>NC_071501.1:73529281-73840471 GCF_028408465.1 Anastrepha ludens
TTTCTCTAGAAATATTTTCCTAATGTTTTAAATCACAGTGTGAGCATTATATGAGGTATCAGTAGTTCTAAGAAAGCTAGTAGTCTTAATTAGTTTTGAGGAAGATTTAAGAGTCGATATCTTTTAGTTGGCCAAGAAAACAATTCGAACGACAACGCATTCAAAGAATTAAAATTATTATTTTTTGTTTACACGATTATCGACATGTAAACTGCAACGAAGCTAAAGCTGTCACTTTAATGAGTGAGATGTTATGCCTCCTCAAACTTATTTGAGGTCATAGTCGGAAATTGGATTGTATTGAACCATGTTAAGGCCTTGTAAACTGTCCAAATAGCATTTATTAGTAAAAGCGTTTCACTCGTTTCGTCTCATAGAACTCATGTCTAAGTGAACAACCCTTGGTTGCCAAGAAACATGTTGCCTTTTATTTGTAATTTTACAGATTCTATAATAGCGGTAGAGAGTTTGTAATTTTGAATGATGTAGTACCCAGGTATGATAGATTACCAGGTTTGCCCACCCGACGCAAAATTGTCAGAGTAACTTCGACTGCTGCATTGTAGGTGATTCGGCAGCAGAATTGTGCCGCATCATTTTACACGTATTCACACGCTCGTCCAATCAGACGTTGTTCAGACGTCAACGAAGCAACATAACGGAAGGCTGCTTTGATATTTATCATATATCGCCAACATATTCGTAAACAAACCGATGTCAGTCACTACATCCCCTGCTACGTCAGGAAATCAGCTGATTCCGGAAGGCTGCTTTGACATTTATCATATATCACCAACCCGATCTCGGTTTTTCGTAAACAAACCGATGTCAGTCACTACATCCCCTGCTACGTCAGGCAATCAGCTTATTCCTTCAAGATCTCTGAGAGCCGGTTAGCAGTCTGGTGTTGGCCACACTTTCTGAATTCTCTTTGCCACGGCAGTACCAATAAAAGCATACAAGAAACGCTACATATTACATACATAAATGCATTATTTTTACTATTATGAGGCGCTTTAGCACTGGATCTTGAAGATCTATTGTACGCTCTTCATGGACTCAGAGTATATACCTTAGCCCAACTTCTTCGAAACATTTTTCTATAGTGATGACAGTGTTCTCATCATCACCAAGCCGTTTCTATACCTGTTGCGGCCAGCCTATAGCACTCATATCCAACAGGCTCATAACTAACAGGCTGAGGTATGGATTTTACTAGCCTCTTACGGCAGGCATCCGATACCGGAGCAAATTTTAACCTGCTGGGAGCTATATAAATGCATACATATTTGCATATTTCACCCAGGGTTAATTAATTAAAGCACTCGTATTGTATATTTTTATATTCCCGAGTAAATTTTTCCTTTTCATTGGATAGCTCTGTTCTCTCTAATTTTACCTAGAAACTAGTTTTAATATATGTATTTATGATTGAAATTTAAAAACCTGTTAAAACCAAATTCTAAATTGATTTTTACTAAAATCTACAATATTTTAACGTTGGACTATGACTGTGGACCAATGTTTTTCGCTATGTTAGCTATCTACTGCCTCTTCTGATGTGCCGGCCTATTTCTATGAAACGCAAAATATCTGTACTGGTGATCAAATTCAATTAAATTTAATTTAAATTTTTTTTTGCATTAAAGCAGTTGCCGCTGACCGCGACCTCATCAGCCACACTAATAAAACTAACAACAATTGCAAGTATAAAACAACAACAAAAACTATTACAGAAATCACAAAAACCGCGCCAGCAAAAAATGGTATTTGTGAAAATCGCAAAAGTGCCACACGGATCAGTCAATTTGGTGATACTGGATTCGTAAGTGCACTAGTGAATGCGATCCGTCACAAGAGGAAAAGAAATTGAAGTGATAAAAAGTGTAAATAGCAGCAGCAATTGCAAAAATAAGCAAAACACACACGCGTGGCGTAAATGAACGAACGCAACTTGTTAATGAACTAGAAGAAGAACCCGCAAGAACAGCATAATTGAAGGTGAAAATCTATAAAAAAAAAAGTAGTCTGTGTTTTACATATAGTGCTTAAATTGAAATATTAATCATAAAAAATGCATATTAATTATTAAAACGCATAGAATTTAATAATAGTTAAGCAGTAATTTTAAGTCAAAATAGGTGTAGTTAAACTAAACTAAACGGAAATTAAATTTAAACAACAAAATTACGAAAATCAACGCTATAAATTAGTAAATCTAATAAAAAAAAAAAAAATTTTTAAAATTTGACAAAATTTATATATTTGAACACAGTAAAATTAGGAAAAAATCATTCGTCCTGGATTATCTGCTAAAAACGTTTCGCACTTTCAAAAACCCGATTATGGCCGAGAATCAGACCGCCACGGAAGATTCTGGTCAGCAATCGCAACATCAGCAGCAAGGACAGCAGCAACAACAACAGCCGCAGTCACCGCAGCAAAATCAGCCACCTCCTCCCGCGTTGACATCGCCTACAACACCGCCACAAGAGAATAATTCCGCATCATCACCCGAAGATACCCAAACCGTCGTTATACCCAACACTAATCACCATTCACACTTAAACCACCAAAAACTCAGCAATCAACAAAACAAATCAAATCAAGCGCATCCCGATCAAGCACTCTCGCTTATAATGCAACATCAGCAATTTGCGGATATGATCAAGGGCAGTTCGATAGCAGCGCAACGCCGTAACACAATACAGTCTCACACTCCCGTACGTGCCGCCAGCACCACATCGATTAAGAAGCCACCCCTGACTAAAATGACATCGCTTACAAATGCAAATACCGGCGGCGGTAGTGGTGGCACGAAACCCACTAGCATGACCGACAAACATCACCAACATCATCATCATCATCCACAGAGTGCTCACCAATCGTCACTTCATCATCATAATGTGAACAGCGCCATGAACCATCATCACCATTCGGGTTCCACAGGTGGCAATGGTAGTGGTAGCACCACGAATACGGTACAACGCCGCACCAGTGAATGTTTGCGTCTGAATGCCCCAGTCACAGGTGGTACTAGTGGTGGTGGTGGCGGTGCTAGCTCGGCCGCTAATTCGTCCACTCCGAACCTTTCGAATGCAACCAGCAACAGCAGCCTTCACTCGAACGTGACCAACAATAGTTCCAGTTCGAGCACTTCTATTGCACCGAAGTCAACAGCAACTACAGCTTCGACATCGACGAAAGTCACATCGCCGAATAACAATGGTGGTGGTGGAAGTAGTTCGGCCAGTACCAACACCAGTCGCAGTCATCACAGTCATGGGCACGGCGGCGGTGGGGGTGGCGCTGGCGGCAATCAGCACCATACTGCCGCTTCACAGCCAAGCAGAAAACCAAAGACGACCTCATCATTTCAGATTACTTCCGTGACTGTCGGCCATCCAAAAGTGAATTCCGATAATGGAGACGAGTCAGCCGACGATTTGGATGAATCTCATACAGATGACAATAGTCGTGTCACCGATCTCGAAAACGAGACGCCTTCAATGTCGGAAGATACATTCTCCAAAGAAGAGGTGTATTACTCCAATAGTGCATTGAGCACTACAGCACCGGTGATACCGACCAGTTCACAGTATGGGCTTGTAGTGGTGGATCCCAATGGTCCGTCACTCGGACAGACCATACAAAATGTGCAGGTCAATGTATCGGACAACATAATAAATGTAGTGAGTGCCACTGTAACACCAGGTGGCAGCAAGAAGAAGGATGACGTAAAGGAGACGCAGCCCCGTAGCGAGCGTTTCAAGGTGGTTAAGATCGAATCGACTGAGCCATTCCGCCGAGGACGGTGGATGTGTATGGACTATCTCGATCATTCAACTGTGGGCACCGGCGGAAAGGAGGGCGGCGGTGGCAACAATAATGAAAAGACTGTTTCCTCCGAGTCGGCTAGCGGCGGCAGCGCCGAACCGGCAAAAACTACGCAAAGTATGATAATTGGGACGGGCGCTGCCCAGCTGCTCGAGAATCATGTGGATGGGGTTGGCAATAGCTTACAGCTGACCACTGGCGGTGGTGCTGCCGCTAGCGCAGCGACTGATGGTAACTGGAACATTAACGAGGGTGGTGAGCTTGCTCTGCCAGCACAGCAGTTGCAGCAACAAATGTCCGCACCGTCGGGCATTGCCACGGCTCCAGCCACAGTGTTGCACGGGATGCAGCAATTTGTGGCTGATGCTGCCGCCATGCAGCAGGGTCATGCACCACCACAACAACAACAACAGCAGCAGCAACAGCAACAGCAAGTGTACGCAGATAATGGCAATGGGGACAATACGGCCGTTGGCGGGGCCGCGCAGGAAGTCGTACATGGCCAAACATTGCCCATGGACTATGCAACTAAAGCTGCACAGCAACTGCAAGAATCGTTGCAGCAACTGAAGAAGCAGGAGGAAGCGATTGCAGCATCCGAAGAAGCCAACACCGTATATGTGCCGCCACAGTCGCAACAGCAGCAGCAACAGCCACAGACACTTCCAAGCAATTTGCAGTTTCAAAATGGCAGTGTTGTGATTCCAAGTGATAACAACAATGGTGCGGCAAGCATGCAACAGATCGAACCGGCACAGCAGGCTCTGCAGTCAGCCCAGCAACAACAATTGCCATCGACATTTGTTGCACTGCAACAACAGCAACAGCAAAGTGGCGCTTACAGCCAACAACAGCAACAACAGAACTTCCAAACCGCAACTACACAACAACATCAACAGCATCAGCCTTCTCCTCCACAAATGATGCCCAACGATGTCGTAAACATGCAACTTCCACCACAGCAACAGCAGCAGCATCAACATCAATCGGCCTCCGCGCCAGCATCGCAAATCGATGGTGTTGCTGTTCAACAACAACCATCCCAACAGTTCCATCTTCAGTCACAATCGCAACCGCAGCAACAGCAGCAGCAGTCTCAACGACCGCAGTATCAACACCAACAATCGGCTCCTGCTGGTCAAACGATGCCGCTTCAAATGACAAACTACGAACTGCAGCAGCAGGCAGCCGGACAGCAGCAGCAACCACAACAACAGCAGCCGCCACAACAGCTACAACAGAGTGCGCCGGCAACGATTGCCGATCCAAAAGTCCTTGCGGCTACAATACAAGCACATCAACAGCAACAACAGCAGCAGCAGCAACAATCGATGTCGCTTGAAAATGCCCAAATAACTAACGCAACTACAATGCCGAATATCCAGAATGAAACATTGCAGCAGCAGCAACAACAAATGCAAAGTGTTACTAATTTGAGCAACGCTAGTGCCAATGCCAATACCAATAGCAACAACAACAATGTTGCTGGAACGAATGCTCCGCTCATGACTGCTGGATCGCAGCCAACTGTGACAACAATCGACGAACAAGCACAGGCACAACAGCCGCCTCCACAGCAGCAACAGCAAGTACCACAACAATTGCAACAGCTACCACAACAACAACAGCAACAGCAGCCACCACCACAGACGCAACCAAATGCAGAAACAGAAACTGAAAGGTGAGTCAGCATTTCTAGTTTAACTTCTTTTCCTCTAAATTTTCAATTGAGTAATATTTTATTTACATCGCCGACTTTCGAGTTGCGGAATCGGACTTAGTTGCATAGGTACAAATATAAGAAGTTATCAAACTGAATGAAATGGAGTAACATAAATGTTTATGTGTTGTAGTTTAGGACCAAAAAATGAATCTCAGAACAGTTTTGTAGTGCAATTGAACGAATAAATTATCATAATTGTAAATTCAATTTTCTCTATAGTCAATAATTCGCCAAACAGAATGTGAAAAACTTCTTGCCTTGCAGTTTTCAATTTCTGTCTAATTTCC
The DNA here is from genome assembly GCF_028408465.1 of Anastrepha ludens. Classification (NCBI taxonomy): domain Eukaryota; kingdom Metazoa; phylum Arthropoda; class Insecta; order Diptera; family Tephritidae; genus Anastrepha; species Anastrepha ludens. The sequence goes on from NC_071501.1 coordinate 73,535,129, forward strand.
CAGAAAATATGGAAATCGCAATAAAATTTATAAAGAATCTGTAGTGAGAATGCGATTTCAATAACTTCTGCGCTAAGGGTCTCTAGATATTTCAAGATATATGCAATATTTTAGATCGGGCACTCTAAGTGCCATTGAACCTTGAAATTTGGTATACAAGTGCATCCAAGTGCATCTGCATTTTGTCAGATAGCCCCGCAGTCCTTTATTATACACTGCGGTCTTGCACAATAAATAAACCTGTTGAGGAATGCTTCTCTATCCGCAATAACCTGGGGCGAGGCACACAGTCTTGCTGGGCTGGGTATTAGGACATGAAGGTAACAACGTCAACTAACGGGAAGACTGGCTATCGAAATTAGGCGCTCTTTCAAGTTTCCATGAACCAGAACCCTTTTATCAAAGACATTGAATGGAAAGTCTAGGGCAGAGGCAAGCCAAGCAGTGTATCCATACCGCCAGAAAAGTATCAAATATAATCCTAAGCCTGGATAGAGAAGCCTTACAAACTCCCACTAGATACTATAGGGGGAATTGTAGTTTTTGTTATCGGTTCAGGAAACTAGAATAGAAGTAGAAACAAGCGCCTGCCACTTTAGACTGTGAGCTGGGCGATGAAACATAAGAGCACATCCTCTGCGAATGTGCAACTCTCGCAAGACGATGACTCACACTCCCAGGTAGGGTGATTCTAAATTCATTGGTGTCATATACAACAAAAACCCTGAGAAAGTGTGGAAATTTATTAGAGGTCTCCCAATTATAGTCGCAGTAAAGCTTAATAGGCGACTTTAGAGATCTCAGTGCACTATGGGCCAAGAAAAGCAATAACAACTCCTATCAGCGAGGATTGTTAGACTTTCCCGATTGTGCTTGGTGGCGAAATACTAAGGCTTCTCCAATTTTTTAATCTTTCTGGCGATGCGATGGGCCTTGTATCTCAAAGGAGCCTAGCTTTCCAACTCTTATAAAGATTTATTTCTAGATAGTATATTAGTAAAGAGAGTCCCAATTTATTCTATTGATAAAATGTACAGTTCAAAGCAGGGCGAATCTCTACAAGGTGGTGTTGTTTCATCAGCTGATTGATGCCTGGTTGTCAAAACTGAGAAAATTTGTATATTTTTTCCTCTTCTTGTTTTAGCTGAAGTTTGACTATATCCCAGGTAAATGCTGTAGAGGTTCTTTCAAAAGACGGTACCTTTTTTTTATATAATCATTGACATTTGTTAAGACAGATGCACAAATTTACAAAATAGAACAATACGTTAAAATTATTGAAACTTATTATGACGAAAATTTTGTGATTTTCTTGGTGGAACTATTGGTGCGAATGAGTCAACAATTCAAAGTTTGGTAAATACATTTCAAGAATTGGTTTTGTGGAGAATAGAAAAAGGGCTGACGGCAAAAAACTGGACGTTCCGTTTAGAATATTGCTGCTGTAGCGCAGAGTACTGCTGAACAACCTTCAACCTAGATATCTCGACGTTCTCAACAATTAGGCATTCCATGAATGGACCGTTTAACGTATTTTACCTGTAGATGTGCTCATGATAGACATACATATAAATGATGTAATTTTTCACATTTAATTCAATTGATTAGAACCGTATTTTGTATAAGAATAGTGAAACGTGCAAGAATCTAAATTTTTACATATTTTATTTTAAAGGGTTGGAGGTAGTCAAAGGCCCGAAAAAATGCTCATTTTCAAAAAATTTTTTTTGCTAGTCATTTGCTTTATTTCACAAAAATAAAAACATAGTAATAATATATCATGTTTCGACTTGACTTTAACTAAATTTCAAAAAAGAAAAATTAATAATTGTAAGAGTTATCGCCGTTTGTGTGGAGCCCGTTTCTCCAGAAGTCACTTGCGGTGATCATCACAAGTCCTGGTGATTCATCTAAAATCAATCGGACAAGAGAAATTAGTTTTATTAATAGATAATTTTGTGCCTGATCGAGGCTTTTTTTCAAAATTAACAATATTGCGGCCTCAGGGAATATTTTTCAGATATTCGAAAAAAAACCCACAATGAATTGTTAAAAAAAATCAAAATTTTTGAAAAAAAAATCCTTCGATCAGGCAAGAGTTTTTTATGTTTTTCAAAAGCAGTATAAATTTTATTGATATCTACCAAGCGGTCTTTAAGTTACGGTGATCACCAGTTCAAAAAACATAGTTTTGAGAAAAAGGCATTTTAAGTGTTTCTATTGATTACCGGAGCGCCCGAGTTCCCTTTGTTAATTGTTGAATAACTCGAAAAGTATTTTTCGGAATCCCTTAAAATTATCACACAATAGTTTTAAGATATTTTACTTTAAGAAAATGCAAAAACAAATCGAATATTTTGGAAATTCTGACTACCCCTAACCCCCTAAAACAATATCTGGGCGTGTCTTTTGAAATACCCTTTATTTGTGTAATCGATATCACCTTGTATAGATTCGGATTCGCCGTTATGTTGATCTGTAAATTAGTTTCACGAATTTGAATGGCTTTTGAATAGTTTTTTTTATGCTAAAGTTCGTTACTTAAATTTTTTTTTCGAAAAATTTTCACGCCAGCCGCAAGCGAACTTAGCTTTCCACATTAATCTATTGCACTTCAAATTTACCTTGGCTAACCTTTGATTGCAAAACCATGATCACGTACATACATATACATTTACGTATTTGTATATGCATATCTTTTATGAGCGTAACACGCTCTCCCTCATAAATTAAAATCCGAACAACTGCCGTAGATTTCTTCACATAAATGTCTGCACCAGACGCTTTGATTGCTGTCTGGAAAAGTCGGCTGCCAAAGTAATTGAATTGAACAGCTTGAAAGCAGCTAGTAACCAAAAACAAAATGAGTAATAAAAAAACACAAAACAACAGCAAACATACAGCTGTGAAATCGCCGGCAGCTGCAGTAATACATATATAACTATGATACTTGTACATATACATACATACGTACTTACATAAAGCAAGTATATTTATGTATAGTATATGTAAGAGTACTTGTTGCTGTAAGTGCATTTGAGTCTGCGCGACCTGAGCCGCAGATCGCTTGCCGGTGATGATATTGCATTTGCTGACTATGACGATGATGGTGTTGGTGTTGGTTAATACCGGTGTTGGCGATGGTCATGCTGCTCATATTGCCGGCTGTCTGTGTTTGTTTGTGTTGCAGTTAATGCCGCCGTGGCTGCCAGCAATGCAAGTGGGTCACGCTTTGGCTGCAGCACTTTTTTCTCTTCATTTCTTACTATTTTCATTTAGCTTGGCTTCGTTGACTCGTCTTACTCACTTACCAACTCGTCTCATCCCAACATCATCAACAACTGTGTACTTGTGTATCATCATCATGATTCTTAAGAGTTGGTATTGCCTACACCTTGTTTGTTGTATATACAACAAAAGCAGCGGCAAGCAAAAAATGAATAGTAAAAAAAATCCATGCTTGCGCGTGTTCGTATTTAACAAGTACACACGCCATACTTATGAGTAATTTTTGTCCAAAGCAACCGAATAGAAGAAACATTGGAAACGAACGAATATGCGAATAAATAAACTACTCTAAACCGCATACATATGTACATATGTATGCATATGTATATATACAGTTGCATATTGTTGGGCAGTCGTTTGATCATAGCGAGCAACAAGTTTATTGCCAACGCTCTATGCGCAAAAATAAGCACAGTCACCACCACAAACATAATCACAACCACGAGCCAATTGGAGAATTTCACGATCTATGGCGTCGGTCGTAAGTTGGCAAAAATGCGAAAACTCTTTCCCCGTTTTTGCGAAAAGTCTGCGTTAACGTCTATGCGCCAACGGCTACCATACGCGGAGGCGGCGATTGTGTTGCTTGTTGGCTGACTGCGGGTTGGTTGGTTGGTAGTTGAAGATAAAGATTTTTACTGGAATATGTATATATTTTCTTATAAAAAATGTTGATGCTTATATGCATTGTAGAGGTTCAATTGCGAACTTCCGCTGGAATTCGTAAATCACCGTTTAGATATTTGAATAAAATATACGTTTTATTTATTATAGTTTATTTTTTAATTACTTATTTATATTTAGAAAATTCCCTGAAGTAAAACAAAAAAATTATATATATACGAGCATAGAAATCAGCTGTTTGTGTTATTCTGCTTAATTTTTTTTTATTCGTTCTGCAGGAATACTATTTAGCACATTTTATTTTAATTGATGCATACCTGTGAGTATTTTTATTTGCATACGAAAATAGTAATTCGATTTGCTTAAGAAAACGGTACATATGCGTATGCTATATATTTTTTATGATATTTGAAGATGAAATTCCGTGCCAATTTGTGTTTTTTTTTTTCTTTTACATTTTCGCCCTTATTTCCATATTAGCTTTTTATTGCTCTTATTTATCTCTGTTCTACGGTTTTTTAAAATTTTTTTTCTTTTATTTTGTTAAATTTGCAATTCAATGCATAAAATTAATTATTTTTTATTTTTTGTTTTTACAAATATTGACCCTCAAAAATGATTGACGTCAATTCCAAAATTTGCAAAAAAATTGTTTTCTAAACAGAAACATCCCCCAAGGTAGCTGGAGTTAAATGACAAATACGGCATTCGTATTATGTACCCACTTAGCAAGCAAATGAAATAATGGTTAGTAAATATGAGAAACTTTGAGAGAGCTAACTATAAACATTTACATTTTTATAAATCCTAAAATGACCAAAAGAAGTTTTTAAAAAATTAAGTAAAACAGGAAAATAATAATAATAATAATAACCACAACCAGCTCACTAAAATATGTTATAATAGTTTTTTTCAGCCTAATATCTTGTCCTTATTGCATAAATATGTACTTTGTAGCATTAAATATATACAGTTGGTCAAAAAAGTGTTGGCACAATGATTTTTTTTATCTTATATTATATTTTTAATATATCTATACATTAATACCGAGAGCAAAATTTTGTCGTACCTTTCTTTAGTATTTATAGTCAGAGAAAAAAGTTGAAACATATACCAATGGATAGCATATGCGGAGACGGTTTGCACAATGTACAATATTAAAATAGATACATAAGTGAATAGGTACAGGTAAAATTAATCACACTATTTTACCTGTATTATGATACATCGTGTTATAATATGTATCATGATATTATATATATGTATCATGATATAAAAGTTGATGAAACAACTGGAAACTTATATATTGGGAATCAATGCTATTATAAATTTGATTCAGAAATTGTGATGGTCATGGATTAATAAGTGATGGTTTTTTATTATGCTTTTTCAAACAAAATTATTTTGTTTTTCTGTAATAGGTACTCGTACAAGAAGTTAAATGTTTCCAATTCATGAATAAAAAAAATTATGATACTTGAAATACACAAATAAAGGATCGCTTAATACAGGTAAAATGGGATATTGTTCACATTTAATTTTACTACATCTATTCACATATATCATGTAAAAAGTTTCAACATAAGCTATCCCATTATTTATGTTTCAACTTTTTTCTATGACTATAAATACTAAAACAAGGTATGACAAAATTTTGCTCTCCGTGTTTATCTAACGTCGAATAACGTCGAAATGTGAACGTATGGGCGATCCTACAATAGTTATTAATAAATATATCGAAATTTCATTCTCTGTGCAATATTCAAAAAAATTCTTGAAATTTTCATTCGAATTTTCAATTTTTGCTCAGAATTGTTACATTTGTATGTTAATTTTTATTTCGGGTCTGCAATTGAATGGCTCATTATATAGCTCAAGTGGGGCAAAGTGAAATTTTAATTACAAAAATAGTATTTTTTCTTATGACGGTCCCAGTTTAAGTAAAAACAAAAAATATTAAAAAATCAACGGTAACTTCCTGTAACTTAAAACTGCGATTTTGTTACACTAAATTAAAAGAACTACAAAAATGTATACCAGAAAAAATTAAAAATTGTATTCGAGTAAAAAGTTCAAAGTTTTTTAGTTGAAAATTTTGTGTTTACGTTGTAGAAAGTTTGAGACTTTAAAATATGTTACTTTTGTTGCAGCATACACCTTGTTTGTATACAAAATTAACGAAAAAATGTGACATAAAATATATTAAGAATTTTCTAACAAAAGCTCACTGTACCAAACTTTTTCTAACTCACTGTATGTATTTGCTTTCTGTTCACCAGCATCTAAATATGTACTCAATTCAATGTCAAGTGTGTTCACAGCCCATAGGCAAAAATGTGTGGCATACAAAGTGTGACCTAAATTATTGATACTCGCCCAGAAGAGAAAATTGGTTTAAATTGTCGAGATTAAGTGCTATAGAAATATCTTATCAGAAACCATTTCATTGTTGGTGCAAGTCACGTAATTCCCCAATTTACAATAAGTGGTTGATGAAAAATGGGGATTAAAAGTTTGAATCAATCAAATAAACTCAATTATTTTATACAAAATTACCGGCAAAAAAAGCGAATTCATAAGAAAGATATCAAAATGATGCAATCAAATATCATTTATTACTTTCGAACTGGGACGCTTAAGCCTTAAAATCTATAATTATAATTAGTTCAATGGAAAAAACGGCTAGTTAAGTGAGGCTAACTCTCTCGCAATACTTAGGCTCATTTTCTCAGTGATAAGTTAATCTGAAATAAATTTTAGCTCGAATGTATGAGTTAACTTACGTTCAATAAATTTGAGTTACGCAGTGGTTAGCAGGTCGTCAAATAAAAACAAATATCGTAATTGGGGCGTACACGTCTGTTAGGTGTTTGGCCGAGCTTCCTATTTGTGGTGTGCCAGACGATGTTGCTCCACAATTGGAACGAGCGACTCCGAACGGCAAATAGTTTTTTATTGAAAATTTTAAAGCTTTTACTGATTATTTAGAAATGTGGTCTCATTAACGTTAATTTTGTCATAGCCACTACCAGCCAAAATGTTATATTTGCATCTTGAAACTCCCAACGCTTATTCAATTATTCTATTCAAGGATGTAGCAGAATTCTGCCCGCTTATTTCACACGTATTCACACACTCGTCCAATCAGTCATTGTTCTGATGGCAAAGAAGTAATATGAGTGGGCGCTGTGTCAGTTTTTTTCGTATATCACCAACACAATTTCAGTTTTTCGTAAACCAACCGCTGTCATAACCCCAATAACGTCAGCCAATCAGCTGATTTTTTCTAATTCGCTGAGAGTCAGTTATTGGTATTATATTGTCCACACCTGATTTTTTTCATCATGGCGTAAGATGTAGTCGATCCGAAGTTTGATTCTGAAGTGGAGCATGCAATATTTTAATTTTTATATAGAATAATTGATGAAGGTACTTATATTTTATATGCCAAACAAAGCAACTTATAATTTTTGAATTCGAAAAACCATATCATTCCGGCTCCCGGCACCAACTGACTACAGTCAAATGGCTCCAAACAGTTTTCGGGCTTATCTTCTTTTCCCGGGCAATTCCAGTGTCGGAAAGTCTCCGATCTGCTTCATACCGACCAATAGAAGTGGGGATATGCCCGTGAATCTACTGTTGATGTACTGTTCTATTACTCGAATTTACTGGAAAACTTATGCGGATATTCCAGCAGAGCATTCACACTGCGCATAATACAAATACGTTTCTTTCATCCAGAAAGATACTGGGTTTAGAGTGGTCAGCGGTTAGTCCGGTCCTAGACCCAATTAAATACTTGTGAGGGATATTTTCGGCCAAAATTTATAAAAATGGTCAGCAATTTGAGATCGTTAAGCTACTCTAAAGAGGCATTTTCGCCCAGCGCCATCAAGCGAGAACATTCTTACTAAAAATATTTTTTTTTACATAGCTAAGATATACGTCGTGTTTGAAATAACACATATATTCCATAAACATTTTTTCGGAGCCTAATAAATATTCGAGTATGAATAGAACTGACTATAAATATGGCCTTTCGTAATATCTCGACCCCAACGTTATCTGGTAATCCCGTCCGACCATGTCAACTGCTACGTTGTCGCTACGGACAGATGGTACGTTTCAATAAATTGTTTGTGTTCACGGGGCGCATTTTCTGTGTTGATGGCTGATTGCACTATTAAACATGGCAAAAAGCCGATGAATTCAAACAACGTGAAAGTATTCCAAAATTTGCCTAATCGCTCAGAGAGACAGTTAGTCACTCATCCAAATAGCTAGACAAATATGGTTTAGTTGAGCGGCCAATCACACACCAAGCCATGTTTGATGTGCAGGTAAATAGTTAAAGTGGAAGGATGAGGTGAATGGTGACGGGGAAAAATTAGTTTGAACAACACAAAGTGGTAGGCCGTATGAAACAAAAAGAAAAAGTGTTGCCCGGCATTGCAAGATTTAGTGATTGTGCAATTAGCAACCATAGAAATGAAGGTGGTGGCTAATGTGTATTTGTAGTTGTTATTGTTTGTGGCGGTACGCACGAGCATATTGAATTACGTGAGAATCGATGCGTACGCTTGTGGCGCTTAAAGGCGGAAGAAATTCAAAAGGCACAAACAGCCGCCCTCGCCGTAAGACTTGGCGCCAAGCTATTTTCGCGCTACTATCTTTTTTTTTTTGTTTTTGTTTTCTTTTTTTTATCCCAAATGTAATCTGAGTAACTTATTTTTAATTAAATAATAATATGCAGTAATTCGCAGTGTCCATAAAACGCTAGTATCTAATGCGTAAATGACTATATGCATAAATATACATTTGTACATATGTATGTGTATGTATATGTACGAGTATATATACGAACATACACCCGCACGCATTCGCGAGGCGACGCATACTTGCGCCAGTTGTAATTCATCAATTTAAAAATAGACACACCACCGCTTTCGCATCGATCACTGCAGTGTCTCATTGTCGCATGATAATTCGCTGTTGCTGTTTTTGTTGTTGTTGCTGCTATTTCTCTGCTGTTGCTGCTGCTGCTGCTATTTCTCGCATTTTCGCTGATATCCATTATCCATGAAATTTTCAGGCATTCGTCCGCACGGTTGCCGAGTGCCACCATTAACACTGCACTACACTGCTATTTTCACTTTCGGCTTATTTTGTTGTTATTAGTGTGTATGTATTTTATTCGTTGGAGAAGTGCAACTCCCCCTTACTTAGTCTTGCATACATGCAACAAAGTTACATGCCTAGCGCTGCCATGCTTGTAATTTTAATGCAGTCACTCACTCACACTTGCGCAGAGACAAGCCTGACGAGACTAACAATAAGGAGTGCCGCCGCCCTTATTCTTGACTCCTTTCTTTTGGTCTTTTCATTTTTCATAAGCCGATACGTTAGACTGTAAATCCATATGTACACACATATGTATATGTGTATATGTGCATATACATAATATTAGGGTGATCTATTATTAGAATTATTTCAATAACCGGTTTTCGACTTTTACGAATATTAAGTTTTGAGCTGAAACCACTAAAATTTAATAGGAATTAAGATGCAAATATTAAATTCGAATGCAGTTACGCAGCACGCAGCCAGTACTTCTGCCCTCAACACCACTCAAATTATCAGATTTGTCAAGATAAAAAATGCTGCAGTCCGGTAATATTGGTTTTAGTGCACTTGGTTTGTTATTAAACAGTTTATTACGAGGGGTGCCTTTTATATGTCGGGATTAGAGAACAAAAACAAATTTTAATCATCGAAAATCACTTTATTGTTTTTCAAAATATTCTCCACGAAGATCTATACACTTTTGCATGCGTTTGAACCAATGGTCGAAGCACTTTTGCCACTCTGAATGAGGTACCTCCAAAACATGCATTCTGAATGCCGCAACCGCTTCTTCAGGTGTCGAAAAACGTTGACCTCTCAGTTTGTTTTTTACGTACGGGAATAAAAAGAAGTCATTCGGTGCCAAGTCAGGACTATACGGCGGATGACCCATTAATTCGATTTGGGTGCTCAAAAATGCAGTTGTTTGAGCCGATGTGTGAGAGCTCGCATTGTCCTGTTCCTTCGACCAATCGACACGAGCCTTTTTTTGAGCGATTGACAAATTGTGTGGGATCCAACGCGAACAAATTTTTTTGACAGTCAAATGTTTATACAGTATTGAATGTATGCTGGTGCCACTAATGCCTAAGATTGTCTCAATCTCACGGTAGGTCACATGACGATCTTGCAATATCAGGTCGCGCACGACATCAATGGTTTTCGGAACAACAACTGATTTTGGACGACTTTCACGAAATTCGTCTTGGAGTGAAGTACGACCACGATTGAATTCACCATACCATCGATAAACACTGGTCCTTGATGGAGCTTCGCCAAAAAATGAATTAAGTTCATCCATGCAATGTTGCTGAGTTAATCCACGTCGAAAGTTGTAAAAAATAATCGCACGAAAATGTTCACGATTTAATTCCATTTTTGAGCCGAGATGAATCTTTTAAGGGGTTATACGCAGTTATGAAGCAAATAAAAGACGGGTTGTCAAGGATTTATACTGAAGAAACTTCAGAATATTTTAATTTGAAAATTTTTGGCGGTTATAAAAGCATCCTTCAAGAACGTAACAAAATTTTTTATTTATGAAAATGTTGATTATAGAGCGCGCTGCAGGCGATTTCTGGAACCTCCTTTAAAAAAAGATGATTTACGGTGTACATCGTAACTCAGGATTGGATTATCTGAAATCAAAAAACCAAACAAATTTTGTTAATATATTAGATTATCTAGTAATTAATTGTTCGGCTAATCAAAATAGTGAATTTTCACAAAATGGCAGCTTTTAAAAGAAATGATTTCGATTTTTACGTTAAAATTTGGCCGTAAATTGATTATAAAATGGAAAATAAGTATCAGATTTACAAAAGGAACGATTAATTACTAAAAAATGTATCTTTAAAGATTGAGTTAAAACGGTTGACCGATCAATCAAGCCGTTTTCGAGATATCGTGTACACCGACTTGAAAAATGCCGTTTTAAAAAAAAACCGTTTAAAGTTTCAATACCTACCTTAAAACGTGCCGAGGCATCTCTACATATTTAGGTATAACTCCGAAAGCATTGCTTAGATCTACTTCAAATTTCGTGCGTATACTTTTGAATATATGTACGTTACAAAAATGCAATAAAAAAAATCGATTTTTTTGAAAGTCATAACTGCGTATAGCCCCTTAAGTTACTGTAAACAACACAAATAGCGCTGGTATTTCAAAACGTTCTGAGTACGTAAAAGCCAAAAAATGTCAAACTTTGCGTACAGCTGTCAGTTGCCAGATTGCAACACCAGGGTTGCCAAATCCCGAAATATAAAAGGCACCCCTCGTATTGACATATCAGTCAACGTTGTAGGTATGTAAGTACTTCGCTAATATTCTATATAGTGCAAAAACTTTTTTTCGCTTTGAATGTTTCTAAATTCATGTTAAGTTTACCTCATTGTTGGCCTTTTTAAGCGTTAAAAGGTAAGCACATATTAACAGGATTATAGTAGTATACATTTTCATGCTACATAAATGTAGTACAAAACCCAAGCGTTCAAATATATTTAACTAAATTCTATTAGGCAGAATTAAATTATTTACATAAGACGTATTCGATTGGCCAAGGGTTAGAAAAAGCAACTGGTCTAAATAAACATCTGTTTGGCAGCACTTAATGAGTATTAGTGAGGCTGCGTTCATACAGGCCAACTTTTGCTGCTTCAATTTCTTGTAATCAAAGATGATAAATTACCAGCTTTGGCCTTCAGATATGGTGAAAAACGAAAATGAGCGAGTAATTTCGGCTGCCGCGTCACCGGGTACTCGGCATCAGAATTCTGTCCGCTCATTTTACACATATTCACACACTTGTCCAATCAGTCGTTGTTCAGACGGCAAAGAAGCAAGCATGAAGGGAGATTGAGTTAATTTGTTTCGTATATCATCAATTAAATCTTAGTTTTTTCGTAAAAAAAACCGGTGTCGTGACCCCAATTACTTCAGCCAATCAGCTGTTTCTTTCGAATTCGCTGAGAGCTGGTTAACGGTGTTATATTGGCCACATCTTCTGGATTTTTTCACCATGCTTGTGGTGCTCCTGTACTGTGTTGTCGTTCTTCTCAATGTTGTTGTTGACTGTAGACTAAAAACTAACAACTGCAAGGTGTGTGAACGACGGCAACATCAAAAGAGAGTTCGCAAAGTTCAAGCAACGAAAGTTTTCCTGTATAAACGCAGCCTAATGAAACTTACCTAATATCAGAAAATAGAATAGGTGGCATTGAAAATAAGGAGTTAACCATCCATACTCGCTAGCAGCGAATCTTGCTCGATGGCTCCGTTATTGCTTTTACATGCAAATTTTGCATCAAGTGAGCAGAGCTCATACACAGCGATCAGAGATGTGGCGAATCGAAGGCGCCTTTATTAAACTAAGAAGTTGGCGAGTACGCACAAGTGGAAAGAAGCTGTTTTGTTTTACGATAGAAGCAATTTGACAGATTTTATGTGGGCTCAGATATGCCTGTTCGCTACACCTCTATCTACCTAGCCAGTAATAAATTCTTTTGCTCACCAATCATTTGTCTTTGCAAATCATTTACAGCTGCTAGTAAAGCCTTCCGAGAAGTTTTTCTGTTGTGTTTTGTTCATTAATACAACCTGCTGTGTATTGCTTTGAGGGAAATATATAGTTATATATGTATCTTTACTGCTTGGTTTACAGTTGCAGAGAAAAATTTACGTACCCCTCACAAATAATGCGTTCAGCAGATGATTAGTTTTATTTATTTACAAAAACGAAATATTACAAAAAAACATACTTATTACGATAATAAAATTTGAAATGAAGTATTTTCAAATAAAACAAAAAAATTAATTCACAGCACAGAAAAGTAACTACAAAAAATTACTTAAATATAATTATAATAAATACTTATGGTAAAGTTAGTATCACATTGAGCCTCCCTTTGCCTCTTTTACTGTCCTTAACCGATTTTGCGTTGGAAAACTTAGTTTTTTTTGTTATTTCGAATTTATTTGCTTCCATTCGCACTCCATAGGTTTCTTTTCTACGTATTTGACGTTCTAAATCGTCCCATAACTGTTCTATAGGATTGGGATCCAATCTTTCAATTTCAAGAGATTTGATCTTCTCCTTACAGGAATTTAGTATTGATGCAGATTTTCCCCTCGATCCGCCTGCCTATTTGGAAAGATTGTCCTAGCACAACCCTTAAACTCTAGTTTGCGGATAGAGAGATCTGTTTGAAGTTCGCAGAAATACGGTGTTAACTGCCCGAAAATGCTACCATGTCCCTTGAGAGATTGCCTCCAGAGGCCAATCTCCTTTAACCTGATTGCACTTTCAGCTGCGATGGAAATGACCCCTCTGCTTAATGACAGGAGCTTGCGACAGTCGGTCGGACATGATAGGTAACATCAGTTTTGTCCATATGCAGCCTCTCTCAGCATGCCAAGCTCGCTCGTGTTGAAGTAACCCGTTTGCTAACCGTGATTTTGATGACTACAGAAGGGAGTGACAGACCGGGCTCTGACTTTTTAGTCAACCGGCTGCCGTAGCCGAATGGGTTGGTGCGTAACTACCATTCAGAATTCGCAGAGAGAATGTAGGTTCGAATCTCGGTGAAACACCAAATTAAGAAAAACATTTTTCTAATAGCGGTCGCCCCTCGGCAGGCAAATGGCAAGTGTATTTCTGCCATGAAAAAACTCCTCATAAAAATATCTTCCGTTCGGAGTCGGCTTGAAACTGTAGGTCCCTCCATTTGTGGAACAACATGAAGACGCACACCACAAATAGGAGGAGGAGCTCGGCCAAACACCCAAAAAGGGTGTACGCGCCAATTATATAATATATATATATAGCTAAAGAGTCAGAGGTCTCGTTACTCACCAGAGGTCTTGGGACCCATAGTAGAATCAGGATTTATGTCTGCCAACATAGTTCAGCCTGGATTTACAGGACTCAACTACCCTTGAAGTGATTGAAGGAGCGCAGCTTTGCTGTCACTGCAGACACATACAGATCTGCCTCTCCATCTGTTTTTCAAAACAAAGTTCAGACCTACGAGGGATAATTTGTTGTTTGTTTGAACAAATATTTCGTTGTAAATAAAAATACAAAGACTACATGGACTAGAAATAAACAATATTTCTAAAATTACTTTTTTATAGGGGGTACGTATAGTTTCCTGTGTGACTGTATGTCGAACCCGGTCAGTTTTAGTGAATGCAGCATATCTACAATTGTTTCCCCTTTTTCTGTTTTTTGATAAAGGGCACACTTGCTTTTCTTTAATGCCTAACATTTTTGGATTTATATATTCCTGATTCATTTCCTCCATTCAATTGCGTATTCCTCACACATTTGCGCATTCATCATGTGTGTCCAGTATTTTTATCCGAAATGATAGTTTCTTCCCGTGAATTCCTCTAGAACTCTCCAGATTCTAAATATACCGATGACTGCATCTAAATTCAATTCAATAAATTTTACGTTTTTACTTAAATGGTTTCGTATTAATTTTTCTTTTTTACTGCATTTTTTCGAGACATATTTAAATGTGCGCGCACATGCCCACATCCGAAAGTATGCAAGTATTTTGCACTTTACAAAGCAAACGGGTGTGGCTGTAGTGGCTGGTGAGACTTACTCATAAATATTTTGTGTAAAATGGTCTTCTTCGTTTTGCCCTTCCTGCTACTGCTACGTTTGTCAACTTCCACGTATTATTACATTATATTCGTATGTAGCCACGTAATGCATGCATGCACGCGTACGCATATGGTATGTGCATGTGTGCACAAACATACATACATATATGCCCCTACTTATGCACTTGAGTGTGTGCTTATTTAAAGCGTCATTTTATTGCTCGAAAGTGTCAGTAAATTGACAAATTTGACAAATTAATGGCTTTATAGATTTAGTGGGTGTGGTCGTCGAATTATTTATAAGTATGCTATATATGAGAGTGAGCGCCCAAAGGTCAGCGCTGAGGTGATTAAAGTAATCCGTTTGCTGTGTTTTAAATATTCTACTTAAGTTGCTGGAATCCCGGAAATTATGCAAAATTATTTATTTTACCAATAAAAGTGTCCGAATAAGTTGTTGTATAAAAGTCTTACTGACATTTATTTGCATTCTTTATGACCTTGAAAATGCTTTATATACAAATTTAGGAACAACCTATAAAATAAAGGAAATTAATAAATAAAATCAATAATGCTAATAGAATAATTTATCAGCCTTAATGTGCACTCCACGTGTAGAAATCACGCACATAAATTACAACAAAACGTAAATTTGTAAGTAAATATTTAATATGAAATTTCAATACATTTTTGGCTCAGAACCTGTTTGGTGTTCCGGAAATATGAAGATCTTTTGACTTTATTTTTAGCCCTTTCTTCAATTTTTTTCTTTTTACTTATTAATAAATAACTTTCTTAAGCTTTTCCAGGGATGAATGTAGTCAGTTTGCAATAGAAAAAAATACAGTACAGTGCAAAAGCTCCAGAAAAAAGTGTGTGTAAAATAATGGTTTTTAGCGCCTAGTTGGTTGGTTCATTTTTAAATTTCTTTATGGAAAAAATAAACAAATAGAGAATATTCAACGAGTTTATTATATAATATAAACTCTTCATATAATATATAATATTAATAGATTGAAAAATATTAATACGGCATTATGACTATTTCGTTTATTATATTGACACCCTATATTAAACATGCAATTGTTTGCCCGACACCGCCTATGTGCATTATATTTCTTTTGTACAATACTATCCATTATATATCTCTTGTTTCCTAAATAATACAACTCAATATCTCAAGTCAAATAATAATAGCCGTCTCCGATTCGCCACTTCTCTGCTCGCTTGGCGAAAAATGTGCATACGAAATCGGTAACAAAGTTATCGAGCAAGATTTGCCCTTAGCGAGTACCTTATACCTCATTAAACTGGTATAACTCACTATTTGCAATGCTGCCAACTCTTTTATTGATATATAAAGACATTACTAAAACTCCTTACATCGGCAATGTCATTCTTGACAGCTTTTTTCCAGTGCTACCCATGCATGCCAGTTGCCACATCTATTCGCCGTTCGCTAATTCATTGCAAATCAAATACGAGAATTGTTAGTAATCTCAAAAAGAGCCTTGCTTGCTACTGGTCTCGTTCTCATAAATACTCCTGACAAAATTTTTCGAATTACTTCAATATTTTACAATTTTTGTTAAAACCCGAAATCTATCCAAGTTCACCTCTTATAAATAATAATAATAATTCTTATATGCCACCTTATTCAAAAAGTTCTCGGAATATATTGTATATATTTAGAAAATTCAAAGCGGCTTCCGTTCAAAGTGCTCCCCATCAACTGCAACGCACTTATGCGAGCATTTAATACAGCTCTCGAAATATTTTTCCTTTTCAAATCGGTACTCCTTTCCCAGCGGCATTATAAAATTTAGTATATTTTACTACTTTTGTTTATTATTATATTTAGTTTTTAAAAATATTTTTCCAAAAGATCCTTCCAGATTATGGAAGAGTTTAAGCTTCAAACGTCTGCGGAAAAATGTTTACGAATTTTATCTGCAGAAACAAAATAATGATATTTGCCTGAGTGAATGAGAAAATGCTTTCCCAATGATACCTTAAAAGTTTAAATCTATTAAGATTTGGCTGAGTTATTTAAGTTTTCCACAAACCTCCCAAAAAAAGTCGTTTGATTTCGTTGATAATCTTTTTTTTTTTTTTAATTTGTATGGATATCTTTAAAACTAAAACTCTTCTATTAACTGAGATTACTTTTTGGGAAAAATATTTTTAAAAATCAGTTTAAGTAAAATACTTTTTTTCAAATCCGTCCAGCTCACGTAAATCTTAATATTTTCCGAAATTGTCGGAAAATGAAAAGCTCTTCTACAGTCTCCAATGGATAATCGAATTTTACGTATTTGTTTTTTTAACCAACTAATTTTGGAAGTTTTCTACTTGATTTTTTGCTTTGCGACGCGTTGCCACATATTCTGAATGTAGTGAAAACAAACTAAAATTTAGTGTGGGGACAAATCTGTCTGTGTGATATTAAGAAAACCGTCTTTACTCTCAAATTTAACTAACGGAATGTTTGCGCATTTTTAAGCCTTTTGTAACTCAATACCGCATACTTGCCTACATAAGTATGTACATAAACTCTTATAATTGGGAGTGCAATTCACCCTGATGGTCTGCGTCACGCAATGAATCCTCGCAAATCTTTGTTTTTCTCTGTGAGGTGTAAATTTTTTGGCGATGAGCTGGCGACACTTGTTTACTATTGCCTTATTGCGGAAACTCAATAGCTTTCGTTGACAAAAAATACTGTATGCATGCATATGGCAGGTATGAAGTGAGTTGCTGCTGCGTAGATAGTGTCATTGTGGTGGTGGTTTTTTGGAGCACACGTGCAGTTTCCTGCTACAAATTCGTGTCAAAGTCATAAGTAGGTAACTAATACAATAGACTAGACACCTACGTGCGTATGCGGTCACATACAGAAGTATAGATGTATGCACAAACATACATTCCATACATACTTACAAATGCATTGAAATGAGTAGTTGAGCGTACATGCCAAGCTCACGTTTCTTTCTTGTTATGCAATACAAGTGCGGCCAATATGTTTGTGTTACATGTAAATAGAATTGGAAACACATAAGTACATATACATAAATACGTAGATATTAACCCTGCAGGGTAAAGTCAAACTAATATGGAAATAGTATAGTGCAGCTACTGGTATTTAATAGAAGAAATCTTACTGATTCCTCTTTGTTTCGAATGATACCAAAAGGAAAATGATAAATTTCTTTGCAAATTCGTTGATTTTAGTTTTAAGATAAGAATGTTACAGACTCGCATATTAGCGCGCTAATGCATCGCGATGATTATAGGATTATATTAGACTAGCAAACCCGGCCCCCTTCGCTGGGCACACTAAAATAGAATAGATATGGTTTAGAACAGAAAATATATGGTTTTCATATTATTTATTTCTTTATTCTTTATTCAAGCGCTTTGGCATAAACAATATTTTTTGTTTTTCTATTTGTTTTTGAGTAAATATAAAATATAAATTGAAAATCAGGAAAAAAGAAGATTGTTTTTAAATTTCAAATCAATGCATATGAATAAACAATCGTCTTTTTTCCTGATCATCCATGAATTTTTCGTTTCCATTTATATGTTTTATTAAGCATTGGAGCTTTTTTAACCATTATCCATTTATATTTTTCAAAAAAAAAAAAACGAAAACAAATTTTTATTTATTTTTTTCATTCGGATTTCACATTAAATTCTCAAATTTCGTAGGAAATTATTCACTGTTCCAAAATCCACTCCAAAAAAAATCACAAACAATTTTTACATGTTGCACTTACGTTTTTTCCTTATGGCATCCAAATCAGAAAGAAATATTGACACATTGTAACTCACACTGTCAATTTGACAGTTCAGTTCCGCCCCAAGCGTTAAAAAAGTAAGCGACATTATGGCTGGTTCAAAAGAACGCTGTACCCGATGCCAGTGCTCCGAATTACAACCAAACTTTACGAAACCCATTTTCAATACTTACTTAACAATGTGCGTAAGTTTGGTTTAATTCGGTTCAAAGACACGGCGGGTCCACGTTTTGGCATATATTTCGAGACCTTAGTCATCAATAGGTATGAAAATTACCCCGTATTAAAGCACTTATCAACAGCTTTCATTTGATACCCATATTGTACATACACAACCAAAGGTTACCCGGGTCCACGTTTTGACCTATATCTCGAGACCCCAGTCACGGAGCGGCATGAAAAATACTCTGTACTAAAGCATTCACCAACAGCTTCCATTTGATACCCATATTGTACATACACATCCGAAGGTTACCCGGGTCCACGTTTTGACCTATATCTCGAGCCCTATTTCCAAAATAAAATATAATTCATGTTACTCGTGGATGATGTAGCTTTCGAGTGGTGAAAGAATTTTTAAAATCGGTCCAGTAGTTTTTGAGCCTATTCATTACAACCAAACAAACAAACAAACAAAGTTTCCCTCTTTATAATATTAGTATAGATAATAGATGGGCTCAAAAGTCCCGGGCCTAACACATAGATGGCACTAGTTTTATTGCATTCACCTCTTTTTCAGTAAGTACTAACCCATACATTTCTTGATATTCTACTCGTATTCATGGATTCGTGAGTTATTATGACGCTACTTTTGTTATTTTCAAAAAAATGGGTCAAAAACAATTTCGTATTTTAATTTTACACTGCTACCGTTCAAGCGAAGCAATCGTTTGAAAAGTGTTATGGGGACTCCTCTCAATCGGAAACACCAATAAAACGATGGTTTGCTGACTTCAAACATGATCGTAGAGACACCAATGATGCACAACGAAGTGGACGTCGAAATGAGGCGGTAACACCAGAAAACGTAAAAAAATCCACAAAATTGTTTTGAATAATCGAAAAGTGAAGTTGCGGGAGTTAGCTGATATCGTAAATATATCAGAACAACGTGTTGGTTTTATATTTCATGACCAGTTGACTTCTTTGTTATGCTCCTGACTTTTTGGCCCATGTGTTATGTAGCTTCGTGTCACAAGTCAGTAAGATTAAGGAACGGATTTATATAGTTAAACTGGCACAGTTTAAGCTTTTAAACTTCAAAAGAAATAATTCTTATACCTTGGTACTGTCGGCACTGGCAGATCCAAAATAATTATACAGAAATTGATTCGGCAAAATTCTACGGCAGGGTCGATTAAAACCTGATTTTCCTTTGAGATGAATTATGATGAAAAAGTAAAAACTAAATCTGAGCTATTGAATAATCGATTAAATTCAGTGAGTACTCTTGCAGAGGGTCCAAAGTAATGATAATTAGCTTGACATGAAACGGATACTGAAAGGTGTATTCGTGGTAGAATATCATAAACAAGCAATGGAGTTTGTCGATTCAAGTGTTTTCATGCCTAAAGGCCCACAATGGAAGGAGAGCAAATAATCGGGGGAAATGAAAAAACTTGAAACCGAAGCGAATAAAACTCCACTGAACTCTATCAATTCTACAAGAATAAGTTGAATAAATCGGATTCCAGATTAAAGAACCATATTCCAATTTTAATCGCACCGAAGAGTTAAATACAATTTTTCTAGTACAGGGATCTTTGAAGTCCCTTCAGTAGCGGCGGAGATTAGAGTAGACTTTAGGTAAAATATAACAAATGCACGACATCTTATTTTATACGGGGAAAATGCGCAGCGCCGTCAGAGGTAAAATGTAAAAGATCAATAGAATTTTTTATGTACTTCAAACTTGCATTTTATTGTACTAAAATTTAAAAGCTATAAAACTTCATAGAAGGAGAGATTCTAATTAAAAACGTGATATTGTAACGAAAAGTCTGTGGAATTTTTAAAATTTTCTTATAAAATTTGAAAATTGGATTTATATGGTTCTGGCTATACTTTTTTGGAAAAAAAATAAACAGAATTAGATAAAACAACAACAAAGAAATAAGTTCGAAACTTATGTATTTGTAGTACTCTCTTATTACTTCTCAGTACCATAGGTTGTTTCACTCCTTTTTGAGCATCAATACCCTTCCTTCAGCGATTCTGTTCATTGCTGCTCCGGATATACATACGTAAATATTGCATTATTAAGTAACATTATTCAATACCTTTTATTATTGTTAAAGCATAAGAGGGAAGAGGTATTTAATGTTTTTCAATAATACTCGTAATTAAATTAATTATAATTAATAAGAATTAATTCATATTTTAAATATATGTAACTATGTACCACGCCCCAGTGACCTGAGTACGTTGCCAAATATGCACCACACACCTGCAAAGGATGTAAATGTACTCGTACATACATTTCTAACAGTCAGCTGGTCTTGTTAATTACGACTTATTCATATTTGTTCATTGTTTATTTCGTTTTTATCAGCCGTACGTAAATACAATACTTTTTTGCTTACATGCAACTGGTGGTTTCTCATTGGTATTTTTAACTCACTTTCTTAATTACAAAAATATTTAACGGGAAAAAACTGAAAGACATTTAAAAATTACGAATTTTGGCGCAAGGTCGAAATAAACAAAAAAAAAAACTCACTCAGTGGTAGGCAAAAAATTTGACAAGCAATCACTAAAATCAGATAAACATTGCGAAAGAGACATTTCACGGTCGTAAATCATAAAAAAGTAAAATAAATGCTTAAGTCGCTATTAAATGACCTACATTTTGTGTGAAAATCGTAAAAAACATTTGAAGCAGAAAATGTCTAATATTTGAAAAAATGACCGAGAACTAATTGCTGTGTTGGGTAAGTACTAAGCAAAATTTTTTTTATAAAATAGAAGGTGCTCCTACTCCCATTAACAATTTTTGCCCCTGCTGCTAGTCCATGATTCATACATGAGATATTTGGCGCTTTTGCGCTGGGATGTGTGCAAATATATTTATATATAATTTTTTTTCTTAGAGCAAATCTTAAATTCTGTTTTCTACCAAAATGAAAAGTTTTTTGTTTTGTATTATGCTTCATTCAGATAATGAAAAAACGAGCAGAGTGAGTAGTGTTGAAAAAATTCAGGAAGTAAACTGATGTCCTATGTTGACTTTTGTTTCGTTTTGAAGACTTATCCGTCTGCCTTAGTTTTCCTTCTCTTCTTGGAATTTGCGTCAGGAAATGAACTGCCGGGGTTTTGGCCCAAGACTTCTTCGCTTTTCTTAGTTTATGTAACAAACTGGCCATAAGCCTTCCAATTTAAACCATCGACCGAATTTGCAAACGTGCCCTTTGTTCGCAATAAGAGCAGCGTGACATATTTCAAAGTGTTGACTATTTATTTTTTATTTCATTTTTTTTTTAATTATTAATAAAAATATATTGTAGTTCATAAAATAAATAAAATAAATAATTGGCGCGTACACTTCTGTTAGGTGCTTGACCGAGCTCCTCCTCCTATTTGTGGTGTGCGTGTTGATGTCGTTCCACAAATGGAGGGACCTACAGTTTCAAGCCGACTCCGAACGCCAGATATTTTTATGAGGAGCTTTTTCATGGCAGAAATACACTCGGAGGTTTGCCATTGCCCGCCGAGGGGCGACCGCTACTAGAAAAATGTTTTTTTTTTTTTTGTTATTAATTTTGCTGTCACCGAGATTTGAACCAACGATCTCTCTGTGAATTCCGAATGGTAATCACGCACCAACCCATTCGGCTACGGCTGCCGCCAGTTCATACTACAAGAAAAACCACATAACTCTAAGTTTTACTATCAGGATAAGAAAAAAATTCGAGTATGCAGTGTTATAGCCCATTGAATTTGGCATAATAAAATGTAAGTTTAGAGTGGCTCATAAATCGCCTTGATTTTTGATTTGTTTTTTTTTTCGCTAGCGGTCCTGTACACTTTCACTTTGTAAAACATCTGATTTTGATTATCTCTTATGTTGCTCTTGTTAACAAAGTTCTCATTCACTAAGAACCCGGATTAGACTATTGGGTATTCAAACATCCATTACAGACAGATCTCCGGTATAAGAAAAGTTACAAACATGAAATTTCGTAAGGCAACTTCTTCCCAAAATTCTTTATAAATAAAAAATAAATAAAAGTAAAAATGGGTACATTGCCCATAGAAGGCAGTATTGGATTTAGTGTTTCTTCTCGAAAGCGTGATGTTTGATTTTAACCACAAAATTCCTTATACTTTTGCGAACTTCAGAAGAACTCTTGTGGCGAAGAAAATTACAATTTTACACAAAATTACAGTAATGAAGCGATTATTTATTCCAGTTAACTTCATATATTTATAAATTAACTTGTGCAACATATTTCCGGGAATTTGTAGATATAAAATTATGTACGAAATTAAAAATGGCTACAAAATAATTCGTTTTTAATGTTAGTTTTCTAATAAGATAGACGTCGTTGCTAATTTTTTTTTTTTTTTTTTTTGACTGCCTTTAACCATGAATACCCCTAAGAAGTCGTCTAGCAAGGTTCTACAAACTAACCCAAGAAGTACCCCATTTGCACAAATTCACTCCAATCGGTAATCAAATAGGTTTTAAAAAATATTTTTTTCAAATTTTTATTCAAAGCAAACATATCTGTGAAATCTCAATTTTTATTTTCGAAAATAACTCCATAACCAAGAGTTTCAACTACAGTTATTGAAACACGTCACAGCACACCACACGACATGGCTGTAAATCACGACGCCTAAGGATTTGAGAAGTTGCCTCCAGTCATATGAGCAATCAACAGTCACAATAGCCATAGGCGTAGAACGGCGCATGTTTATTTTCATTTTTGCTATGTGCTGGAAATGCCAAGAAACTGCCCTGAAATTGCTGCTTCTCGACGTCGCTATTGCGTTTGTTCCATTGCTTCCAATAAAGCGTACAGCAACAGCACCGTGGATGTTAACTTCTCATTACACTGTGCTTTCCTGAGTGGCTCCCTCAGCTGCCAGTCTCGGTTGCTCACTTTGCATTGACGTTGTGCTGCTGCTCTTTCTCTATTTGTTCTCTTGTTCTCCATCATTCAATGCATGCTCCGCGTTGCATTGACTACCAGTACGTTAGAGTGTGTGTGTGTGCTTTGCTTTTGCTGTTGTGTCTGTCTGGCAGCCGATCGGTCTGTCTTATTATGCGCGTATGTGCGACTGTCCCTGGGTTACAACACTTACAACTGCATTCTCGGCGCTGCACTTCTACTCAGTCGCGTGTTGTTTGTGTATTTTATACTTTTTTGTTTTTGTGCTTACCACCGTCAACGTCGCAGTTTCGATTATTTCTGTTTTTGCTGTTCTAAAAATAGCAACAAGTATTGGCTTTTGTGGCGATTATCAGCGTGCTTTGAGGAGCGCCCAAAGATGGTTAGAGAGGGACGGGTTCCGGACGGCGGAAAACACAAGCACACATATCTATATGAATACATCCATACATATGTTTGTGTGTCTGTTGGTGTAATGCAGTGGTGCATTATAATATACACCTCACCTCTCCTCCCACTAAAAGCTACTTGTTTTTTAGAGTAGTTGTTGCCTTCATTGTTATTGTATGAATATAATCATACGTTTGTTCAAGTGTGTGCAGCAGTAGCCGTTGCATTGGAATTTTTTTCTTTTTTTTTTTGTTGTATAGCTAAGCTTTCTTGTTTTTGCCATCTCTTGTTGACGGTGTTATAAATGGGTTTATTCGGTTTCTTTTTGCTATTCTCCAAAGGCAAGATAGTTTTTGTGCGCTTGTGTACCCTTTCTACTCCTCCCTCTCTCCGCTGAGTTTCCTCTGCTGCCACGTCTACCAACGCTTCTCCCATTATTACATACTTTAGGAGTTAGTCGTTCAGTTATTGCTACTCTTACTTTTACCAGTGGGCTAAACCTTTTTTGAACTTTCCGCTTATGTAAATGGAATTCTCTTCAAGACCTCAGTGATGTGCAGCTTCAATGCAGCGTAAAGCTATTATCCTTTGGGGATAAATTTTTTATGCAGTTAGTGAAAGATCCTACGTTTTTCCGAAAAAACTCTTGCATTCTCCAAACGCTTTTAATTAATTTCTGCAATCGCGCTTATAGGTATAAATATTTATGTTAAAAATGATCTATTCTGTTGTTTAATGATCTATCTATATTTTAATGCGATACGATTTGGCATTTAGGGAACTGAACCGTACTGTTGTAAACATACTATACATACATATGTATATTTGCATACAGTGGAGTTCACAACAATAACAGCGCGACATTTTGCGTTTTTACTTTTTATTTATTAATTTTGTTTTTTCTTTTCGTTTTGGAACTATTTTAATTTATGTTTTTTTAATTTTTTGTTATTTTTATTTACATTTTTTATTTATTTTTTTATTACTATTTGTTTTTTTTTTGTGTGCGCATTTTCTTCCAATTAGGGAAAAGACGAAAAAAGAGTACCAGCAAAAAAAATGTGTCTAAAATCAACGAATTTTTTGAGCCTCTTAACAATTTAATACTTGAAATTTTTCTAAAAATTCGGATTAAAAAGTGTGAAATTTTTATGAACTTTAAATTTTTTTTAAACTTTTTCACAAAATTTTAAACTTTGTGTTGTTGTTGTAGTATACTATATTTTTGTATGAAAAAATAGTACGATAAAATATAAAATAAATAAGTAGTCAAAACTTTGCCATAAGCCGCGGTGCTATTATTTTGAGCACAAGTGTGCATACATAGTTATGTAGATATTTTTTCCCTGCACTTCACCGCAAAATCTATTCGCAGTCAGTGCCTCGTACGCATTTTTTATATTCATTTTTTTTTTGTTTTGTGTTTCTGTGCGATCGTTGAGTCGTTCATTTGGTTTATTTTACTGTTGATAAAACCTGCCCGTTTTCTCGCCACATCTTAATCGTCGTTTTACGATATGCTGATTAGGTTTCCACGTCTATGCGACAAAGTAGAAAAAATTTACCTAAAATAAAATGTCATTTAATAATAAATGTGAACTCATACGAACTAATTTGTTAGCATAACAACCGAAATAACTTAACTATCTGTATTAACTTTCTGTTAAAAAAGTACCAGGTCATCATTTAAATTGACCTAAAGAGTTAGAGTACTAGAGAGTACTAGAAAAGAAAAGGTGAAATTGTAAATAGAGTTCATTCTCTGGGCATTATGCGACGTTTGGTTAGAATTTGAACTATTTTTTTACAATATTTAGTTTAAATTTAATTAAAAAATAGTTATAATTGAAAAATATTCATTCGTATTATTTTTATAGCCAAATTCCAAAAGTTAGATGGACCACCCTATATAATATATGTATGCATCGTTACTAAGTTTTCTCACTTCATTATGCTATATACATACATACATATGCCCACTCGGAAACGTTATGTACATTCTTATCTAGTTCTGCTTTGAGTCTATTTTTAGCCAAATGACATATAAAGCCTTCTTAAAAAAGCAAAAGCATAACAAACTCGGCGCATTCCATTTTTCTATTGAATTTACTGGTATCAAAAGTTGTTATTTTCATGTTTCGGTGAAACCAAATTCCTAAAATTCGATAAAAAACAGCTATTACGTAATAATTATGTAATCCTTATGAACAATTACTGTAACAAATAGTTGTTATGCCTACAAAATGTATTTATAACAAAATTATTAACACCTTTCAAAGGTATTTCGCGCCAAATCACTGCCGCTACTTAAATTGAGAGGGCTTTCTCTGCGGCTGGCTCGTGGATTTATTGTTGTAACAGTCAAGAAGCTGTAATAAATAAACAAATCATGTTTCGTCATTCGCCGATTCATTGTTCTTGTTATTGTTGTTTCAATTATTGTTTCAATAATCGTTTTCATTTCTCCATACGGCTTTTGTTGTTATATAAGCCATTTGTGTTGTTGTTTTTTGCTTGTTAACGTCGCTACTCATAAATTACGAGTAGTAAATAAATTCATTGAACTCTTCGCTGGCTTTCTACTACTACACCGCTTACTCCTATCACATCGTAGCGATAGCTCGATCGTTTTCAGCAAGTAAAGTGAATGAATATAAGCAGAAGATGAATATATGTAAGTATGTATGTATTTAACGGGAATGCGGGAACGATGAAAATGTTTGCTTGTATGAGTAGGAGTATGTAGTTGGGCTCACTCATTGCTAGCTGCCGGCGAGCTTTGGAGTATTGCTGTACTTGTACGTTTTTTCGAAAAATGGCATAAATTTTAAATAAAATATAAACATTTGTCAGAAAAGCAACCAACCTTAATATTTTAGTATATATTTTTTGTACAGTCGACTTCAAGCTATGCGTAAGGGCTTGAAATATGGTGTTGTTCGTAATTATTTTCTTTTTTCAAATTACATTCACATTACATGACTGGTTGCATACCACTTAAATATGAATTGCATTGCCACTTAGTATGCGTATATGCACATCACGAATGAGGTTACACCTGTATTTGACCCGCCGCATATCGCTATAAGCCCTTGAGATCCTCTCCACTCAGTTATTTGATGGAATTTTCAAATTAATTTTTTATAATTTTTCCTTTAGTTGAAATTACTCGACAGCAAGTATTTGGATTTGGTGAAAGTATTTGGTTTGGTTTTGTTGAAAGTGTTTTATCAACTTGAGAGGCCGCAAAGGTCGAAGGCAAACCTCATAAAGCATCTGTCTATTTCATCAACATGACTTTCCATGACCCTTTATTCAAATGGAAATTTATTAGAGGCTTAAACATGTATATTTATATAAACATACGTACAAGGCGGAGCAAAATTAGTCACCCTATTGCAGAATATATAATTTTCCAATAGCGGCATACGTCAATCATATTTGGTACTTGTGAACTAAGCTAAACTAAGCGTAAAGGCCAAAATATATATTTCTACCACTCAAAATAATTTTTTTTTACTTAGTATTTCTAATTTTAAATATTTCCACCAGTAAAAATAATTTTTTTTTTATTTTGTAAAAAAAATCTTCAAAAACAAAATAGGATGTTAATTTTGCGTCAGCTTTTACATATAGGACTTGTGCTAAAAACATTAGGAATTCCTTTCATAGTTTAATAAATGAGTTCCTAATATTTTTATAGTAACTAATATTCTTGTTCGTTAAAAGCTGAAGCTTTATTGCGATTGATTCCATCAAAAATATGAGCTAATATTTCTCAAAAACGTATCTTTACAAAACAAATCCCCAATTAGTGTTTTAATAATGTAAAGCGAAAGCTTTTAGTTTTACGCAAAATTTAGACATTCGGCCGCACATTTCAGCTACTTTCTTATATTCCCCCCATTTCACCTATAATGTAATTGGTGACATTTCTACGAAGCAACTGTTCAATATGCCATGTAAACCTCCGAGTACATTTTTGTCATACTTGTCGTTCAGCCTATCTTGTCAATCAGTGCTAGTAACAAACTGTAGATTACCCAGCTTCGCCGTGAGCCGATTAGCGGTTTAATGTTGGGAAAATTTTTGCATTCTGTACATCGTTGCGTAGAGCGACCCTAATTTCTCTAAAGCACTCACTCTTCAGCAGTCACTCTCACTATTCAACACACTCGCACGCTGCCGTTTCTATATAAAAAGTAAATAAACACTTCCCTACCTTATCAACCAAATAAAGAAATAGTATCAAGTTAATGAAAGATCAAAGATAAAATGAAATGAAGCAAAGCAAAAGAAAAAACGTAAATCTCAAATTCGCAAAAACACATTCAAAGCCACATGTGCTATAAAATAAACAAAGCAACAAAACATTCTTTTTTTTATTTATTTATTGTTTTTCGTTCATAATTGAACATGTTTTGTGAGAATCGTCGACGTCGGCATCGGCATCGTTGATCGGTTCATGTTCGTCTCTTTTAACCTTTCATTAAGTGACGAATCAATATCTGCTATGCAGAGTTCTTGCTGTTGCGGTAGGACTGTATTAGGTTATGTGGAGGGAGAGAGGTATAGACGTTCAGTGTGATAGATTTACGCGTATTTCAAGTTCTGAAGAAGAATAAGAAGAAGAAACTATTATAAGTTTTAAGACATTGTCAGCTGAGCCAACCGAACATATGTATATTGTTGAGCGTATGAGCGATTAAAAATAGCTAAATTGACACTTTTGCATTGCTTGTAGATTTGCTGTATTTTATTCATACAATTTTTTTTTATGGTTTTGTTTTTTGGTTAATATTATAGTGAGGCATTTAAAAAATAATCAGTGGTCGCTTAACGTATACGCCAAATGCAGTACCTCGTACTCGTTTAGCTTGATGACTGGAAAATTAAGATTTGCTCAAACTATGTCGAGTTGAGTATCGTAACCTCTATTTATTTAACCTAACATTTTGGCATTCATGCAACCAGAAAATAGAAAAGAAACCATTAATTACCATACCGCATTTAAGAACATTGGCCGAAATTTGATAGCAACTTCACATATAGTTTTCTTCACTAGTCAATCATCTGACGAAATGATCTTCATTCTTGCGAAATGTTTGTAATACCGTTTGACAGTCGGAAATATAAAAACCTGTTTTTTTTTACCAATTTATTCAAATATTAAGAAGTATTTTGCTAGTCAATCATCTGACGTGCATTCTTTTTTGACATGAACAATGGAGTTCAGAGGAATGGAATTATATCTATGGAATTATCTGACGAAATGTTCTTCATTCTTGCGAAATAATCGTAATACCGTTTGACAGTTGGTAAAATAAAAACTTGTTTTTTTTTACCAATTTATTCAAATATTAAGAAGTATTTTGCTAGTCAATCGTCTGACGTGCATTATTTCTTGACATGAACAATGGAGTTCAGAGAGCATGAAACTGCTTCTTATTTGCTTACTCATTGTCAGCAAGCGACAACTATAGTGTAGTAGAAGTCGGAGTGATCCCTGTCTGATAAAAAAAAAATATTAATTCCTTTTAATCGGATAATCTTAGGTATCTGTGAGTCATTGTAACAACTAGAACTGGGAGTCCACTAAGCTTGTTGAATATGAGCAGGTAATTCAGGGAAGCAATGACTTTCAAACGACAGCTTTCGAATAAAGTTAAACTAGTTGATAATATTGATCATTTAAATATTATATTATGGAAAGAAAAGGGGCAATGTTACAGTTAAATTTAAAACCAAAATTTCGCAAAAAGAAATGTATGTTAGGGAGTGGCGACAAACAAATTCGAGCATACGATTTTTTTTTAGAAAAAAAGGCTTGCCCCTCACGCAAAAAAATTTCCAAAAATCAGCGAGAATCGGTAGCCACCTGAAACTTGCACTTTCAACTCGGATTTGCATACTTTGCATTTCTGGAAGTCTCCTAAAATATTTTGAACAAAAATTTTAATTTTCTTTTTTAATTTGGTAAATGTTGTTAAATTTT
Organism: Anastrepha ludens; assembly: GCF_028408465.1. Classification (NCBI taxonomy): domain Eukaryota; kingdom Metazoa; phylum Arthropoda; class Insecta; order Diptera; family Tephritidae; genus Anastrepha; species Anastrepha ludens. The sequence continues at coordinate 73,565,080 of NC_071501.1, forward strand.
AATGGTTTATGCTGTAGAATGCATCATAGTTTTATTAAAAAAAAAAAACAGGAAAAAGACATTAAGAACAAAACGCAGTTAAAACTTTGTAATTTGTCGTGGTGTCCACCACTGAAAATAATGTTTTCTTATCTAGTAAAAAGCAGTTATTCAAAACCAAAAGTGGATGATACATACAATACATATATTGCTGGCGTGAAAAGAAAATTAAACGTTTTAACGATTTATTTACTAATTCAATAATATCAGTTATTTTTTTTTTTTTGTTTTGTTTTTTGTTTTTTAATTATATAACGAATCGAATGTTATAATTTAACGAAATGTTTCAAACTTTGTGCAAAATTTTTAAATATCTGCTAACTTTCATCAGAATTAAAAATATCATAAATTTCAAACAGAATCTTTAGATAAAATCCAGGTATACATTTTAATAGCCCATTCGGTTTGGATGCAAGTTTCAAGTAATTCCCAAATAGTGTTGATTTTAGGCAATTTTTTTTGAGTATTCCCTCCTATATAAAAAAATGTCTATCATACCAGAAATGTATGTAATTGGCACGTACGAGTACACTCTATCTTGGATGTTTGGCCGAATTTGTGGGATGTACTTCTACAAACAGCAACAGCATGGAGAGAACCACAGTTGTTTAATTTTATAAGGCACTTTTTGATAGCAGAAATGCACTCAGAGGTTTAACATTGCCTGACCTGGAGCGACCGCTATTAGATACATTTTTTCCAACATTTAATGCTTCATGTCTAATATGATTCTCGATTTTTTTATTTTTGTTTTTATATTTTTTTTATATTTTCTAATTTCTTTTTATTCTTTTGTGAAATTTAAAAGGTTCTGAATTTAAAGCATAACGATTTATAGCAATGCTATCACTATACACCCACAATATTTGACTGAAAAAATATGCCGAAAACATTACCTAACTTTTCCTTATTTTCACTTGAAACAACATATTTCGCACTACGCTTTCAATACTACGCTCATGGCACAAACAAACCCCATGAAATGAGTGTACAATCGCTACTACAATCAAGTGGTCCAACAACAGGCATTCATTCATACAAAATTAGCTCTTATCTTCTTTTGTATTCTCTCTTTGCTTTTAGATGCAAAATTTTATGAATATTTTTGTTAACCTAAACACCAAGTATTTTTATGAGGCGTCTGTTGCTGTGTGTTTGCATTTACAGCAAATTTCTTCTAATAAATTGTCTGTATTTTTTAAGTATACAAATTTGCATTCATTATAATTGCGCGCAATCAATTCAGTTTTAATTCAACTGTGTCTATTTGCGCCACAAAAATCCATTTAAAACGACGTTTGCACATGAAACAGTATTTCGTAAGAAAATACTAAAACACAGCAACGAACGTGTTGTATTTAGTATTTAAATACATACAAAGTTTTGGACGCTGGCAATTTTTATGAATGAAATATAACGTGAAAACAAAGTAATATTGCTGAAAAGCGTAATGGCGTAGAAAAACAATTTATTCAACATTCGAACGAGTGATCATAGTTTCCCCATGCGTCCTGCTTGCTTGCTTTGCCCCAACTATGAAATCTCACCCCAAAAGGTGGTTGCTAGTTTGTGCCAATGACAGTGTCGGTGGTCAGTTGTCTGCTGTCTGCTTTGATTCGTCGTCTATCTGTCTGATTGCCGCCCACTCGTTAAATACTTTCGAGTTATTAATTTAAATTAAATGCTTATTTGTTTCATTAAAACAGTCCAAGCACTCATACGTACATATGTACTTGCTTATGTAATTTTCTCTGATATTCATGAGCAGGTATGTAGTGGCCGTATATTGCCGTCACATGCATAGGATGGTAATAGTGGATATCTACGCCATAAACGCTTAAAATGGCATTCATTCCTCATATTCATTCTCAATATTCTTTTTTCATTTATCTATTTTTATTTTTCATTGTTATTTTTTTTATGTAGGTACTATTATTATTTTTATTTATATTTATTATTTATTTGTTTTTATTTTATTTACTTCTTTTTATTTTTTTATTTTTAATTTTGTAGTAGTAATTTATTTGTCTTTCCATTAGTTTATTTATCTTTCATTATAATTTTTTTTTTTTAATGATTTTTATTTTTCTTTTATTTTTGTTTAATTTTTTGTAGAAGCGGTATTTGCATTTTCTTTTATTTATTTATATATTTTTTTTATTTATACGTTTTTAGTCTTTTATTTATTTTTATATTTTATTTATTTATTTTTATTTATTTATTTTTGTTTTCTAATTTTTAATATATATTTATATTTATATTTTATTATTTTGCTTTTAATAATTTAATTAGTTTTTTTTGTTTTTATTACTTAATTTATTTTTTTTATAAGTGGCTCAAAATTCGCATTGATTTTTGATTTTTTCTTTGAAGATGTTTTACATTTTCTTCCATGCAACTAATGCTCGAAGTTTTTTTTATATGAAAGAAAATGCAAACATAGCAAAAAAAATCACAAATCAAATTTGAGTCACTTTAAAGTTGTGCAATATTATACTAAATTTTTATAGACTATAAAACGCACATCCAAATTTTTTCTACAATACAAAAAAAAAAGTTAGAAATTTTTGTGAGTTTTTGTATTGTTAAAATTTTTTTTAATTTGCGCAAAGTGTAAAACGATTTTTGTAAATAAGAAAAATAGCCGAAACGTCTTCAAAAGTCGCTTTACTATAATTATGACCATGGCTGTATGTATGTATATAGTATAAGCTCTTTAAAATTTTTATAAAGATTGTATGGATGTAACCTCATTTTCGATTTCGTTTTCTGGCTTGTCGATTTGAATATGGTTTGTTTATTGCTTTAAGACAATTTTCTTATTTTTACTTTCCACAAAATACGAATAATAATCGAACAAACAACTCTGAAATGGTTCACATGAACATTGCTAAAAGCTATACTTTTCCTCATAATGACTTCTTTGTAATGGGTTTCCCAATAGGGGCATAACAATTTCAATTTTAAATGCGCACTCAAATCTATTTTTTTATCTGACAAAAACGTAATTAACTTCCAGTTTTTTTCATGGTGGAGTTCCCGAACGATTGCAAGTTATTCAAAATGGCTACCGAAATTATGAGTCAGTAGTATCAACTTGAAAAACGCTTGCTCCATAATTATGAAGTGAATGTATCATTCAACATTATAGAGAAATTTGCGTAAAAATCTTGGTAAGAACAAATTAACTCAAGAAGTGAATCCTCTCGTTCATTTAGCACGCCAAACTTTGAACATGAAAAAGAATAGTAGGAAAATGGCTCCTAAAGATTAATCTTTGCTCACAACAATATCGATTTCCATACTCAAGCTTAACTTGCGTACAGCTTTTAGAATAAATTTCAGTCCAATAGATGAATTATACTTTGTTTTATTTAAATAAGAAATGGTTACTTACCTTTTGAAAACCCCTGTATAGTTAAGGAGGTTTGTCGCATGTAAACATTATTAGCATATACAAACTATATTCTGACTTAGCAGTTCTTTGTAAATGCAAAACAGCCTACTTATCAACTATCTTACTGTGCTGAAAATCACTGCCCGGAATTTGTAGCAACAGACATGCACACATTACACACACGTATGTATCTACAACGCGCTCAGGAACTCTTTAACAGAACGTCCTTGGCCGTAAACTTTATTCGATATCACGAACTTCGGAAGTAGAATAAAATAGTGAATTGGAATGTATGTGGTAAGCGCAAGGGGAGGACATTATTTTAATTAAATTTTCAGAGAAATTACTTATATGTAAATTCCATCCCCAGACTTTCATATGTCACTAACAACATTCCTAAATATCAAAAAATTGTTGTACCTGCCTTATTTGAGTTTACTGCTCTTTTTATTGCATTTTTATTATTTATTGCACTATCTGTCAATTGGGGAGAGTATACCCCTTGGATAGGAGAAATGAAATAGTACTATGTACCTCAGGGCGAGTCTAAATGCAAGCAAATCTTCAACTTTTTATTTAAAAATTAAAGCAGCGCACACATACTTGTATGTATATATATTCATACATATGTATATATGTAGCCTAGTTTCCACCAAACCTTATCCGCAACAAGACAGGTGTCTTCCACAAAATTTACTATGCGCAGCTCATCAAAGCGAATTGAAACCGTAAAATTTTATAATGAGCAGCTGTGAATTTGCGAAAAGATCAACGATCTCTCTTACGGCGCAACCTAAACGTCTTTTATTGTCCATAAATCGTTATTCAGCCGCGGGGCAATAATACAAAACGACTGATCGGTTTGGCGTAACACAACAAAAGTAAAAAAACAATTACAGCAACTGAGGCTTCGAAAAGTGATAACAAAGCACCAATAAGTGAACAAAAACAGAAACCACTACTGCAATACATATGGCACCAGCAATGCTCGCGACTGGCAGTTGATTCAACTCTCGTCCATTTAAGACGATTCAGCAAAATAAAATATCCAAAACAAAGTATGTATTGAACTGAATATTAAATAAAAAATGAAGGAGAGCAGCGTACGAAGCAAAAGAAAGGCTTACAACAGTGAAATGTTGAATGGAATGAAAGAAAGCACTTGCATTTTATGAAAGACTGGAAAAAAGCTTCAGAACAGAAGAAGTTAAAATAAAAAGCGAAAAACAAGTTGAAGTAAAGAGGAATTATAAATTAAGTAAAAAATGTGGTAGCAATATAAGTATAACAGAGGAGTCAAGGTAGAGCAAGAGTTAAGTTTGGAAAAATGAAAAATTCCAAATTAAAAAAAATCTTTAAAAAATCTTTCGTTAGGTAGGGTAATCTCCTCGAATCGGTAATATTTAGGGGGAGTTTTTTAGTCCCCGGACATAGCATTGCTTCGACAGCAGCTTTGACCATGTGTTAGCCATTTTAAACCCCCTCATCCGCACAACACAAAAAAAAAAAAAAAAATAATGTAGGGTACTTGTTGTTGCTATAACGTTATATCTCGGGATATTTACTCATCTTATATGCATACTTGTATATGTAAGGGGAACTTATGGTAGGGCAGGCAGACGTGAGCAAATAGTAGTACCGGCCATCGTTCGCCACAATACCGCTTGCGGTCTTCTGCCAAAGTGGTTGCTCTTGTCATGGGGTCATTAGCCTTATCTCGCTCGCGCACATATGCCAGTCAAAGGCTTTTTACACTCCTTATTGTTTGTGTTGTTTGTTTGGCGATGATTAGGTGTGAAAAGCATTTACAACAACAAATTGTTCGTATATGTATGCTACCGGTAACGAACCGCAGTGCAATTAAAAAAACAATATGCACATGTGTATATACATACATATATCAAAATGAAGTGGAGAAGTAAATGATTTTGAAATTTTCAATCGGCAACAACAAATAACACAAGGTGCCAAGAGGATTTTGTTCTCGCACAGCCACATCTGGTGATTTCCATTAGATGCAATTTTTTCATTGTTTTACATTCTTAATCCCTTTTAAAGCGTTTTTCAATCGGTGCGCTTCAACTTTTTTCCGATAGGGAGGGCGAACGACGCAATATTTTTTATTTTTCGCTTGTCATTTGTAAACTTCATTAGTATACATTTCATCATGGAACGCTACACACTTGAGCAACGATTGCAAATCGTGCAAATTTTTTATGAAAATAATCGTTCTGAAATTCGAAAATGATCCAGATTTTTTCCAAAAAATCATCTTCAGTGATGAAGCTCACTTTTGGCTCAATGGCTTTGTCAACAAACAAAATATGCGTTACTGGGCAGAAAGCAATCCACACGTGATTCTTGAAGCACCGTTGCATCCCGAAAAAATCACTGTTTGGTGCGGTTTACATGCCGGTGGCGTAATTGGCCCATATTTTTTCGTTGACGAGAACGATCGCCACGTTACTGTGAATGAAAATCGATACTGCGACCTGATAAACGATTATTTTTGGCCGCAATTGAATGGTATGGACTTAGACGACATGTGGTTTCAACAGGACGGGGCCACAAGCCACACAGCACACGCTACAATTGATTTGTTGAAGAGTAAGTTCGATGAGCGCATTACTTCCAGAAATGGATCGGTCGAATGGCCGCCGCGCTCGTGTGATTTGACGCCTCTAGACTATTTTCTTTGGGGTTATGTGAAGTCATTGGTCTACAGTAACAAGCCGGCGACGATTTGTGAGCTCAGAGCCAATATTGAACGCGAAATTGCTGGAATTTCGGCCGATTTATGCGAAAGAGTGGTCGAAAATTGGGTTCAACGATTGGACTTCGTAAAACGTGCACGCGGTGGTCATGCAAAAGAAATCGAATTTCATACTTAAATGTATATGTTCAAACTCGATAATAAAAAAAAAATTTGTTAAAAAAGTCAAACCGTTTGTGTTTTATTCAAACAAAAAAGTTGAAGCTTTATTTACATTTTCATGCAATTTTTTTAATAAAATATTATTATCGAATGTTATGCCACATGGTCTAAATCTTTGCTATTAATCGGCTGAATGATTCTTTAGTTGTGGCACACAAACGATTGATATAGAATTTACAATGAGGTGTTAGTCCAAATAGTTCGATAATAAATTGATGGAGATTTATTGTATTATAGTGAAGATCAAGAAATTGATGTAAAGGTATTACTAAGGCCTCTCTTTCATTTGAGTTTACAGACTGAGGGTGCAAGGTAAGAACTGCACGGCGGATTTATCCGAGTTTTTCAGTCAATCTCTCATTTTGTCATGAGAGAAAAAAATGTTTGTGTCGTAGGTCATAATTTACCGTTTCTTTCCTATCACGCCAAACACACAGCATTACAACCCTTGGCGCCAATCCCGTCCCTGCTTCAGCTACATCACTGCATCGCCTATGATCTTTTTCATTAATTTTTGCCGTATAATTTTCACCACCAGTAATTGTTCACCTTGAGAGTAGTCGATTTTGTTCCGTTTTTGGAAAACTTCACGCATGGAAATTCGACCCATTAAATTTTTAGAAATTTTTCGGCCAATTTTTTTTGAGTAGATGTAGTTGTAGGATGATAGATACCAGGCTTGCTTGTCAAGAACGGTGAAAAAAAAATTTTTGAGGGGAACTTTAGATGGTACATCCGTTTTATTTCACAAAATTTAGCTTTAGCTTGGTGAAACACAAAACGAATGACGTCGGCATATCTGTCAAATTCACTCAGAGCCGAATAACGGTCTGCTAGGTAGTATACCTCTAAAAATCTTTTCACCATGAATTGGTTGAAAAATTTAACTTTAGCAAAAGAATTAATGATAGTTAACAAAACATCAATGTTTAATCAATTTAGACAAAAATAATTTTCATTTATGAGCTAAAATCCACACCAATTGATCTGCATTATTTATTTTTCTCAATATCAACGTAAATGTGTAGAAACTACTGTGAACTTGTTTGGCGAAAACATAATCACATTCATTTATGAGTGAAAAAATGGCAACTAGTAGCAACCTAAAAGGGCCTAGTTCTCCGCTAGTCTTGCATTAGCCCAATTCGCTGCACGGTACCTATCTATAAATAAATGAATCGAAGACATCTAGGTGCATGTATACATTCCGTGCTTTTTAATTTTATTACTCACAATCATACAAAAAATTAGTATTCCGTTTGTTTTTTATTTTAATTTATTTTTGCTTTTATTATATTAGTGATGTGGTTTTAGTTAGTTTTTTTTTTTTTTAATTCCTGTTTCTTGTTTTCTTTTTTTTGTTTTGTGTATTTTTTTGTTTTGTTTATTGGTTCATTGTTTTTATATAGCTATTTTCGTGGCTTACTCCGTTGCATTCCAGCTAAAAATAAAGCAGTTTCGGTTAAACAAGACAGCGAGTATTTGAACAAATTTTTTTGCAAGTAGTTGCACGAAAGAGGCGCAAAATTCCAAATTGAATGACGACAACGAGGTCAGTTCGTCAGTAACGAATTTTATGGTGAAAGCTCTAGAAATTTAATGCCCCTGTTATGAGTATATTTGTTAGTGATTTTTACAGACGCGAAATGTACACTCACTACTCTCTCTGTACACTCTGTTTGTTATTTTGGCTAATCGGCAATATGCTAATTAATTGCTGCGGAGCGTTTGATGAGATAGACAAGTAAAAATGAATATTTGTAATCAAATTTTATTGATTGGTTTTCAAGATATTGTCCATAAAGATCAATACTTGTGCTTTTGCATGCGATTGAATAAATTTCAAAGCGCTTTTTCTACCGCCTTTTGTGGTAGCGCCAAAACATGTGATTGGAACGCATCGATCGCTTCCGCAGGTGTCGCAATATGTTGACTTGGCGTTTTATTTTTGATTAGCGAAAATATGACAATATCATTGGCTGCCACATCAGGATTGTAAGTCGAATGCTCCATCAGTTTGCTCCGAAGTGTTTCGTGCATCAACAATTTGTTAGATTTTACGCCTTGAAAAGCAAATACAGTTTATTGTTTCTTCCTGATTTTTGACTTTTTAATATCCATAACTCGATGAGTCGTCATCTGGCACGATCTTACAGAGTCATTTTTTGATGCGCCCTGAATAAAATCCATAATAAATAAAATCGTTGTCAAGGTGATATTTCACACTAAAAAAATTATTTTTGTTGTTTTTTGATTGTTCCATTCAGTTGTGAGTTACAGGGTGTTAACAATGGAAGTCAACAAAGAGAAAATTAAGTAGATTTTACAGTTTTTCTGTGATAAAGGCGTAAATGCAAGCCAGGCCGCTGTAATTGTGAATGGTGGGTATGATGCCGATGCTGTAACAACTACATACGTGCAATTTTGGTTTCGTCTATTCCGTTCAGGCATTTTTGATGTTAAAGAAAATGTCGGTAATGTCGATACAGAAATAATCGAAGTTGACCGGCATGTTAATAGTCGAAGCATCGCTCAGGAGCTAAAAATCGACATAAAACAGTTTTAAATCATTTGCACAAAAATTTTAGGAAAAAATAATTGATATCTCTTTACCCAAACTAATTTGTTTTTATTTAGTAAAAAAGTTGTTCGAAAACATAATTGTGTGATTAACTTTGTACAGCCATAAAATATATATTATGTTATAGCTTTTCTATTATTACTTTTGTAAGCTTTTTCCGACAATAACGTCAAGCCTTGCAACACATTGGGAAGAATATGATGCACGCTGTTAGTTTTGATTGCATGCAATAATGCAATTTGTATTGGAATTTGCACAAAATATGTTCGTCGCGATGTGTGCGTGCGTAATTGTGGGCAAGCCTAACTATTTCGCTCGGTCTCGTGGAAATATGTGGGACACTCATTTACTAATTCAATGTTAATTTAAAATATTTTTTATTCATACCAGTCTTAATAGTCTTACTAGTAAAGTTGAATAATAGCCACAAATACTTCACATTTTTTCGAAATCAAATTCTATTAATTAATCTGATTTAATACTTAATTGATTAGATTTTGCATGCAATTACCTAATCTGTACATATTCCACTTGCATGTCTTTTTTTATTTATTTTTATTTTTGAAAAATAGTTCCTTTATCTGATTAGAAACATTTTTTAAATTTATTGGAGGCATAAATATTTCTCTTTCGAAAAAAGTACTTAACTTCGACCTTCAGTTTTCAGGTCAAGCGAAACCGGACCTGAAAATCGAATCTCTCATCAAATTTTCGAAACGAATTAATATCTTTGGCCAAAATCTATAATAAAAATCTCGGTTAGGTGGGGAAATCATACAATACAATGAGCTCTAGGGCAACACAACGGACCCAACTTGCGGTCTATGTGGCACTCCAATGCGGGGTCACCCTTAAACGAAATAACCAATAGTTAAAAACACCATGTACCCATAGAAGTTCTAATAACGCAAATTTATTAAAAAATGTTTGCCTTTTTAAATTTTGTTTGAATGAGTCAGTTAGTTTAGGTCCAAATTATTCAGCAATAATCCAAAATGTAGGTTTAGAATTGGAGAAAATGTTTGACTCACGCTATAAGAGCCAGTGCAATGCAAATCTGCCAAAATTTTTCAAATGATTACTGATATCATACGCTTAGAATTTATATTGGTAAAAACTAATAATTCTGGGACTACATTTTCCACGTGAGTTAAAATCAATACAATATCTTAGATCGAAGATCAAAGATTTCGTAAACTTATTAATTTTGTTTCGTCATCCTTACCTTCTATGCTCCTAATTATACCGTATTTTATGAACCAGATATTCCCTGAGTCTACAAAATTTGTTAGTAATAAACAAATTACCCCTGGTAGGACGTCCTGTAAGAAATCCCTGCCTTTGACTGTTAAGTATTTCCAATAAGTGTACAAAGCTTATTTGCTGTTGCTGAGCGCAAGTAATTCCAAAGAATGCTTACTTAAACAAATCCCAAAATAGCGTAATTACTTGATGTGATTTGCACACTTCATTTGTAATTGAATTCATTGCCACTAACCGTACGGTTTTGTTGCTGGTTTAGGCACGCACCATAACGTATGTACATGTGCAGACATAGTTGTTGTTTTCTCATACACTTGAATTTTTTGTTGCATTAACTTTAATATCATCTCTCCCTCTCTCTACTTCGCCACCATAACACATGCGTGTGTAGGTGTGCTTGTGCTTAACTTCAAGTTGTCAACACAAACCTCTGAGCTAACGGCGCTCTCACAGCCAGTGTTTGAGGCGTTTCTAGGGCGGCACCTATTATTTGTTCGGTCAGTTGCTGGCGCCTTAAATTCTTTACATTTTTTCGTTCATCATTTTACGTTGTTTTTATTTGAATGTGTGCAAGTAATTAATTAGTTTTTTTCACATTGAATTATGTCATTTTAACATACGACTGACCAAGCTCGACCCATTCGTGGTTGGCAACAAAGCGTATTTTATTTGCAAAATGAAGAGGAAGAGGAAGTATGCACAAATTAAAGGTGACTGTAAAATAGGTTCAGCTAAATATACTCTTTGTGAACAAATTTTTGGAATAAAACCCGACATGTCCAGCTAATAATGGAACGAAGAGAAATAAAATCAGTAATTTTGCGACCTATTTAGGAGACGGAGGAGGGCTAACTCCCCAATTTTCACAAGTATTTAAAAAAATATTGTAATAATTTCAAATTATTCTGTCAGCCAGTGAGTGACGAAAGCTTTGAATATTGTAATCCTCATTTTTGTGAATTTTCTACGTAAGGCCACTTCACATGCAAAATCCAAAAAAATCTTGAAATTCATACAATAATATTTGCATTCTAAAAATACTTCCAAATTAAAATACGAAATATTCAAAGCATGAATAACATAACATAGTAATAATTTACTCTCACTTTAATTCAATACAGGAAAATTCATCCAATTCGAGTTGAATGTACACATTTTTTTTTTTTCTAAATCGGTGAAAGTTTTAACTCAGGTTCAGATTTGCGCACGAGTTGAGTTCAACCTAAAATCAACTGCTCAAACTATCGGCTGTTTCTTAGCTGCATGAGAACTATGGTTTGACAGCTGAGAATGGTAAACTATGTTAACATTTTTATCCAGTATTAATCATTTATCGCCAGAAGAATACTTCGAAATTGTGGAAATTTACTTTAAAAAAAATAAATCTGTTCGCGAAGTTCATGGAGAAGACGCCGAAATGTCGATTTGGCGTCGTTCTCTACTTGTTGGGATTTGTCCTTCGTCTACGTAGAAAATTTTATGTAAGGATCTTGGCTTACATACCACAAAAGACCATGAGGTCGAAGTGGTTTTGCACTCGAAGTAGTCTAGTAGTGCCTATGGAATACGGTTCGTGCAAAAATTGAAGCCAAATGCCCACAATTTGGATTTTTGCTGATTGGGCTCATTTCGATTTATTATTCAGATTTCTTGGAACAAGTAGCAACTCGTAGCTACGGTGGGCATACATATGCCGGATGTAATATTAAAAAAATAAAAAAATCATTACAACATCTTTCCTGTACTGCGTTAACATATTAAGTAGAATTAAAATAACACCATACATTAAAAGGAATAAAAAATAGGTGACTCTGATTTTAAATATAAAAAAGTAAATATTAAATTACGTCTTGTTTTTCCTTAAAAACTTTTGAATAAAAACTCTAAAACACATACTTTTTTTATATGCTGTAACAATATTTATTAGGTGATAAAAAATCTTATCTACGAGTATTTAAAAGTAATACAAACTGTGGCAACATTATTAAAGCAAAAACAAAAAATTAAACTTAAATGCGAAATTCGAGTAAAGCAATTGTTTCTAAAATAAATAAAAATATTCGGAAAAAGCATCCCAAATGTGTGCAACGTAAAATTAATAGTGAATGCGACCTTCAGATATTTATTATCACTCAAAAATTCCGGTTTGGATTCGTAGCAACGGCATTTTGACACTCCGAATGGGGTGATCCGAAACTGATGTCTTCCAGCGTTCGCTCAACACCTGTTTTCGATCGTATCTAAGTCAGAAGTCGTGATAGCCTGGCCATTCTAGTACTTCAATTTGTTTTTCCTGCGGCCAACTTCGGGTGGCGCGTGACATGTATGGCAGCGTTTGCTTGCTCAAATATGACTTCAGTGTCTGATAGCGTCTCCATAAAGTTAATAAAGACCTTGTACAACAAATGTATGTAATTTTCTGAGTTCATAACTGAGTGGTAACTGAAACCAACCTAATCCATCAAAAAACCATCTCCAAAGTTTCGCTTGGTAGAAAAAACATATAATGCCAATAGTAATTAAGACCCTTCACGAAAAACAAATGGGGCGGTGTGGCCAATAGCAGAACATTAACAGGGTATCAGCGAATTTGAACGGATCAGCATTAGCTGATATAACCGGAGTCATAACAGCGGTTTGTGTCATGTCCGAGGTCATGATATTTCTCCACTCATCGGTCTATGACACGTTTGTGTGACTCCGTAAACGCTGCTTTTGACTTCATTTTTTTCCAAACTAGTCGATTACTATCGGTTAAAATTTGTTGCACGCGACGTTGGCCTGGTAACCTTAAATCACTTACAATTTTCGATGCCGTTGTATTTTTTCCCAAAACATTCCGAATAATAGTGAATATTTGTTGCGAAGATAACTTTTGATTATTTTTGTTTGACCGGGTTGTGATAACTTTTCCTAAAGCGATTTTTGTGCTGTTGATACCAGTGCCCTGATAGGCATGGACCTGGGCGATTTCTTTACGTGTTAGTGTTTTGCCCTTTCTCATGATGACTTTTTATGAGAATTCAATGGCTGTTATACCCAACTTACTTTGTTGAATTTCAACAGCTTTGACTCCCAAAATGAAAAATTAAAAAGTTACGAAATGGTACTTGCATTTGAGCGAAGCATGAAACAACAATTAAAACACAGAATTTCTACATCAAACACAAGGCATCGTTATCATTTAAACAGATATTAATAAGAGGGCAAATGTTAATTGAATTTAGCGCAGTAAGTTCCTGTTGCATTTGATCATAGAAAAGCGTGTTTTTTATATGATTTGCAAAAATTTGCAAACACATCTCATTGCACACGCAATGGATTCTCATGTGGTCCAAACATCTTCTATAAAGGCCTAGTTGGTTTAGAGTGTTTGTGTGGTTAACCATTTTTTATTGTTGCTAAACGCCAACTATCGCAGCGAGGTGTTTCTTTTTACTTCTCTTGTCTTGTTGGTAGTTTTTCGGTAATACTCATGGCTGTGGTGCAGTTGTTAGTGTCATTGCCTCAGGAAATGTCGATGGGTAAAGCGGTGAATCACGGCTGCCATTTACGTCTACTTTTGTTGCTACAGCTGTTTCTGTTGCTGCTGAAAATGTGAACGTCGACTGCGATAGCCGTGGCTACGTCGTAAGTAACAGCGTGTGAGTCGGTCAGCTGTTTTAAACCATTAGCCGGTAGAGTTGCCAATTTCCTGGAAGTTATCATGCAGATTGAATAAATTAGAAATGAATCATCACTTTAAGGGAGGTCTGGTTTTGCTCTGTGGCAAATAATGCAATTTGGCTGTACGTGTTCGCATTCGATATATGAAATGATGAGTCGAAAAAAAATCGTTAATAATACATGAATGCATGGAAATGAATATTTAATTATTAATAATGCCAAATAATCTCAATAGATGTTTATTAGTTATCTCAGATTGCCCTGACCGCAGCATTAAGAATTTTGGTTAATGCGATCTAATCTTCAGGAAGAAGTATGACGGGATTTTTTTTTTTCAATTGAATGAGTATTATCCTGGGAGCCAAATCTGCAAAATTTTTAATGCAAGTCCTTCAATTTGATCGTAAATTTTTTTTTAATAACGTGCCGGTGCGTCGGTACATTATGATTAAAAAACAGAACTTACGGTGACTAAGAACTTTTTTATGGTTTTTCAAAGAAATGTCGTGCTTATAATTACTTACTGTTTATTTTTGGTTTTCACAAAATTGATTATTCACTTATTCAATGTAAGTGTTTGTCACTTGACAACTCTTCTCAATATGGCTCCACTTCATTCTCTCAATCGCTCATGATCAGATCCACTATTTACACACACTCGCACACCTGCATTTATACTCTCAACTGCCTCTACTCTGAATCAACTGGGGTTGTTGGTATGTTGGAGCTGCTCTATGGTAAATTAAAGAAGGGGAAGTGGCGGCAACGGAACAACTACTGGTGTGCATACGTTTCGATTTTGTTTTTGTTCTATTGTTTTGACTCCCCGTTTTTACTCTTTCCATCTTTTGTACATGCAATATATTATATTTTATTTTATTCAATTTCGTAACTACAAAGAGAGATACCATATGTACATATTGCATGTAGTTGTATACGTATGTGTTTGCGCTCTTCGTGATCCATTTTATTTCGTATTTTGTTTGTAAATTCCTCTATCTGCATATTCGCTTTGCGGAAAGTCGCGACAGCATACTTTGCTGTTGTTGTGTGTATATACGCGCGCGGTGAGTTGGTTGTACTAGCCGACGCGACAGTCGTCCGTCAGTTCACTTCTGGTTGGCTAATATTGGCATTTGGCCATTCACACACGCACACAAGTACAAACCTAGGCCAGTTATGAGTTAAAATGTGTGTGCGGCATCTAAAAGTATTTATAAGATTTGCTTCGGCTTGACTGCTTCCTTCGTAGTCATCGGCTTCATTTGCAAAAGCGTTAAAAGCTTAAGAGGAGGTAGGAGGTAGGGTTTGGTTGGTGGGGAAGCGCTGCGGATTGGCTATGCGCGTGTGACTCGATATCTGTATACGGCGTTGATGGCGCCTACGATTTAGATGGTAGCGTCTCCGTACTATTATTAGTACTTGGGGTCGGTACTATCGAATCGTGGAATATGGTGGGGAGGCTTAGAACAGCTGTCATTGCTGCAACAGGGTGTCACTGGCAATCAGATTTAGTTTTTGTGCTCTTCTAGTTTACGAAATATATTTTTTGCGCGCAATTTCTCATTTCACTGCGCATTAAAACAAGAATTCTGATAAGAGATAGAGAGAAACGAATATACGAATATATAAGGCAAAAATTGAGGAGAAGGATAGGATGGAAATAATATGCCGATGGTACATAAACACGTAAATGCATACAAACAAAGGAAGATTGAACTAATAACAGTAATGTGTTAAGATAAAATAAATAAATAAAATCAAATAAATGAAATACTGTTAAAAAATCGAAAAACATTAAATTAATTGAATTGCATTAAATCGAAGTAACTCAAATGTAGTAAAAAGTGAATGATGCTATTGAAAAGATAGGTCGTAGGTCTGAGATAAAGCTAAAACCATAACAAATTACGTAAAATGAATTAGAACTTGCTTATTTAAATTTGATGTTCTGAAGTTTTTTCGCAAGGGACCAATAATACGGCAAAATCATCACTCTCGGCCACTGTTTACGAAAATACACTTTCGTCAAATCGTCTACGCCACATACAGGGTGGGCCATATAGCGTTTCCTTTATGAACCACCTATTTTTTTGAGAATGGTAACACAAATGACATGTCAAATGTGTTCATAATTTACTTAAAGGTTTGACATTTACGAAATCGGAAGCTACACGCTTGAACAAAATTGGGAAATATTGAAAACCTATTTCCAAAGTGGTGAGTCTTCTTCTACTTTTCTAATGAAGCTCATTTTCACATCGGTGGCTACGTCAATAAGCAAAATTGTCGGATTTGGGGCCCAGAAAATCCACACGTTACTGTAGAGAAGCAAATGCATCCACAACGAGTCACTGTTTGGTGCGGTTTGTGGTCTGGCGGCATCATCGGGCCATTTTTTTTTTTCGAAAATGCTCGAGGAGCCGCGGTTACAGTGAATGGCGAGCGTTACCGTGACATGCTCAACGAGTTGTTTCCAAAAATTGAAGAGGATGACATGGACGATATTTGGTTTCAACAGGACGGTGCAACTTGTCACACTGCCAAAATTACACTCGAACTTTTGGCTACCGTTTTTTTTGAAAACCGAATAATCAGCCGAAATTCCGATATCAATTGGCCGACTCGGAGCTGTGATTTAAGCCCGTTGGACTATTTTTTGTGGGGAGCCGTTAAGGTCAAATGCTATGCGAACGATCCAGAGACGATTGATGCTTTAAAACACGAAATCGAAGTTGCCATTCGTGAAATTGGAGCCCAAACAATCGAAAATGTGCTTAAAAATTGGGTTGATCGAATGGCCTACTGTAAAGCCAGTCGTGGCAGTCATTTGAACGATATTATTTTTCATTCATAAATGACAATGTTCAATCTTTAAAATCAAAAAAAAATAATTGGAAAGATATTGATTCGTTTTTTTTTTTTATAGCCGATTCAAAAAGCAAATTTTACATGGCCCCCCCTATATATACACCTCTGTTCACAATACTAGCAGCGCGAATTATAGCAATAGTTTAACTATTTATTTAATTTCTTTTTATATTTTTATAACTCAAAGTTTCAACTATTTGTATCTTTTTTATTTTATAACTCAAGGCTTCAAATTTAATATGAAATTTAAATAATTCAAAAAATTTTCACTAAATTTCCAAATTTTTGTTTTAGTTCTGGGCATGCACTTTTGCAGTCCATTCGGTTTTGTATTTTTTTTTTTTATAACTCAAAGTTTCAAATAGAAATTTAAAAATATTCAAAAAATTTCCATATTTTTTTTTTAGTTCTGGGCATGCACTTTTGCAGCCCATTCGGTTTTGTATTTTTTTTTTTATAACTCAAAGTTTCAAATTGATAAAAATTTAAAAATATTCAAAAAATTTCCAAATTTTTTTTTTAGTTCTGGGCATGCACTTTTGCAGCCCATTCGGTTTTAGTGGCATATTTGTCAATTTAAAGTGACTCAAAATTGTTGTGTTATGGATTTTCTTCCCCATAAGGAATACTCGAAATTTTTTTATATGAAGAAAATTCGGCAAGGCCTGACCCACTTAAACTGACACAATATTGTACCAAAAATTCAATAGATTATAAAACTGCTTACCCCCCATTTTTTTTTTTTTTTTTTCAAAAATTATGTTTAAAAAGTTTACAATTTTTATGAAAATTTGCTGATTTTTTTTTAAATGTTTACAAAGTTTTGAAACTTTAAGTTATATAGTATTGTTCTTATTGTAGTATTGGCTACATTTTCGTAAAAAATAAAAAAGTTAAATAATAAATAGATAGTCAAAACTTTGCAATATGTTGCGCTGCTGTTGTTATTGTGAACGCAGGTGATGTGTATGTATGTATTTATTTACATTCTACTTCGCCATGGTATCTTTAGCTTCTTGTTTTTCGTTTGTTTACCTTGCTACAGTTTCTTCTCTGCCAATTGACACACTTATATTACATAAAATAATGGTGGAAAGTGAGCAAATGGAAAATTAAAAAAAAAAGTTGTCAACGATAACCATAAACATCGCCTCAGGTCCAATTATGTCCATACGAATACATCACATAAACTTCAATAAGAGCGAGGGCATTTTTTTTTTAACTCTTATAATCTGTGATTTTTATCGTCAAAATTGAGAGATGTGTATAGTTCTGTAAATTCGATCATAAATTGGTGCTCATCTTCCATGTGATAACTGCAAAGAATTCAAAATACATAAATATACCGTATCGATATCACTACAGCCACGAAAATTGATAAAATTGCTGCAGATTTATCGATATGGTTGATTTGGGTATTTACTTTACTTGCGCACATTTGCTGTTTATTTCCACATCCACCAATGACTACTGCATGTACAGCGATTGCCGCCTGCTGCTCGCTGCTGCTAATACTTGTAATTATTAAGTGCTTTGTTTTGATTTGTTGTCGTTATTTACTTTTCAACCGTTTATTCGTACTTTATTTTGCTGTGGCTGCTGCTGCTCACCTAACCAGCATGATTGTTGTTTTTTTCTTTTGTTTTTGTTGTCATCGTTCATTTTGTGCACTTTTTGTCGCCGCTTGATCGACTGGCTGCACTAATGAACTGCGACTGCAGCCGAGCAGAGCGACCGACCGAATCGTCATTAGCAATTATTATGAACGTAATAGAAAAATCGAGTACATACAGCAAGCAGACGTCTCTATGAATGAACGATGACAACAACATCGAACATCATCGAGAAATAATGGCAAAGACAACAATATTGAACTGTGTTGTTTACATTGCTTAGATACGTCAAAGTATACTCGAGCATATTTTGTTGTTATTTTTCTTCTTGCTGTTTGTTTTGTTGTTGAGTCTAATAAACGACAAAGTCAAAGTGCGCAAATTGTTATTTTTTACACTTTGCCATTTGTAATGTTTACCGCTTGCTTCGATTTTGCAAATTTTTACTTATTAAAAAATTTGTTAGTAAAATTGCGCATTCCGCCTATTCAAATATGCATCGCGCGCCATTTCCTACATATTAACACTTTCACACACTTCACAACAACGCTAAGTTAAGGGGTTAGGGGTAGTCAGAATTTTCAAAAAATCGATTTTTTTTTTTTGAATTTTCTTAAAGTATAATGTTTTAAAAATATTGTGTAAAAATTTGAAGTGAATCCGACAAATACTTTTCAAGTTATTCAACAATTAACAAAGGGCGCTCGGCCGCTCCGGAGCCGATAGCAAAACTTTAAATGCGTTTTTCTCAAAACTATGTTTTTCAAACTGGTGAACACTGTAACTTAAAAACCGCTACGTAGATTTAAATAAAATTTATACAGCTTTTGAAAAACATAAAAAACTTGTGCCTGATCGAAGGATTTTTTTTTTTTTTCAAAAATTTCGATTTTTTTTTAACAATTAACTGTTGGTTTTTTCCCGAAAATCTGAAAAATATTTCCTGAGGCCGCCATTTTGTTCATTTTGAAAAAAAAAAAAAAGCTTCGATCCGGCTCGAGATTATCTATCAATAAAAATAATTTTTCTCATCCGATTGGTTTTAGATGAATCTGCAAGGACTTGTGATGTTCACCGCAAGGGACTTCTGGAGAAACGGGCTTCACACAAACAGCGATAACTTTTGCAATTATTAATTTTTTTTTTGAAATTTTCGTGAAGTCAAGTTAAAACATGATGTTTTTATGCTATGTTTTTATTTTTGTTAAATAAATTAATTAAGTAGCAAAAAAAAATTCGTGAAAATCATCATTTTTTCGGGCCTCTGACTACCCCTAACCCCTTAACACATCCAAACAAATGCCTAGAGCTATCGAATTTTAGCATTTGCTGCTACGCTATCATTTACACCTTCTGCATTGCTTTCACCCTTTCGCTCACCTCACCCAACACAATGCAAATGGGTTGCAAATATTTCACAGCTATTGTCGCTGTTATCTTTGCGTTATTTAACATTATTTTCCAATTTGTTTAGAACGCAATTTAACGTTTAAATGTTGTGATTTGTTGTTTTTGTATTAAATGTAAACAGTCTATATTAAAGTATTACTAGTTGTTGTTTTATTGGTGATACGTTCTCTGCACGTGTTTGGTTTGGTATGGGGTAACCGCTGTAACAGCTGTTTTTTTTCTCGTTCTTGCATTACTAAGGTGTATTGAGCAGAGTGTAAAGTGTGTGAGTGTGTGGTGGAGAGTAAAGTACAAATTGTCTTGTGTGTATAGGGGCTTACAGAGCGAAGTCAAAGTTTGGTGTATTATGGAATATTTCTCTTTTGGGTTTACAGGCCGATCAGTGCAATCTGCGCGGCATGTGGAAAGTGGATGGGAGCGAAATGTAAGCTCAAATACAAATATTTATTTATTGTTAATCAGAAAAAACCTAGCTTTTGTTGCTATGCTGCTAAAGCAAAGTTTTGTTTACGAAACGATTGGGGGAAACACTATATTTACATGCATTTAATCCTTCTTATAAAAGAAATTGATTAGTTAGTTCTTTGAGTGCCCCGTCCGAGAGTAGAAAACACATGCTGGCTGTATATGTATATACATATGTACGCGCCATAGTTGCCAACTTGGTGATTTAGGCACTAGATTTAGCGTTGTTTGAAAATTAAAACGCAAAAAAATGGTTTGGTAGTGAATATAATTTTTAGGTTTAAATGGATAAAGACACGATGCTTCTTTCAAAGTTTGTGTTACTGAATTATATGATACATTATAGTAATGTTTATTTTTTACTTTTGTGGCATATAAACTGTTATGAAAGAAACTATTCTTTAATTTAAAAAAAAGTATGATTTTAGTGATGTACGAATTCCGATACTTTCAGTCTTGTAGTGCTTGATCTTGAGCTTCCTTATAGGCCTTGAGAAAACCCACGGGCAGACCGTAAACTTTTGTTGGTTTCTACGTTGGAAACATCCTTAATCTTTTATAAAAAAAATTGCAGTGTGTTAAAAAAAAAAGTTTATTAAGAATTAATTTCTTGTGCCTCAAACTTGCATTTAAAAATGTTCAGCCCACATCGCAGTATTAAACTGCTTAAAAATCCAAGGATTTAGCTCAACAGAATGATTTTTTGTAATGCTTGTGTAAACCCTCTCAAGTACCTTAACTGCCCTACACCATTTAGAATATCTTTTTTCCACAAACATATTTCTTTTCCCGCAACTAATGTATGTGTGCATGTACACGTACTCGTAATTTAAGGGGTTACATGGGTTTCGTCGGGTAAAAAAAGGCCTATTTTCAATATTTTTTTTCTATGTAAAAAATTATATTTAATTCATACTTTTTTCTGTCTTATAGATACATATTTGAAGACTAATTTCTGTAATTTTCAAAAAACAAAAAATTAAAACTCCTCCATTGTGTCGTCATTTCTGGTAACCCCTCGAAAAAAACGATGAACCAAGTCTTATTTTACGTAAATTTGGTGTTATGATTTTTTAGTATTTCTTCAATTATATTCTTCACAAATCAAAAATTACGTAAGATTCGAGTAAGATCTTGTTTGCAATTTAACTGTTTAATTTTGGTGCACAAAGTAGTTCTTTTCTTAGTTATTTCTGCGCTGAGACGAGCAAAATCGATCAAAACAAAAACATTTGAGTGCAGCAAACTAAACAAATGTGATACACACATATGTAGATTAATATATTGGCTTTGGCAATAATTTTCTATATTTTAATGTATATTGAAAGGTTCTGCGCCAGAGATCTAGTAAGTAATTATCGCAAATTATTTGCAAGTCCTCTGGTGTAGTTATTATTAACAGCTGCTGTTTAACCACAGAATGTTAATATAATAATTAGCTCACCATATGCATTCATTCTGTTAACACTTACACAAGCATCGCCTCTGCTACATTGGCTTTCAAAATGTTCGTGTGTTTAGCCGAGACATACTCCTAAGACACAAGACTCAAAAACTGTTGTAGAGTGCAAATGTGAAATATTTTACATGCATGAGTATGAGTTTGCTACGTCAACTGCGAACCGGTTCGTTTAGCTTATACTCAAACCTTGGTGTAGTTTACAGCTGTCGAAGTGTTGTGATATGAATAATCGAATTCGACAATGCTTAGCAGTAATATTTCGAAGTTAGATTAAATGCTGCAAAGTTAATGTTAAGTTAACATAAGAATGTTAAAGGTTATTGCAAGTTGAGGAAATCTATTTATCTATTTAAATCTAAAAAAGGAGTGCAATAATAATAAATCCAGGTTCAATTCTTACTTTAAGTTTAAGATACTTAAAAATAGATTAGTTTTAAGTTCAAATATTTTAAAAATAATGAATTTGACTTAATAAATAAATAAAATAAATAAAAATAAGTCGTTTATCGATTGCCAAAACGCTTGGCTGTTTACGACTTCTTGTACAGATTTCTTTACAAGCTGAATTAAATGTTAAAACCCCGCAGTAGCCAAAATGTTAGCGAAGTCTGCATGTGCAGATCCTTTTGAAACCAAGCAAGAAGAGAATAATTTTGATTGACTCTTGAAGCCCTTCTACTCCCACTCCTTACAGAACACCTGACCCCAGCCTCACACCAGCATGGTTTCCGAAGAGTGCACAGCACCACCACGGCACTCACCGTCATAAACACCCAGGACCGCGGACTTAACCAAAACCGCCCCTGCGAGAGGACTGTCTTAGTAGCGTTGGATTTACAAAATGCTTTCTATACAGTCAGCCACGCCACGCTACTAGATGACATTTTACAGTTGACACTCCCAACAGAGCTGAAGAGGTGGACCGCGAACTACCTGAGTGGTCGTCACTCGTGGGTGATATTTCGTGACCAAACGTCTAAACAGAGAAAAATAAAGCAGGGAGTACCGCAGGGTGGTGTCCTTTCACCCTTGCTTTTTAATTTCTACATTTCGAAACTCCCCCAGGCACCAGAGGGTGTCTCACTGGTCTCATACGCCGACGACTGAACGATAATGGCGTCGGGCAATGACATTGATGGCCTATGCACAAAAGTAAACGACTACGTCGCCCGCCTTTCTCGCTTCTTCACTGCGAGAAACCTACAACTTTCTCCCACTAAATCTACGGTGACCATTTTCACCACCTGGACAAAGGAGGTCAAGCTGCAACTTCAGGTACACGTCGATGATACCACAATACCGACGGTAAACAACCCCAGAATATTGGGAGTCACCTTTGACAGCTTGCTGTCCTTCTCAGCGCATACAATCGCTATTGCAACGAAAGTACAGAATCGGAACAAGGTCCTCAAGTCGCTTGCCGGCAGCAATTAGGGCAAAGACAAAGAAATGTTGCTGTCGACTTTCAAAGCAATAGGCCGACCGGTTCTTAACTATGCTGCGCCTGTCTGGTCGCCTGGAACCAGTGATACGCAGTGGACGAAGCTCCAGACCTGCCAAAATACTGCAATTAGGACCGCGACAGGATATCTCCTGATGTCCCCCATACAACACCTGCACGACGAGGCTCATATGCTTCCTGTGAAGGAGCATAACAAACTGCTCAGTTTCTGCTGGCGTGTCACCGTAGGTCTCACCCATGCAGACACTTGCTTGAGCCTGAGCCACCTCCCAGGCACATCAGGAGGCACTTCCTCAACTACGTGGACTAGATCCTAGACAAAACAGACAGACCACTCCAGGATCGGACAGTGTAGAGACAGGCCATAAACGACATTCATCGGGGAAACTCTCACCACCTTCTTAAGCTCCCGACCCCCGAATGCCGTCATCGGAGTCCAACCACCACCAATTGCAGACAAAGAGCTCCAACTTCCCCGAGAGGCCCGCGTAACCTTGGCCCAATTACGTTCTGGATACAGTGGCAGGTTAAACTCCGACCCCAGCATACTACACATATGTCCGGCATGTGAAGGCACCCCGCACGATACTAACCACCTTTTCACATGTCCCATCAAACCCACTCATCTAACACCTCTCTCTCTCTGGACCCAGCCCGTCAAAACAGCCAGTTTCCTGGGCCTACCGTTAGATGAGCTAGGCGAAGACGACCGGTGATTACACTACACTGATATGGCAAAGGTACTGCTACAACAACAACAACAATAATAATTTTTATTACATTTTTTGCTTAGCTCAGCTAATATCATCGTTCATATCTAGTTGTGGCTGCTAAGTTCACACGACAGGCGGTCCTACGTTACCGGAACGCCCGAGATTTTTGTATATCCGGTCAAATACTGCCACTCCAGTAGCAGAATGCTTATGCTGTTACAACAACAGCTACAATAGTATGATTTATATTTAATCTTAGAGCGTGCATCAATTGCAGTCATAAATTATATTAATTTTTTACTTTTTTTTATTCGTAAAATTAAGTATATTTCTTACCACAAAATTTTATTTGTAACTGCAACATATTTTAAATTTTATTTATTTTTCTTCTATTTGCAGGTAAGCAATCGTCACAGTGACATGGACACTTTGAATATTTTCACAGAAATGTATGTAAGTCAAATATAAATCGAATTCTAATTTAAAAAAGAAAAGTAAACTCAAAAGCAAACCTTTCAACTAAAACTTTCTGAAACGGTTTTAAATAGGGAACTTTTTGGATAGATGGAAAGCAATCAAAATTATCCCAATAGCAAAATAAACTCGCTGCTTAAATGAATATTTTTCATATCTACATACCAATAAACTTTTACATATTTATGTATGAGGGAAATTTATAATAAAACGCTTTACTAACCACCTAATGTGCCAGTCCAGTGCTACAAATATTAAAAAAATTTATTAAAACTAAAACTTAAGACCCTGGCTGCTTGTAAATAAGCTTCTTGTTATTTCTGGAAAATTAAGATTATTATAATTCATTATAATTACTAAAATGTTTCTCATAAATTCTCATAAGACTGCAAATGTCCGCTCTGAAATGGTCTATTTTTTTTTTAATTTGTTATATTTTATGTTGTTGCATTCATGTCTATACTAACAGCGGTGCTATGAAATCTTATAGATGAATTATAATATTATACAAAACTATAGTAAAAAATTAAATATGTTATTAAAGCAAGAAAAAACCAAAAAAAAAAACCGAAAAATCAAAATCGCAGTCAACTGAGCTGACAACTGATTGCAGGTTGCGCAAGGAGGTGCTAGCATGCAAATCAGTCGCTTTGGGCTATTCACCACAATTAAAATCCATTTTGCTCAAATGTGCTTAGATGGACGTGTGAGTCTCTGCGTGTGTGTGTGTGTGTGTGTGTGTATTTTAATATGAGCATCAAAGCATTGAGAAAAATACTGTTAAATCTGCTAGCACGATTGTCAGACGCCGACATGGTTTTTGCGCACAGAAAATGTGCAGTAGCCACATGAGGAGCCTTCGACTCCACTCACCCAATTTTCGAATTATCACAAGCAAAAGGCGAAAACGCAAAACTCCTCAGCTTCCTCGGTTGAAAACACTAAAGCACAAACAATGAAACTAAAATAGGAAAAATAAAATTTAATAGCATAACAAACATGACCAAAAACCAGTAAACTAATGTTGTTTATAGCGCGCCACAAATCTCTTACGCCGAAAAATCATTAGAAAAAAATAAAATAAAATAAGTGCAACAAAAGGCCATCAAACAAATTTATTATTATTGTTGTATCGTGTCGAAAATAGCTGAGCAAAAAATCGCAACAAGTCGGTGAAATTCAGGAAAAACAATGACGCGAGTCGTGTGCCATTTGGAAAAGTGCTGCAACACTTTTTCCACAAAAAACAAAACAAAAACAACAACAACAAAAGCAAGCATATATACGACGCTTTTTGTGCGAACTGCAATGGAGGCAACAGAAATAGCATTCGCATCGCAGTCAGTGTAGCTGGCAGACAGCTGCCGTCGCGTGCAATATTGTCGGCAAATTAATGAGAAAGTGACGATCAGCAACAGCAACAAAGTACAACATATAAGACAACAGCAGCAGGACCATACAGTAGCGGTAACAGCAGTGATAGCTGCAAAATCAAAAGTAACGGCAATAAAGTCAGTTACAAGTGTGTGCAGGGGCAATGTGTACTTATGCGGTGAAATTTTTTTTTTTTTTTTTTTTTTTAAGTAATGATAATGAGTGTAGTAAAGATAATAGGATGACGTTGCTAGCCTGGGGTTTCCAAATAAAATCAGGTAAAAAGTTAGTTTTTCCAAAAAATGTGGAAAGGTTTGATGAAATTGAAAACAAAATAGCACTTATTTTTTTCTATGCATTTGTATAGTAGGTACGTATTTTAAATCGATAAATGATTCTCACAACGCATACGTACTCGTACTCGTCTAACACTCTATGGCAAAAAGTTTTGTTTTTCTGGTATTGGGCCAAATAAATTTTTGTTTTTAAGATTGAGTCATATGTGGAAAAGTCACTTCTCCGTTTTTCGAAGTTAGTCTCCGAAATCGAAATATGGGCCTTGAAAGTTCGAAATTGTACTTTTGATAAACGATTATTTTTAATTTTATTTTATTTGTATAATATTGGGTAGTCGAAAAAGTCTTTTCGTATTTCTAATCAATCTTCAACTAATTTTTTTTATATTTATAATGAACTTTATTAAGCCAAATATGTACCATTTTGGTCGACCATCTTTTGCCATTTTTCTTCTAGAAACATTATTCCATCAGTGTAGATCTTCCGTGGTTTCTCGGCGAAAAACTGCGACAAGTAATTTTTACAGGCTTCTCTTCAAGCCAACTTTACTCCATTAAGGGAGTTCTGCATTGACCAAAACAAATGGTAGTCCGATGGTGCAAGGTCAGGGCTATATAGTGGATGCATCAAAACTTCCCAGCCAAGCTCTCCCAGTTTTTGCCGAGTCATCAAAGATGTGTGTGGCCTAGCGTTGTCCTGATGGAAGACAGTAAAGAATATCATCTGAGATGATAGAGATTCTTGCAATCAGAACATCTTCGTCTCTTGATTTTCCATTGAGAATGGTCGATGGGTTGATGATATTGGGCATAGCATTTTTTATGGTAAGCCTGGTTCAATTGCATTGAGTGGCAAAATGTGTGCTGGCATCCGTGGAAGATCTAACTAATTAAAGAACTGATTCATTGGTCGTACACTCTCTTGCAACGTTACCTTGAATCAACACCAAATAATGGGCACATGTGTCAAATAGTAGCGGAAATGTTCGGGAATATATGAAAGTTGCCCAGATGGGCAGTTTTACTTCACGCGCTTGAAGCGATTTAAAGTTTCGAATAGAGCAGTATTTGATAACGCTTTACTGGCCTTTGGCATTTGAATTTCATGCATCAGCTCGTTTTTTTCTTCATATTATTCTGATAGCGTTTAAAGATACCGGCGGCCGCCGTAGCCGAATGGGCTGGTGCGTGACTACCATTCGGAATTCACAGAGAGAACGTAGGTTCGAATCTCGGTGGAACACCAAAACACCAAAATTAAGAAAAACATTTTTCTATTAGCGGTCGCCCCTCGGCAGGCAATGGCAAACCTCCGAGTGACGCAGACCACAAATAGGAGGAGGAGCTCGACCAAACACTCAAAAAGGGTGTAGATACAAATGGCCATAGAAGTTTTCAAAGCAAAGACAACCTGCATTGGGCCAGCTCCTCTAGAAATTTTGAACTTTAATGAAGCTGAAATTTTGGTTCTTACCAACTTGGATGTATATATTATATATTATATATTTTATTTCTATTTTTTTTTTAATTTTATATATTTTTATTTTATATATTGTATACATTTTTTATTTAAACATTTTTTTTTTAATTGTTTTTTAATTTTTTATTTTTTTTTATTTTATATATGATATATATATTGTTTTCAATTTATGTTGTTTTTTTAATTTTATATATATATATACAATATTTTTTTTTTTATTTATATATATATATATATATATATATTTAAATTTTAAATAAAAAGAAAATTTTTTTTTTATTTTAAATTTTAAACAATTTTGTTTAAATATTTTTTTTTTAATTTTGTTAGTTTTTCTTTAATTTTGTTAATTTTTTTGTTTAATTTTTTTTTTTTAATTTTATACATTTTTTTAAATCGTTTACTCTTAGATTTTCTAATTTTGTTGGGAAAAAATTAGAGTAATTGGCACCCGGATGCCTAACCACACCGTACAGATGTAGCCAAAACGGCTTCGCGGCACCTCTTCTAGTTTCGGTGTCATGCCCTCACTTGGCAGTTTTATGTGGTTAAATGTGTGTGATTGAAAATGTGCATGTGTGTGTGTTTTAAACAACAAACAATGCCTCAATTTTGGTTTCTTCGCTACTTTAGTAGTTATTTGATTAAACCTCCTCTTGTTGATTTGTTTTGCCAGTTGTTGTACTATTGAACAACAACAGCAACAATAAAATATAGATTTGTCGATAGTTCAACTTGTTGCAACCATAATTAGCTGCCACAGATTCGCCAGCAGCGCCGCAAACTGCAACGTCATCCAACGCCAGCGGACCGAAGCATGTAAACATGTCGCTGGTAGCTACCGACCAGTTTACAGATTCACACAAACAATACAACTCTGTGTATGGAAGTCGCACGTTTCCGGAAGCAAAATTTTCATAACAATGAATTCGAAATCGAAACGAATTGGCAGCCAGTGCCAAAAGCAACATACTTCGCCAACCGCCATAGCAGAGCGTGGAACCAGACAATCAACGCCAGCTCGCTCACAACCCCACTACCGTCCGTACATTTCTACTGTATTTTTTATTTATTTTCATTACATTTTGTTTTTGCTATTACGCGCGCCAAAATGGAAATATTATGCACACACTTGTAAACAAAGAGAGGAAATAAATAACACCAACCCGAACGCACAACAGGCACGCACACATATGTCTGCATGCCCATGGGGCATATGATGGGGCACTTGCATTTAGCGCAATTCGTTGCAACAGCATACTCTCCAGCGTAAATATTTGTATTTTATTGTTTTTGTACAGCAACTTCTTTTTGGAAATTTTCAACTTTTTTGGAGCCATCGTCGGCCTGCAAGCAAAGCAGTCGCATGTGAGATTTACAGATTTTTCAATTGGCATAACTGGAGCAGAACGCGCATAATGTTTGGCGTTGCGTAATATGCGGCAAAGTATACAAAAACAAACAACAAACTAACACCCACACACATGCTTTATTTTTTATAAGCATACATATATAATTGTTACAAGTCGCTGCTACTGATGTGGCTGATTCTTCCACTTTTGATTGCAGATACGCAATAACTGCTGCCGCCAATAAACTTTTATGGCATGGTCGGCCACACGCAGGCGTGCACAGTGATACTGGTACACATATGTATGTATATGTATGTATGCCATATGAGCTTTTAATAAATATTAGAAACGTTGTCACCATCGACGTCGTTGAATTGCCGTGACGCGGTCTACACTGCGTATGAGTGACATTAATTGCAAGTTGGTTATTTGTTTGAACATTTGCATGCGCTTGCGAATTTGCAAAGTCGATTAATTTCTTTCGTAGAAATCAAATTACAAAAATTATTAGAATGTTCAATATGAAATGTCTGATTTGTTTGTTCCAAAACATTAAGTATTTGGAAAAAAAAAATATACTCTTTATAAACATCGATAGATTTTTCCAATAGTCCAGTAAACAAAATATGCCATATTTAAAAAAATATATATATACAATACAATCGAGGTACAGTAATAAGAAAGTTTTGTCGTCCGAATATTCTATAACGCCAATGCATTGCATTTTACACTAAAAAATACACTAATACTTTTACACTAAATAATAAAAATATGAAGAAGGTAAATTTGTCTGTAATTTTTTGAGATAAAAGAACTTTTTCCTTTCAGTAGGATTTTTCATTCATTTTGTTAAGTTACTGGCATTAACCGTGAACTTAGATGTTTGGAGTTTTGTTTCATTTTTTTTTTTTTTTCCTTTCCGTCGGCCTTTTTTACTGCTTACTTACTTATACTAAAGTATAGTAACTCCGAAACTCCCGAAAAGTAGGAAAATTTCATAACCCAGTTCGGTGCCCCATTCCTTTGATTGATAAATGATTGTTTTGTACAAAGTGCAACTTTTTTTTAATGATTTATAATAAGAGTGTGCCATTTGTACTCATATAATTATTTTTTTGTTTGTTTGTGGGAGATGTCGATGTTGTTATTGACGGCGTTTTATCTGTTAGGAAATGTACTTTTTATAAACAAATGATAATAATAAAAAAAGAATAATTATAAAAAACGTTTATACATAGTTAAGCTATAAAATAAAAGAATTCTTGAAAGACTTTTGGTCGGTTGAAAAAACTGCAGCTAATAATAAACTAACTCATTTTGTTTTAATTATGCGACCATATAACAGCAACAATTTCAAATATTAGGAACGACTATACATAA
This sequence comes from Anastrepha ludens, assembly GCF_028408465.1. Lineage (NCBI taxonomy): Eukaryota > Metazoa > Arthropoda > Insecta > Diptera > Tephritidae > Anastrepha > Anastrepha ludens. The sequence continues at coordinate 73,595,313 of NC_071501.1, forward strand.
ATTAGAATTCTCCTCACTACCTTGAAAATAATTCCCCCCTGTTTTACACAGAGTGGTTTTAAGGGGATAGATACCTGTAAGCGGCCATATTTTCTCTCATTTTCATTAATATTATTTATACATTAAAATAATATAAGAAATTTTTTTTTTATTTTAATCATTTAGAATGGCGGATGTATACTCAATTCTTACAGGAAGGTCGCAGCGGGGCTTCTCAATCGGCGGGCATTGTAGCATCGGCGTCAGTGACCAGAATACAAAAAACCAAAATTTTTTTTGTTTATTAATGTCATAATTTCTATATGAATTTAAAAAAATAGAAAAAAATCGGGGAATAAAATGCTTAAAAAAATGAAATTTGGGGCAAATTTTCCTACTATTTTTGCTACGAAAAAATTATTTTTTCGAAAAATTTTGGAAAACTTTAAACACATAGAAAGTAATATCATAAAAGATGTGTGCAACATTTAAGGGAGATCGGTCAATAACTTTTCGAGTTATCGTATACGCCAATTCGAAAAAAATAGTTTTGAGAAAAACGCGTCTATAGTTAGAATACATGAAAATTCTTTTCCCAGCGCTCGAACTCAAAGAATAGAGTCGTCACGGTTGACGATCTATAATATAAGAAATACTTAAATTTACGTTCTAAAAATTGTTTGACATATTCTTAAAGGATTATATTAACATTTTATAAAAAAAAAATTTTTTTTCGAAATTTTACAGGTATCTGTCCCCTTAATTAGTTCCCAATGTGCATTTTAAAAATCTTATTTAATATATGTTATATTTAATATATATATATATAATATCGATCTTGGCTAATTTTTTTAAATTTTTTTTACTAATAACCTTAGCGAATATTCGCGTATGTAATAAAATTTAACAAAATGTTCTTCACAGCACTAACAAACTAGTTTGGTAATTCATCGATAATATCAATGGTAGATTTGAAAAAGTTTTTAAAATATGAAAACGTGGCTCAATTTTTATTAAAACAAGCAACAGGGTATGTGTAAAAAACCGAGAACCGTAACTGTTGCAATATTTTTTTTTTGTGTCTTTCAAAATAGTCACTAAATAATTGTTATTTTTTCATTGATATGTTGTCGGTAAAAAAAGAAAGTTAAAACTTGACTTTTATTTTTTCGATAAAAAAAAATTAAAATTTGACTTAAGTTTTTTCAAACGGCAAAGTTTTATTTCTCCTATTACAAATAAAAGTTAAAGTTTCATTTGTATTTTCCAGCCAAAAATAAAAGTTAAAATTACTATGCAGAAAATTAGCCTAAATGGGGATTGTAACACCAGAGTGCTTTTTAATAGTTTGTTTTAATTAAAATTCGATGTGTTGTTACGAAAATGTAAACTGTTTTTTTTAGTAAAAAAAAGTAAAATTTTAAAAAGTAAAATTTTTGCTTTTTTATTTGACCATAAGCATATAAAGATTTTAACTTTTTTAATTGAGCTCAAAAATAAAAGTCAAATTTTAAATTTTTTATTTAACTTCAAAACTAAAAGTCAACTTTTAACTTTTATTTTTGACCCGAAAAATTAAAGTTAAAATTTAATATATAATAATTGTTTTTGTGGTTAAAAAAATGTCGGTAAAAAGATAATGTTTAAATGCTGACTTGTTTGAAAACTGCCAAAAAAATTTAAATCTGTGGGATTAATACTCTTTAGCTAACATTAATAACACAAAAAATTTCATTACATACCATCGGAATCTCAATAAATGTACAAATATAGAATAGGGAGCGGCCCGACCCGAAATTTCGCATTAATATATTATATTGGGTAAAAATTTTGGAAAAATTGGGAAATAAATTCTAAGCAGTTTAAATTTCCTTGGGTCGTAATTTTGTGTTTTGAAAATTCTGAAAGGACCAAATAATTTCTAATTGATATTTTGGATGTTGAAACTCTGCCTACAAATTTATTTTTTGCCATAATTCTGTAGTTTTTAAAGAAAAAAATGTGTATTTTCAATGAAAAAATTAGAATTAGTTGAGAACTCAAAAAAAGTTAAAACAGTTGGCAGTTCATCAATAATATACCGACGCTACAACAAATAGTATGTGCATATGTGCTCCGTTACTTCTTTCATCGTTGATTTGTGATAAATTTTTTCTCTGTAGGTGCAATAAAGTGCAAATTTGAAGTTGCTCAAAATTTTCGTTGATTTTTGATAATTTTTTTCTCCACGAAATTTCGCATTTTTTTCCGTTTAAAAAAAAGTGGAGTAAATACGCAACACCTTCATTTGAAAAAATCAAAGAAAATTTTGAGGCACTTCCAATTTTCCGTAGGGTTCTTAGAATGTTCAATAAAAAATGTTGAATAAAAAAATTCGATCAAGTAGAATAGCCAGAAGTATCATAAAAATGTTGTACCCAACCCTTCAAATTTATATAAACAAATTTCTAAGTTTCTTACATATCCTTATCTGGATCTATCGATTAATATAACAGAAAGAGATAAATTGTAGTTATAGACATAGAAATAACATAATAAGTGAATAACATTTAACAACATGGGCTTCTAATGGAATCCGCCCCTTACTAATAAAAAAATTTATCTAATTAAGTATAAAGGCGATTTTCTATTCACCTTAGTTGATAATCAAATGCACCACTAAAAAACAATTAAATAATCGCATTGTCCATCGATAATAAATTACAAAATGATTGAAAAAAGTAAGCAGCTGGTAAATTGGTAAATTTTAATACGAGAAATGCTTTTCTTTTTATATAAAAGTTGACTCCCTATTTGTAGCTGGAGTAGGACTTAATATGCAATAAATAGAACCGAATTTTCAGCAACCTATCGTCACTTCCTCATAATCGTTTAATTAACGATGCTTATAATTATCCTTTCCTCTCTTTATATTCCTACATCAATCAGCTCTCCTTACTCTCCTCCCTACTTTATACTCTCGTCTATCACTAAGTAAGTCGTAACTCGTATAATTTATTTCAGTTATCTAATTGGTGCTTTTGTTCTTCTATTCTTTTACTTTCGTTTTCGAAAAATATATTAAATATCAAAAAAAAAAAAAAAAAAAAATGTTTGAAAATTTTTTTCAAACTAAAATTTCCACACCAACACCATCCGTCATGCGTCGTTCAGCATATCGAGTCTCTCGCAAGCCATGTACCATGGCAGTAGTCGAAAGCGAGCCTTCAGCACGCCACAAATAACACCCGCCATTTCTACGCTACTCAAGATCTCGCAAAATGAGCGCAGAGTTTTGTTGCTAAACAATAGTACCAATGGAAGCAATTTTAACATCAACAGTAATAATAACAACTTACCGCCCGATCAGTTGGTTTACTACATGAAAGCCAACTCACCGCATAATTTGGAGAATAGTAGAGTATCCGGGCCTTGGATACAAGGTCGCTCCGACACCAATATCTATACAAATCTGGCGCTCGGTCACGATCGCTACAAATTATTGCCGGCCGCGCAAAATTACGAGGATGTGGATGTGGACGAAGATGAAGCAACCGATCAATTCTCACCAACTATTTACCCAACTAGTCGTGCCATTCCTATACCAATCAGTGCCGGCAGTAGTCCACAACATTTGTCAAGTGGTCAACAAACGCCTCAACTGCCAATTTCACCTACCCACGTGGCCTACAGTGCCAGCCCGACGACCGGTGCTTATCCCTATTCGGCCTTCTACGGCAGTTCGCCAGAGTCGCAAACGTCTCTCGGTGGTGTGCAAACACCTATCAGAATGTCCAATAGCTACGATCAAGCGTTGGGCACGAACTTCAAACGTATGCCTACGGCGATACACCAACAGCAACACAGCAGTGGTGGACGTTTGGTGCCACGTGCACTGTCGTTAGAATCGACCCAGATGAGTAGTGGAGCGGCCGCAGCGTCAGCGGCTGTAAAGTTTGCAGCATCGTCGGCCACATCATTGAACAGGTCAGTCGGACTGCAAATTGTTTGACTGCATCGTGCGACGTGTGTGTGCCATTTTAATATTTCAGTATCCATCAATCTGTCGAACGAAAAGAACAATATTTGAAATTTGATTTGCGCTGAGTAAGCAGCCATTGTTTGTTCTTTCGTTCGATTTGTTCATCTCCTGTTATTCGCATTGATGTTGTTATTATTGTTACAGAAATTAGCTCATGTTTGCATACCAAAATCTGAATGCACTTTTGTTGTTGAATTGGTTTCTTCTACTCATTTGCATAACCCACATCGGTATCATCGAGCAACCATTAATTCATTAAGTCATTCATAAATGAAATGTCTTAATTTTGATAAAATAAAATTCATTTATTTCACGACTGCGGTCTGCGGATTTTTTTTATTTTAATGGGGCTTAATTTTTTCTCCCTTTCTGTCTTCATAAAACTCTGTCATCCTATTTTCACAAGTCACACATTTCTGCCAAAAATCACATTTCACTTTCTGCATGTTTCTCTTCTCTCTGTCTATCTATACCAATTAAGTAGATTTTCCCACTTCGTTGTTACAATAAAATATTAGAAAAAATGCTGATAATTTGTAAATAACCTTAGATCCAGTTTAGAATTGGATTTGGCATGAATTTCGTAGTTGCAATTAGAGCAAGACACTAAGTTGTTTATACACTACTTATTTACTTACCAGTTACATAGTTTATCTACTAATATAAACATAAATTACTATTAATTAAATTACTACTAACAGATTGAGTTTACATTAATAAAGTGAACGCAAAAATAAACTAAGTAAAGAGCAGCAAGAAAAGAAGGTTTAATGTTTCAAAATAATATTATACACAACAAAAAAAAATCACAGTACAGAAAAGTGTTCCTTTCAAAGAAAAACCTTCCTTTACTTTAATTCAAATAAATATTTAGACCTCTCTTTGGCCTCTTCTATTGGGACCAACCGATTGTTCACGGAAGAAACAAGTTTTTTCCAGTTGTTTCAAGCGTTTTTGGGTTACACTAGCTCCCCAAATCATCCTTCAGTTGATTGTTTCTTTACGTATGCATCTCTCTACTCATGAAATACTATAAAGGGTTGAAGTCCAGTGATTAGGCTGACGAATGGAGTAGTTTTGGCACGTTGTTTGAGTTGTTGTCCTATTGGAAATACCATTCGCTACTCAGACCCACTTAATTCTTGCAAGCTACTCTTCGGGATGAGGTAAATATTTTTTCAATTCTCTTATGGAACTGTCTGGGATGGAGATGGGACCAATCTGAGCTTCATAAAAGCCACGAAGAAAAAATAAATGAGATTCCCGTGTCGCACATTGCGACTACCACCATAACCTAACCTAACCTACTCTTCGCGATATGTAGATAAACAAATCGGTCTATATTTGCTTCCACAAACTTCAACTTCCCGACTCCATTCGACGTCGTACTGCTGTATACCCACACTGAACTTGTCATACGTTTTTTCAATTGCAGCTCTTTATTCGCTCGTTTTCTCCCTTTGTTCGCTTAACTCCTGGAGAAATTTTGGATGGAATGCAACTTCTACTTTTGCTCAGAAAAATAAACTTTCGATTTGAATCAATCCTGTACCAGTGAGCGTTTAAGCTTGGTTTCGCTGATAAGCAGAGTTGAAATAATGCATACCACAAAACAATAATTTCTTAGTGCCTCTTCCTGTGTTAGTATAATTTTGTGATCCAGCCGAAATGCCAAAGTAAAACACTTTCGTGCCTGTTGCTAACTTTTGGTCTTTTTACGTTCTTTCTATTACGCAGTAAAAATCTAACGCTCAACACACGCACAAATAAAGGTAAGAAAATTTAATTAGGGGGGAAACAGAAAATGGAACGAAAGCTCTTCAAAACATAAGACGATAACAACATATCAGAATGCATAAACTTTTATATAAAACTCTCAACATCAATGTCATGACTCTTTCGGTATCTTTTTGGCAGTCTGCAGTAAACAGAGAGCGAGCGGATGTAGTTCGTACCGTGCAGGGAAAAGTACCAGTTGTGAGCTAGAAAACTACTAGTTCACTTTTCAGCTCAACCAGTGCGTATTCTATCTTTGTTCGAGAGGAAACAGGCTTTGAATGATCCTGACGTAGAATTTTGCCGAATCAATTTTTCTGTAATTATTTTTTGCTCTGCCAGTGCCGACAGTACCGAAAGTGCCGAAGTATTGTAATTATTTCTTTTGACGTTTTAAGGCTTCAAGTGAGCTTAAACTGAGTGTAACAATATTAAAGGGTCTTTCAATCGTGACGCCTAGACGTCAGTGGTGAACAATTTCTATATGGTACCTTTTAGGATTATTGAAACTTATGAAACTATCGCAAAATTTTGTGATTTTTTATAGAAATAACCGTCCGATGTGTTGATAATTCCAAGGTTAGTGAAAAAATTCAAGGAAACTGCTTCTGGCATTGATAGGTGCCCGATTGCTGCGAGTATATTGCTACTGTTATCTAAACAAAACGCAAATAATTTGCTGACAAATTGATAATTTTACTACTGGTATTATTCTAGTCAATGATGAACTAGTACAATTTCTTCTATACTTACAAAATACCAGTATCTGAAGTAGAATGTTTCTATGCTAGTTTAGCTTTTCTCTGCAGGGTAGTCGCGCATTCATACATACACACATACATATGTTTGTAGCCATGGGCGAGTATTTAATGTGTAGCATACTCCTATCAAAATAAGCAAATAAAGAAATGTGTTTTTTTTACTGTGTATCGTCAAAACATGAAAAGGGAAGAAAAGAAATGTGTTGGTAGCATAAATAAGAAATGTTGGTATGCTTTAAATATGGCGGTGATGTCATTAAAGTTTCGCATATGTCCAAATTTGTCAGCAGTTTTTTTTTGATCAATTTCATTTTTTTTGTTGATAGTTGGCGTGCTTTTGCATTCTTCACAGCAGTAAATAAGTGACGAAAATTCCTTTGTATGGCTCCCTTCGGCTAATAGCTTATGTTTACGCATAATGGAGCATACACGTGCATATATAATAAAGACCGTAAACACTCAGATGGCTATATTTTCCAGACCTATTTTCTACGCATCACATGTAATTACTATGTAATGCCCACTCCTTGCATTCGCTCATCAGCAAACGTCGCGATTACGAATGTTATTTTTTACATTTGTACGGCCCATCCTGTTTTTTATGGTGACAACTACGAATGAGTTTGCTGACTTTCAACGCCTCCACAGGGCTTTTATTGCACCTAAATAAAATGTATGTGTACCTGAAATAGTTTTTTACAAACATTATCATATCAGTCGGCGTGTCGCAGTTAATTTTACTCTTGAGAAAAGCTAAAGGAGAAAAACTAATAGGTTGCGATGTGTTTGTTACACCTTCCTTTTACGCTCACTGATATATGTATTACAAAATTACTTTTACTACGCATTAGTTACCGTTGACACTTTTTCAGTTTAACTACTGAAATATGATTCGCAAGTAATGTTTTATAAAGTTTCGCTTTCGATTGATAATTCTGGGAAACTTTTTTGAGACGCATATTAAAACGTTCTTATATTTTATCAGCACTCAAAATCTTTATTATGGCGGTCCCGCTATAAATTCTTTTATGTATTCTATACATTTTAAAGCAATGCCAATTCCGATGAAAGATATGGTGTCACTTTGGTATGACTTGGTGTGACGCCCGGGCCTGATGTCCAAATCCCTGTATGATCGCAAAATGAAAACGTAGCTCTCAAGTTACCTCAAAAGTTTGCACAATATCACCTTGTTCACTGTTTTCTGAAAACTTGCTTCCTTATAAAAAGTTACTTTGTACATACAAAATAATTAATAGCACGAGCTATTCACAATTTCAAACTTGCACCTTATAATTCTAAAATTAAAAAAGTTTTAAAATGGCATAACAAAAATTGTTCTACAAATTCTAATTAAAAACCGTGGAATTGTGGGGACTAGTTTTGTAGAAGTTTTTTTAAATTTCGCATAAAGCTTGAACTTTGAATTTGTATGGTTCTATAAATGTTGAGATGGTATCGTTTGCCGTGTGCTGTATATTGTCAAAATCTCAGTACGATCTAAAAATGCAACCTGGCCTTCTAAGTTACTGCAAAAGCTTGCACAATACATACTTGCGACTTGTTGACTTCAGTTATTCAAGCAAAATTCAGTAGCGAACACTGAAATCCCGACACTAAAAAAGCAACACAATTTTTATTGCATTTTTGCAAACCTGACGTTGCAGCCAGTAACAAGTTTGGACTATTTATTTTTTAATTTCAATTATTTTCTTATAAAAATACAGTTCATACTACAACAAAAATCATATACCGCAAAGTCTTAGATTTTGTAAAAATGTATTGAAATTCGGCAGATTTTCATCAAAATTTCAAACTTTGTAATCCAAATTTCAGGAAAATTTTCGAATATTCAGTTGGGCATTGCTCGGACCACTTTGGAACGAATTATCCGCATTGATTCACATTTATTCCCATACAAGATTCAATTGACGCAAAGATTGTTGCCTGCGGACAAGCCCAAGCCTCGTCGATTGGAATGGGCCCAAAAAACACATGGGTCCGTCGAATATGGGCAACCCTGTATTTATAACCCTACTAAATCTAACTTGGGTACTAATTTCGTATTGAAGTTTTCGCGACGTAAAGTTGAAATTGTAGTGTTATCACATTCGCTCATTTTTTTATGTTTCGGTATTTTTCCGATTTTTTCGCACATTTAAAAAATAACACAAAAATGTATGTGATCTAAGTGTCACAAAAAAACCTTCAAGCCTATTGGCTGTTCAACAAGTTTTGCGGTTCGATAAGAAAAAAACAATTTTATTATTTCAGTATAGTCTCCTTGAACATAAATACGCTTGTTCGAACGAGATTCCAATTTATGAATTCCATCCCTGGGGTAGGAATCTGGAAGGGATGCAAAATACGCTTCCACAGCTGTTTCATTTGAAGAAAAACGCCTTTCACGCATGCATTTTTTTAGGTCTCGAAACCGTTGCAAGTTGCTAAGGGCCAAATAAGGTGAATACGTTGGATGCTTCAATACTTCGAACTTTAATTCATGGATTTTAGCCATTCTCAAAATGCTCTTGTGACGTGGTGCATTTTCCTGATGAAAAAGAATTTTTTTTTTGCAAACTGGGTTTTTTTTCATAAATTGTTTCTTTCAGCTGGTCTAAAAGGTAACAAAAATATATAAAGATTACAATAAATTATAATAATACAAAATTCCTTTCGCATCCCAAAAAACGGATAATAACACCTTGAACTGCAATTAACCGCTACAAAAGTATCTGGATTTCATTGTTCGTTACCGTAACCTCTCTAAAACTTTTAAAACTTTAGCGTACCAACTAGAAATTAAATTCAATATTCGTCTTTTAAATCTTAAGTTTTATGTTCTAAAATTTTCCAAAAAGAATGAACCAAAAATATTTGAGCGCATAAAGAAAAGTAAATGTATGCAAAAGCACTATCGCTTTTAAGGAATAAAATGATTTGAGCTTAAACTTTTCTAAAGATAAACAGCGGTGGCAAAAAACAAACTAAATGAAAAAGGGAATATCACAAAATGTATGTACATCAACCCCAGACGTTGCACACAATGCAGCGAATCCGAAAATTTATACACCCGAAGAATTTTTGTTCAGGTTCAAGGCCAAATGTGCATGCCTGTGTGCAGTGTCCGATCTGAGGGAAGTCAGCAAATGAATTGAAAGGTAGAGCAAAAAATTAATTCGCCGCTGGTTGGTATATATGCATGTATGTATGTACAAGTACATAAAAACTCTTTATGTGTTTTGTTTTAGTTTTTTGCATTGATTTTTGAGCCTTTGTTATATTATAGGGTTTCCTAATAAGGACGCGTCTATAGCGACCATATTGCCCAGGCGACGACTGCCATATCTGATTTTTATTATATATTCACTTATAGTGTTGAAAAATTTCTCATAAAAATAGTTAGGTCGGCATAGAAAAATACAGTTCCTCGCTTTGAACTATCCAGATATTTCACATTCCAGTAACCAGGATATTTCAGGGCAGATAAATTAACCCGGAAGGGACGGTCTCCACATTTATAGACCCAGTGCCATATTGTGGCCTAGGAAAGGTTAATTTCTCTCTTATTCAGGAAGTAGATGAAATATAAAGAATTGCATACTGGGGCAATCTATTTGGTTTATCGGAGTCAAAATCAGTGATATGAACCGATTTAAAGGTTGTATGGAATTAAATAGGAATAATTTTAGAATCATCACAGGAGTTCTATCAGGGTATTGTATATAGAATCACCATTCAGTTTGCAAGTTATGTAGGGAGGGAGGAAGATGAAAGCGCCAAATATGTGCCCACATCGTTTCCACTTCTGCTGCATAAGCGGAACTAACACCTAGGTAAACATATCTTATAAGAGGAGGAAATAATAAGACTTAATGAAATATGAAAAACACTGAAATTTATTGAAGTAGAATTGAAGTGAAAAATACTAGTAAAATTATTAATAACTACGATTTGTGGAGCTGGAGATATGATCATAGTTTGACTAGCCCACACACAGCGAGTAAAATGATTGAATGCTAGATACATTTTGTGAGTAGATTGAGAATCGGCTGATGCAATTTGATTTTCCTTGTGAGCTTTTCTGAATTCACCGCTTCCATGCCAATAACCGACAATCGGCCGATGTGCTTAAGGTTCATATAACACAGACCAATTCTCAAATTCAACCGGATCTATGCAGAAGCGCTAATGATAATGCCACATAGGCCTTTTAAATAATAAAAAAAAAGTTATTTTATTCCATTTCGACACGCTCTTATTGGAAACCCCTGCAAATACGCCGCGATGTTGGTGGAGTGCGGAGTGTAGAGTAGGCTTGCTGTTGCACCTCAGTAAGGAGCACTCGAACGCTTATCAACACGGCACTGACTCACTCAGCTACTCGTTCGATTTCTCATTCCCTTGCTCCATTCAAACATAAGTACACACATACGTGTGGTTTTAAATGTGGGTACGCATAAAAGCTCCACCACAATACTCACCGGCCATTTCTTTTGAGTGGCTTCTTTCCGCGCCACATAATAATTATGAAAGAGGAATGATGTCATTTTATATTTTTGGCGATGTTCACTTCGTGCGTTGCTTTTTCTGCGGAAGCTTCAATAAATTGCAACGCAAAACATTCGCTTAGCCTCAAATACGCCAAAAAGAAAACAATTACAATCTTACAAACAGGAAGAAAAATACAATAGCGTGGTAATATTTGCCACAAATCAATAACAATTAGTAGTGCTGTCCAAATTTATATAAACAGTTAAGTGCTGGTACGTTTTTAGTTCACATATGAACATATATAGTATTTCATACTATTGAACTTGTCTAGTTAAAATTTATTATATTTGCCATTTTTCTTTTGACATCTATTTGTTTACCACTTTCGAGGCGGTTATCAGCCCATAAGGCTTTCAATACGTTCAGCATAAACCCACTCATAGGCGTTTGAAGCTACAAATTTTTAATAGGTAATGTATGTGCCTAACTCAGAATTTATTCCATATCAATGTGTTTTCATATATACGCAATGTCCAGGTATCGCTGGCCACGTGGCTGTACAATAACCTCTGGTATGCAATAAAATTATTTTACGAACACAATTTGTCTGTGTGCTGCTTTCGCACCTTAGCCTGAGACGCATTTCTATTTATCTACCTTAATTTGTAAATATTCAATTATTTATTTGCGTCAAGTTCATTTATTGTTTACTCTTTTCTTTTAACTTTACTCGGTATGCAATGACGTCGCCTCAGCGAATTAACCAACCATTCATCAAATTGTATTGAAGCTAAGCAGCTGCTGAAGCCCATGGCTGAGTGAGTGTTGCGAGCTTTGCTCTGTTGGTTTAAAATGTTTTGTTAATTGTATACTTTCGAATATACATATAGGGTCATTGAGAAAACGCTGACTATGAAAGTCAATCTATCTTGCATTACTTTTTCGAGTTCACAACTCTTTTATTGCTGAATTAGTTCCAATTATGAACGTAGATTCGCCAAATGTCGTTCAGGGGAGCATTATAGCTAAATGTTGTCCTTCATTATTGCTTTTATTTGTGTTTACGTCCGCGCACTTGTGCCTAATAGCATTATAATTCACATGTAACAGCATAAAAGAATCGAGAAAAAGTTCCTGGAATATATTCAGAAAATTCAAAATACAAGTTTATTCCTCAAATTATCGCCTTCAAAATACTAATCGTCAACAGCAACGCACTTATGACAGCGTTTGGTCCAGCTCTCGAAACTTTTCTGCAACTCTATTTTCGGTATATCCATCAGCGCCGTTTTCGATTTTTCCATTTATTTCTTTCGGATATTAAAAGGTGTTCGCCGTAGTGAGTTTTTAACTCGATTAAACATAAAAAATCGCAGGGAAATACACGAATAATAACGGCATGGTGCAACGGTGCGTTATCAAACAGCCACAAGTTGTTTTCCCACAAATCCTTTCTTCTAAATACAGGAGTTATTTTCCCACAAATCCTTTTTTCAAAATTCACGAGTTGCTTTCGCACACTCCGAAATGGCGAATTGTTTCACGTAAACGTCTAATAACGTCCCTATTAATTGTCTGACCTTGTGGCTCAAATTCGTGGTATCCAATACCGGTATAACACATAAAAAACGTGAGAATGGCTTTCGTTTTTGTGGTTTGTTTTTTGGTCCATTGTTGTTGTTGTTGTAGCAGCATAAACATTCCCCCTACCTACGGAGTGACAGTCCGTGGCCGGATAAAAATCCGGGTCGTTTCGGTAACGTAGAACCGACTGTCGTGGAAACGTCTTGGTTCATTCGGAGTTCACTACTCACTCGCCTGGCAAAGATTCTTGTCCAGTAAAGATGCGTTTGATGAATGCTGGGTCGGATTCAGCCTTGGATATCATGTCTTTGGGACCAACTTTGCAGCAACACGGCACAAACCCAAGTCTTGAACGGATTCATAATCAATATTCAAGTATTCGTTTTTGCAAATTTAAATCCTTTCTTAAAACTGTAAAAAACCGAAAACACGTGCAGAGGTAGATTTAGTTAAACGGCGTAACTTTTACAAATATCAAGCAATGGTGATGAAATTTTGGTAGGAATATTAGTCACAGTTGTGGCAACCTAGCAAAAAAACCAAAATCTCAAATCAGTTGACTTAGATCGTTACCTGGTTGTGCCTGGAACTTTTTGATCAAGATGGTATGTACCGAATGCTTAGAATGATGAGAGGAATCGACTTAGTCATGTCTGTTTGTCTGTGCAAATATTAATATATTTCAATGAAACTTGGTACACAAGGTAGTTTGGTATTTAAAATCGGACCACGTCATTTAAAAGTAATATTCAAAGAAAGAAACAACTTTAAATCTCTGTTACATACGAAGCAAAATTAAAAGAAATACGACGCAGGTAAAATTTTGGAAAAAAATAATAATACAGTGACATGCCCACTTTTGGATCAATGCATGCATATCGACAAGAACTTAATAAAACTCGCCCAAATTTGGGACACGTATTGTCCTCATCACATTTCGATTCGGCATAAAAATTATTTCGATTCGGCATAAAAAATATCTTTAAAATCCTCGTCTCATCGACATAGTCAATTTTATTTTATTAAACTTTTTTTTTTTCAATCATAATAAACCGTAACAAGAAAAGAGAATCCAATATCAAAAGGTAATAGAGAAAAAGAGCAACAGCGTCGACTCCACGAAGATTACCCGTGAAGGGTTAAGAAGATGATCATTTTCATACTCTACCCGCAATTGGCCAAAACTTGCGTTTCTTCATGCCATAGCATTAAAACTGCAAACCACGTCTGAATGTGCTATGTGACTATATGGCATTCCAAAATTGATGCCCAGTGAAACCCTCCCGTAGTTTTTGGCTCGATTACTGCTTTGTTAACATTTTACAATCCACGCTTTGTTGCGTTACGACATTAAATTTTTAAGTTATCATACCGTCTTTGCGCAAGCAATGCATTGTGATCAGCACCCTGTACGGAGATTATTCTCATTCTCGCTTTGTATTTTCCAGAAGTTAACACTCGCCTCAAGCCATCATGCTTTAAATTTCGCTTAAGTGTGTCTGGATCGTTTTGGGATTTCTCAAAAAACAAAGCAAATAAATTAAAAGTAAGAAAACAAAACCATTCAAGTACGTACACACATATTTCTGCTACTTCACTCCAGCGTACCCATACCAACGGTTGCGTGTTCTTTCATTTATGCCTTTTGTGGCATAAATAAAACTTTCTGTGTTGTTTGAAACTTGTTTGCCAAATTACCACATACGAGTTACTACATGCATATATATTACCTTAATTTTTTTCTGAATTTGATTACGTTTCCAATTTTATGATTAACTTGCAAACAGCCAGTTTCAAGCAGTTAAAAGCGGTGAAAAATTCAACTGATAAATGAAGTATTTGTGTATGTGCGAAGGCAATGCACCTTAAGCTTTTGAAATGCAATTTTCAACATTATTTGCAGCAGTGGCTTTCGGGCGTATCCTTGAAAAATATTGTCAGACTAATTGACAAGTAGAGAGGTCATTACTTTGAGCGTGTGCTTTGCGACCGATTGTTCGGTGATTGAGGAGAACGAAATATTTTATGAAGAGTGTGGGGGCTTAAGTTTAAAAAAAAAGAAAAATACACTTTTTGCAATCGTTTGTAGAATTCTATATATTTTGTAGTACATTTTATGCACGAAATATTTCTATAAGTATTTATAACAAGAAACATTTTATTTCACTCACTCACTCTCATTATGGCAAAAATCACATCTTCCTCTTCACGTTGATCGATCAGGAATATACTTATTTGATTTTTTTGAAGATGTGAGTACGTAGGCCTCAAATGCTTTGTGAAGTGGAAGTAATTGATGGGTCAGACATAGCATAATTTACGACAAATACCGTTTGAGCTGATCTGGATCGTTGAGTCATACATTTTTTAGCTAAGTATAAAGAAAGTTATTTCCTCTGTAGTGCTTTGTATCATCAGCTAAAATAGCAATGAAACTGATGTAATACATTTAATGGTAGTAGTGCTAGTAATAGTACTACATAGTAATAACTACTTCTAAAACATGTGGTAAGACACCAAAGATCATTTAGGTTGCAGAATTAGGCCATTGGGCACACTAAAGTTACTAAAATTGTTCTATATTATGTTCCAAGGTTTCTACGATTAAGGTGATGATTCAATCTACAATGCCCTGATGATGTGGTGATTCTAAATTTATTCTTATTTAATTCCATACAATCTTTAAATCGGCTTAGGTTAAAGCTACCGATCATTGATTTTGATTGTGATGCACCCGGTAGATTGCCCCAGTATGATCTTATTTGTCTTTCTTCTACTTGCTGAATAAGAGAAGAAAAGTTACATTTTCTGATGCCACAAACGGAATAATGAATGTTCGACACTTTTTTTCATATAGAAGAAAATACTAAACACCATAAGCGAAAAAATTCTCAAAAATCAACGCAAATTTGAAATTACTTTAAACTTGCGCTTTATTATACCAAATCTCAATGAGTATACTTCAATTCAGATTAAGAAATTTGATGAAAATTTAAAATTTTTTTTAGCTGTGAAATCTTGATGAATTTTTTTTTAATTTACGCAAATTTTAAAACTTGTATTTATATTTGGATTAATAAAAATAAGTATTACATACCCGTAAACTATAAGAAACGCGCAGCGCTAGCTACAGACGCTTTCGTCTGAAAATATAGTATAGAATTAAAAAAAATGAAAATAAATTTTCAAAATTTCCTGATGCTACGAGGGCTGTTTGGAAAGTGCGTCCAAGTCTGAAAAATATCCTTTCGATTCTGCAATCACCTCCTCGTTTGAATAAAATCTATTTCCCGCCAGCCGTTTCTTCAAATTGGGCACAAATAGTAGTTCGAGGGATGGGGAACTGGGGGATGTGAAACGAGTTCGAGTACGCTATTTCAATTAATTTTGCCACCACAACTGCTGAGGCGTGAGCTAGCCGCTGGGTTGTCGTGATGGAAAAGGAAAATCACTCGACTTCCTCGATTCAAACGAATGCCAAACACAAAGAAATTGACCGATCTGGCTGAAACTTGGTGTGTGTTCTTCTAAGAGATGCTACTTACTAAACATAACTTCGATAGGCGTGAGTATTGCCATCCCTCTGACTTTGCACGGACTTTTCAAACGATCCGCGAATAGTTATTAGACGTACTGTATGCTACTTATGCACTAAAGGCCTATAATTAATTCATTACTTGATGTTCTTTGAATGAAATGCTCCATAGGTAAGAAAATACCTAAAAAGTCTAAACTGTATGAAACTCTTGCAAAATATTTGTGGCATTTCAGAAAAGAATTTTGTGAATGTGAATCAAGAATGCACTACTTAGATTAGAATTCTTCCCACTGGTCATATGAGCATTAAAAGCAATTCTTTGCATTCACTTATGTACAAAATATTGCCAGCAGATCTCCGTAAAGAGTGCATCGAGTATTTTTTAGGTAAGCAAAAAATCGTGTCAGGTGTGAGCTTCTGGCTGGGCATCCTCAATGTTCTTGCCATTCATACTCAGATCTGAAATCATTTGTAATAATTGTAAATATGTATGCTGTCATGTGAATAATAAATATATGTATGTATATTTCAATAAAAAAATTAAGTTCATTTTACATATATTCTTGGTGCAGGCAATGTATTCAGTACGTCAACATTTTGTAAATCGAGTTACTCTTTGTATAGTTTTCGATACAGCGACTAACCTAAACATTTGCAACTCTTTTCTCGTGCTTTTCTTATACTAAATAGCAAAGCTTTAAAATTATTTCTTATAATTGTTTTTATGTGTGCTTTACCGACATTCCTTATGTAAATGTATTATTAATTGTATATATTTTTAATTTTTATAGGTACGTACTGCAAATTTTCTAGTATATTACGGGTTGTGAGCGGTGAGTCAAATTATTTTTATTAAATTACATCATTTACTTTTATCCACACATTAGTGTGCACAAAATTTAATATATATATGTATGGTGGCGCAAAATTAATCAGCCAATTGTGCTTTCAAATAGCTTTTGTACTAAATAAAAAAAAGTGTTTTTTTTGATTGACTGTTTTTTTTATCTTTCCATTGCTTTATTTGTTTGCTACTGCAGCTGCTAATTCACGTCAGTTGAAAAAATTATAAATCTTCCGATGAGGTGATTAATTTTGCGCCACCCTGTGTCTAAGTAAATTAACTATCTATATAATTATACATTACATTAATATCGATTAGCCTGAATTGAGATAAAAGGCAATGTACTGAAATCTGAGGAAAGAATCATTCGTATTTATGCTCAATCATCACAAAACAAAATAATTTATTTTCAATTTGTTTTACTGTTTCTGGAATTTTTATTCTAAATTCCTCTAATGTCTTCTATATATAATATATAATACATATTATTATTATTTTTTGCAATAAACACACTTCAAATTAATTGATTTCATGACTCATCGTTTATTCGCCTTACGATCGCGTAACTTTTGCACTTTACTTAGAATTTCCTATAATGTGCATTTCAAACTATAACTACATAACAATTAATTGTCACTTTGAAATGACCTATACAAGATTATTATCTCGCTATTATTTCTAAATGTGCGAGAAACTACTTTTTGCAATGCACAATTAATTGTCTTTTTATTGGGCTTACTACAATGCGAATGTTGTCAGTCGGCAGTAAAATTACTTATACTTTTGTAACTTAAATCTTTTTAACTATGTAGGGTTTGAGCTGGTGCTGGCAGTGCTATCCAATAATCGATTTTTTTCAAGCTTACCGCTTACCGCTAGTTAAAAAAATTTCGATCTGAAAATTCGCATATTTATTTCAATAGCGTAATAATCCAAACAATTTTTTGTTATATAATTATGCAGATACTCTTCTTATATGCGGTGTAAAAAAATCGATTTGTGTTTAAATAACTTTTTTACTAAATAAAAAATAATATTTTGAGTGCTAGAAATCTTTATTTTGACCTCCACGTACGCGCTCCATTGCTTGTCTGCTTGTATACTGCAGCTGTCTAGTTCACAAGTGTCAAACGTAATTTACGTGCTGCGCCATTTGTAAAAATTGCAAATCTTCCGATCGTTATCATCATCAGCAACGTTGCAGCTCGGGGTGAGCTTTGGCTTCATCAACTAGCCTTCTCTAAGTTGTACGATTCCAAGCAGCTGACCTCCAGTTATGTATTTTCAATTCTCCAATAGGGTGATTAATTTTGCGCCGCCTTGTATCTTCATCATCTCATTAGATGAAAATATGTCTTCTTTCATTTAGGAAGGTATAACTAGTAAATTGAAAACTTTGAAGTTGTTTTGCTCAACATTTTGATTTTTTGGATTAGCACATTAGGCAAATTAGGGCAAACGAGAATTAAAAAAACACAAACTATACTTATACTAAAACATGTTTCAAGATTTGATTCGAATGCATTGTATACGTATAGTTTTGTAGCCTCTTTAATGCTTCCAAAAATCCTAATTTATACTTCTTTCGTTGAACCCAGCCAGTATGCAGAATATCAATGAAGCATCCACCATTAGTTTCTGTTCGTTCCTCCACCTAGAAAATAGTATAGTATAGTTTTTTATTGCTGGTAGATTGCCATCTATACCGCACGCTCTTGTTGTTGCTGTTGCAGCGCAAAAAATATTCTTCCTTAATTTTTATGGAATGTTGCGGAAGTGACAATCCTTGCACCGGTTTGAATCCGGGTGGTTCCGGTAACGTACTCAAGTCACAAACCTTTCACCGTTGTCCTTTGATGCCTGGCTTACATGTGCGTATTTTCCAAATTCCATTTCAATTTACCAAAACAAATAAAAACAACTTTCACAAATCGCGTGAAGTTTGGCGAATATTCACTAAGGTGCACGAATTCGGTCTAAAACTTGACTTTATGGTCAACTTCTATTCACTACTTTATAAACGAATATCCTTTGCTGCTAATTGCCTTAATTATGTAATGTAATACATTATAATTACATATATACAAAGCGCGTGCAGGAGACACATAAGCAAATATCTTGCAAAATCTGTACAGTTAAATTGTCAACTATTCCTATTTGTCATTGTTTGTTGGTCACTATTTTCTCAAAAAATATTTATTTATTCATCAATTTCTATTTTATCTCCTTCAAAGTAGTCTCCCTCAGATATAATACAATTAATTGTGCCAGCGTTTTTTCCAATCCTCGAAGCAGATCTGATATTCACTTTTTGGTATGACCTTGAGGCCTCTCAGCGATTCGGTTTTTATCTCCCCAATCGTCCGAAAACGCCTTCCTTTCATGGGTCTCTTCAATCTTGGGAACAGGAAAAAGTCGCGAAATCTGGGGGGAGAATCTGGTGAATACGGTGGCTGAGGCATGATAACAGTGTTGTTTTTGGCCAAATAATCTCTCACTAGCAAAGATGAGTGAGCAAGTGCATTATCATGATGCAAAAGCCATGAATTTTTTTCCCCCAATTCCGGGCGTTTTTTGCATATTGCTTCACGCCAACGGCGCGTAACTTCAAGGAAATACTCCTTATTAACCGTGCGACTTCGTGGTAAAAAGTCCTGATGCACTACGCTATGGTAATGGAAGAAAACAGTGAGCAAAACCTTGACATTTGCGCGAACTTTACGTGATTTTCTTGGTCTTGACTCTCCTGGACTCTTCCATTGGGACGATTGAGCTTTGGTTTCGATGTCATAACCAGTTATGACCATTTTAAGTAAGTCTAGATCATCGTTGACATCATTCAACAATTTCTGAGCGATGTTGTTTTCTTTCAAAATTTAGCAATTTCGGAACGAACGCTTCATGCCCAAAATTTCCGAAAAGATTGCTTGGCATGGGCCAACCGATATGCCGACATCTTCAGCAACTTCTCTTATTGTGATTCGAGGATTCTCCATAACAATTTTCTTCACTTTGTCAACATTTTCCTCGGTTGTTGATGTGCTGGTGGGGCGTCCAGAGCGAGCGTTGTCATTCACATCTTCTCGACCTTCTGTGAAAAGCTTGTACCACTTGTAAACATTTTTTTGACTCAGAGTACTCTCACCGTATGCCACTATCAACATTTTAAGTGTTTTTGAGTACGTAATTATATTTTTTACACAAAATTTGGTGCAACTTCTTTGATGCATTTTTCTCGTTAGCAGAAAATCCCCCAACAGGTAAAACACTTGTCTCATTTATGCCTCTCACAAATAAACTAAATCTGCCAAATTGCGAAAACCGTGAACATATCTTCGAGGCAAGTGTACCAACATAAAAAAAATAATAATCGAAAGTCGAATATATGTAGCCCGCGAAATTTAAAATTTCAACTTATTTTTTTAACACACCTCGTATGTGTGCTATGCAATCATATAGAAATAATGGTAATACTGCATATAAACTCGAATATGCCTTTACATAAATACTGTATATGTTGCCTATCGATATCGATAGCAATGTGTAAAGCTCCAAAGAATATTGCTTCTAAGATACTGTTTTGTTTTTTTGTAATAAGTGGAATTGACAATTTGCGCGCGCCACACGCATGCGCAATAAGTAATCAAGCGCTTACCACTTGTTCTTACTCTAAGCCATTGTTGCATTCGAACTCAATGTGCTAAAGTACTATACGGGCGAGTGTCACTCTGTTCATGCATGTAAATTCTCCTCAAATACGGTTTATTGCACTGCTCGCACTTGTGCTGCGGAACATTTATTTCATTTAATGACGAGCGCGATTGCTGGTCGATAATGGTATACATTTGTTTTTAAATTATTCTTCGCATACATATACGCAATCGAGGTTTTAGTGTTTTGCGCATTCGTTGTTCGCAGACATTGTGGCGACGGTCATGCCAACAAAAATGATCGCTGCACAACAGTAACCGTGTAATAATTGAGTCGATTACTTTTTCTCCTATCAATTATTATTAATTGTTTCCTCTCATACTCAACACTCTTTGCATAGTTATATTTTATAAGCTTAATTTAAAATGGGTTTTTCCCCACAAATTTTGTATGCGCAAATGCAAATAATAGCGTTAGTATAGCAGCGCACGTACATGCGAATGTATCCTATATTCGTGCTTTGTGAAACAAATGCCTGCTTAAGACCCTTGGTCGGGAATTATTGGGTAAATATGCAATTTAGTGGTAAAAAAAATATTTTCCAGAAAATATCACATTTACTTTAAAAGCCTACCTCACTTTTGTAACTCAATATACGCGTATATAAAATATATGGAAACGAACGGCTTCCGGTTTGGCTTTGGGTGGCCAAGAAATGGCAGAATTAGTCGAAATAAATTGGCACCCAGTTTAGGTCGACTGCGCCAAGTATGTTAATATTAATACTAAGAAAATTAAAAATACAGAAATTTTAAAAAACATTCGAATGCCCAGAGAAGATTTGGTTTTTATCATAAATACTCCAGATAGGCGCCGTAACCGAGTACGTTTATGTGTGATGCACAGACATTGGAGTTTGGGTTCGATATTCACAGCCAACATCAAAAAGATGGCATTCCGCGGCAAGCAGTGCGAATAGTCGAAAATATTTACTTCAATCAAATATTTGCCGACAGAGGAGAGGAGACAGCTGTCAATTGCTGTCCAGAATTTACACGATCTGTTTGTAAGCACCGTTCCGATCGTGTCGATTTGCCATTTAGGGTATTTTTAAAATATTTTAGCGTACTTACGCCAAGTGCGAGCGGCACCATTCTTAAAGACGTTCAACTAAAAATGGGCTTTTCTTTTGCGCGCGTTGCTTAAATTAAAACTTCAGTATGGCAAAAAAAAATTTACATCTTGCGATTTCTTCAATCAAACGCTCATTCACTCACTCGCGGCTTTTCTTTCGATTCCTCACACAATAACTGAATTTAGGTCATTTTCATTTTCGTTGCATTCACAGAGATTAGTTTATGCCACCACTTTTGGTAATTTCAGTTTTTTGCTTTGTTTTTTTTTTAATTTTTTTTCTTTAATGCCGAATTAATAATAGCCATAATGACTGACTACTCCTATGTATGTATGTGGTAGTTGTTGTTTGCCACTGCAAATACTCACCACTCAATTGTTATGCTTATTTTTACTACTTTTGCTGCCAGTGTTGCATTTGATTGATGTCTAAGAAAATTGACTGCCTTAATCGCCTCATTTTGGTGGATTCGTTACAAGCTTTTTGCCCTCTAGCTAAAGTCCGCCCGTCCGTCTCATGCCATAAGACGGTAGCAACAGTAACAATAGGTGTAGTTGGCTCTAACTGTATTGTTAGATGTTGAGTTACTTGCAAATTACTAGTCGATTACTTTCGAATCGGTAAAAATCAATTCGCAAAATTACTAGTGGCGCGGACTTTGAAGTTGATTTCATCGTTTCAGTGATTGCACAATTGACATTTACAAGAGGTTTTTTTGTTTATTTCAGAGAGTAATAAATGATTACATGCACACAAACATACATATTTATATAAGCAAGCGAATTCCGTTCATAGAAAACAATAAAAGTCATAACTTTCTATTTTTGTTTTTTAATTTTTTTTTTTTCGCATGGACAGCTTCTGAAATTTTTTAAAATTCTTAATAGATAATATTTCAATTTATTTCATATTTACATAAATTAAATTAAATAAGTAATTTTTTTTACTAAATACAAAAAACAAAAAATCATTTTTGGTAATGGTATCCTTTGGATCTTTTGGCCTTTTACAATTTTTTTTGTTTGGGCTCGTTTTATTGCATTTTCCAAGATTTCGTAAGATTTCCTGTCGAATATTCTCTTGAAGGACTACAAGTGTCTAAGGTTTGGTGGCATAAACACGCGACTTCAAGTAGCCCCAAAGAAAGAAGTCTGCGATGATTTAATTCGGGCGATCTTGCTTCTTGCGATCCAGCATTTGGTTGATGTTTCTTCGTTCTCAGCGGCTCGACAGCCACAGCCGACATATCCTTCGCCAAACGACCAGTCCGGTGACAGCAAAGCCCTACAAGATCTTTGGTTCCAATCTGATCGAGTCGAGTATATAAGCGCCGGAATGGTTGCTCAGTTGGCACGACACAATTAAGAAATCGACGTCGATATTCACACTGCACCCAACACCATCGACCGATTATTGGTAAAAAAAATCCACACAATTATTCCGCGCTCGTGTGAAGTGCAACGCTCCATGGCTTGTATACTTGTATACTGCAGCTGTCTAGTTCAGAAGTGCCAAATATGATTGATGGCGTCGTATCATTTGCAAAAATTATAAATCTTTCCTTCTATATGCAGTTTCACTGACACAGGTCGACAATGTTTTGTCCTATAAAAATGTAGGGTCATTTCCGAAGTAATTTTTTGCGTAGAATCCGAATCCGGGGTTTAAATTGCTCTATCACGTCAGGATTTTGAGATATCCTAACCTAAAAGTGCAAAAAACGCTGTTTTTGCCCATTTTTGAGGTTTTGTAGCTACGCAGATTTTGCTCTTCATAAAAAAGTAAAAATACTATGTGTACTTTTTTATGAAGAGCAAAATCTGCGTAGCTACATGACATAAAGTATAAGTCTTCCTCTTTTAAATGCCGTTGAGTTTGCTCAAATATCTTTATTTTTCACTGAGATATCGCATTTTGAAGTTTTTTTTTATTTTTTTTGTGCGACTATGTAATCGACCGTATCACGTCTCATGTTATCTCAATGGATTTTCGAATATCGAAAAATTCACAAACATGGAAACTTCAAAATGCGATATCTCGGTGAAAAATAAAGATATTTAAGCATGAAATTTAATTTTATTAGTTCATGTACTCGATGGAGATGGATCTTAGTAGTATGATTTGATTTCATCTAATTGTTTTGAAATAGTGCTTAACCCTTTTCTTTATTTTTATCTCCTCGCATTTCATATTAATTTTACTCGATTTATTTGTATACTTAAATAAAGATATGCGCTTTACTAACATTGGCGAATCCTCTAGTTATCTTTTTTCTATAAACAGAAATCAGTGAACACGAAAGTTGTCAACAAATGAAGGTAAATCAATTTTGCGTTATGTCAATGTTGGTTAAAATTATGGATATATGTGCTTCCAAGCCACTGAAACCTCATTTTAATTTTTGTTACTCAGCAAAATATTGCACAGATATTTTTGGCCTTTTGGCGTGGTCACGCCACAAAACTCACAAACCCACAAACAACTTTAAATGACTAGCATCAGCACCACACCTAGCTACAAAAACCAAACAACAACCCTTTACCTAATCGAAAACACATCCATACAAACATGTATGCTTACATAAATTCGTAGATACATTAGATACATATAGCGCATTTTGTTCACTAACACCGACCGCTCCAACCAACCGACCATGTAAATTCAAAAGCTTAATTTGGTAGCTGAAAAAATGAAATGCACACCCAAGGCAAGACAGCAAACAAAACCGCACCGTAATTATCAGTGCCTACAACAAAATTATGTGCATATGTGCGAGTTAAGTAGTAGTATCCATGAACCGCGTACGTGTTTACTGTACATTTTTAGAAGTCGGTAACAATTTTCCATTTCATGCTTTGATTTTATTGCTCTGCATGAATTGTTTGCTTTGACTCGAGTCATGACAGACATTCTGTCGTCAGGTATTTTGTTGGCTTTTATCTTGTGTGTAGACGAATTTTCACTTTACCAACCTAACCACACCGCTGCCAGAAATTGCAGTGATTCGCTGCGACTATTTATTTCTCATTTAGAGGTTAGTTACCTCTTCGATCTCGACGACTTTCTGTGCACTTTCCTACGGTGACGTGGTGTCACCTCTATTCATTTCCATTACGTCTGAAGGTTGTTTGCCTTACCTAACCTTGTTTTTACTTTCTTTGTATTTGTTGCAACCATGGCAACCTGTAAAACTCACGCCACAACAAAACACGCTCAACAATAACAAGGCCTCTATTTATATTCTCGTGAATAATAGTTTGCAAGTTTTTATTATTTTTTTGTGCTCACCACGTTCTTAGAATTCTTCAGGTTGCATTGCTAGGAACTTCTGCTTGCCACTAAAAACAAAAGCAAAAACCAAAAAATTTACCAAAGCAATTCAAATAACAACACTAATTTTGCGGGTTACCTAAAGGTGAAGCGGTGGCGTGGCGAGGGATTTATTGTTGCTCCTTCAATTTGCGAATAGATTTTGACCACAATTTCTATCACAATTGCCCGGCAAGAAAAAATATATTGCATGGTTTTTTTTTGTTATTGTTATAGCCTTCGCTAAAAGTGTTTCACTTCAAGGAAAGGGCAGTGATTAAAAAATTTTCCCTTGAAAAAGTGTGACTTGTTTTCGTAGGAAATGTACAAGGAGTTCATAAAGAAACTGATTTGCCCTGTAGTGCATATCTGTTTTGGTAATTTAAAATACTCAAATTAGTTTATTAAAAACTTAATTTCATATTATTAATTTTTGTTTTAAAGTATGTAAATTTAAATTTTAACATATTGAATTTAAAAATGTTGACTTTAAAATACATTTTCTGGACTTCTTACAATAAATTTAATTAATAAATAGAGTAATTCCACAAGAAAAATAAAAAATACAAAATTGAAAAATAAAAAATAAAAATTTATAATAAAAAATAAATTTAAAAAATTAATAAATAAACTAAAAAGAAATAGTAAGTAAAATTATAATTAAATTAAAAAATAAATATAAAAAGTATATATAAAAAGTCTTTTTAATAAATAAATAAAAAATAAAACCTTATTGTATGTATCTGAGACGCTGTGGCGCTGAGAGTCTTCTTTGAGCAAAAAAAAAATATTAAGTTGGTGAAGGACTTTTCTGGCATTTTCCAATGGTCATTAAACTAATATCGAATATACAATGGCGAGTCTAACTGTGAGTGCAAGATGGCTGTTTTTGAATATTTATAATGCTTTTCGAGTCAGGATTTTGATAATTTTTTTTTTAATATTTTTGGTTTTCTTTAACCAGAATCAAATTTATTTTAAGTGCAATAAGAGCAAGTTTTAAGCGCCTGAAAGGTCGCTTACATTTTTAATAATTTTCTTCTGGCGGCTTTTTTCACTTAATTCCTTATAAAACTGAATTTCTCTTGTGAAGGAAAATCCGCAAGACTGTGGACAAAATAAAACGATAATTTTTATATGAAAAAAGTGATGTCCCAAAAAAAACTTTTTAACTCAATGCAATTTTTAAGTCGGTAAAACCTTAAGTAGCGCTTACACACATTTTGTGTATTGGGCTGAGCTCCTCCTCTTATAGGTGTTGTTGTTGGCGGCCACCAAGACTTGCACATTCCACTTGCACTTACACCAAAATTCCATTGGCTGTAAAACTGCACACTCGAAATGTTTCCAGAAACTTGGTTTTAGGTTTTGGTGAAAAAAATTACAAATATTAAAAAACAAAAATATCAACAAAACTCTAACTCGGAAAACATTGCAAATAGTGCAAAAAAATCCTTATGCACTCAGTTATGACCGCTTAATAATCTTCAAGTATTTGAAGAAATATCAATACGAAAATATTCAAGAGATAAGCTGAGAATGTAGTCATTAAAAATGCTTAATGATATCAAAGGCAGGCACTTCCTTCAAACCTAATGATCACTTTCACATTCAGAATGGAGATAAAGTTAGGCTAAGAGTTAAAGTTGGGTCTTGCGGATTAGTCTCTCCAAGCTTTTGTATATATTCTAACCTTCCAGCAGCCTTCAGATCAGCAGCCAAACAATGGAGCGTGTGAAAGTCAAAATAAAGGTCACTCAAAATCACTGATGTAAGACTGGCCCTCTCTTCTCTGCTCGTTGAGGAGGCTGATGAAGATTTGTGCAGTATAGACGAAGGTTTGGCTTATAAACGGCGGTAGTGCTTTTGGTTTATTAGGGCCATAAATACAATTAAAATCTCCAGATTGCGCGCACCTTTGTTAATTTCCCCTTTTAGTTTAAATTACTCAAAATTTGAATATCTTGACTTGTGTATAAAATAAACTAAAAAAATTCAAATTAATGTGTTGTCAATTAAACAATTCAAAATTAATAATGATTTATCAAGGTTGTTGATATTCAAATTACCAGTTTAAAATTTTTGATTTATAATCGAAGGGCAGATGTGATTGTTAGAGGTGCATAAAAAGCCATAAGTGAAAAAAATTAATATAAAAAACCAGTTAACTTGAGGAGGTGTATCAATTTTTCTTTTGCAGTCCTCCTCTTCTTCATCACATCCGTATATGCAAACAGCGGCATACATGAAAGAAAGAAAATAAATGTTGATTTTGCTGAAAACTATAATATTTGTGCATACGGATGCTTTGATAATTCTCATAATTTACAATAATTACATATATTACATTAATAGTTCATTTCCTAAATTTTGCGTTCCCAATACCATCTGTATAATAGCTGGACTAAGCATCTAACAAATTATGCACGCGTTAATTATATATATAAAGTGTTCCATATAAACACTTAACAACAATTTGTTCTTTGTCTGTATATTAGTGGCTAATTCGAAAAAGCAAATATTCAGTTTATTTGTCGAGCACGATTTTATTCCTTCGGCTCCCTCGGCTGGTTTTGCAGTAGCATATCCTGTTAACCCAAAACATGTCTCAATTTCCAATCACAAAAAATCATTTATCATGTCTCTAAAAGCGCTCAAAGAAAAGTGCGCCAATGATGCCACTGATCCAAAATCTGCGCCAAACTGTCTCTCTCTGAAGATGAATCGGTTATGGTCCACCCTGTATAAGTATAAAAAACCTCCCTGCTACTTAAAACATCTACGCTGTTTTATTAGCAGTATTTTTATTACTGTTGCTACATTTTGTTTCGCTTTATGTGCTTATCCATCTATTTGACGTTTCATTTTATTCAAAGTGAATCTATACAAGGTGATAACAGTAGTACAGATACAAATTTTCCAGGTATTATATATAAGCATGTATTTTGTTTTTGCAATTTGGTGGCTTTAATGCAAATAATTCAAACAGAATGTAAACAAACAAACGAAATAACAACAAGAAAAACGTACTACTTTTTCCATTCAAACCGCCAAATCGCAAGATTAAAACAACCAATCCGCTGTTCTACCGATATTGCCACGCCAGCGTTCTCTGTTGTCATTCAAATCCCGACATTCACACCAGCAAATTGCAAATTGTTGAATTCTTCTTGCCGTTAGCTGTGCAATTCCAAACACTGCGTGTGTATTTGTGCGCATCTACTAAAAAAAATTGGCTTCGTGTTAAATCTTATAACTATAAAGTTTTAAATGCAAGGTTAATATCTGTCAGAGTTTTTCATTCATTATTATTCATTATGTTAACCATAAAGCAATATTAAAATTTGACTGTCGGTATGCGATTGAATGGTTTTTGTGGACATTTTTTATGTATTTTAGGAACATATTTATGCACTTCGAAACACTGGTGAGTGAATAGTGAAAGTTTGAACTTTACCGAAGGTTCATACGCACGTAGTACTAATATATGCATAGTACATAGTACGCCTATAATATATTTATATGTATCTTCACACAACTGCACAACAATTTTAATGATTTTTTTATTTGCTTTTCGCCTCAACTTTCTGTGTTTCGTCGATGCTTGATGCTATTCCGTTGTTGACTTTTTGAAGCTGCTTGTTTTTTTTTCTCTGTTATTTTCCGTTGGCCTTCTTAGTTTTATCACAAAGCATTTTTGAATTAATTGTAGTTTTACTGGTTTTCTAGGCCTTTGTTGAGGATTCCGCACTCAGTGAATTATGTCAAAAATTGAAGTTTGTAAAAGTTAAACTTGGTTGCTGCAAAGGCATCAATAAATTGGAAGCATTTGTGGAGAATGTAAATAATATTTATGAAATGAAGGAGCCATTTACTCAAATATTTTATTGCAATATCATATGGTTAGTTCAAACAAATTCCCATCGTTAACAGCGTCGAGTGATGTCTCTTTCAATAACTGAAATTAAGGCGCATAGGGCGAAAAAAGTATATTATAAGGGATGGACAAAACAGACGTGATCAGGTGATTCTTGTGGGTGAGAAATAACTTAAAATTCGTCATTATCTAAATCTCGTGCCTGTTCTCCCATTCTTTCTGATTACTAGCAAGCAATGTGATCTGTGTGACGCAGGTCCATATCTACGCGGGATGTATACTCGGTTTCTAAATATACATATTTTACTGGTTGGCAATAATTTTTTCTTATTAGCAATAAAACTGAAACTTCGCTTGGCACTATTTCACTCACCATTTTTTGAATAACAAATATATTCTTCAGTCCATAATAATGACTTTTAGTGTCTCTAACTAAGGTTCAACCTCTTTCTTTTCTTAAAATTGAAACGACAGTCAAAGCACATCAGAGTTAAAAAGAGAATTTGCTATATTTCTAAAATTTACTTAAAAAAAAAAAAACATATCGTGCATTCGTTATATGAAGAAATGCGACTGGCTATTGGGTGGCGCCAAAACGCTAGCCCTAACGCTAGGAAAATCATAGGGACTCATGATTTATAATGAGTTCGGAGCAACACAAAAACCTCTCTGAGACTCTCTTCGCCTAGCCACTGAACGCTTTCCGGTACTGCTTATTGGTTTTGCACAGCTATTCTTCATATCTAAAGCGCTTTCACTATCCGCAACCTGTGACCTGAGCGATTGCGTACAGCTCGGCATTCGCGGAATATCCTCAATTCCGCTATCTGGGCCATATCCTACAAAACATTAATTAGATTACTACTACATTTGCTTTTATGGAAATGTGTAACCTAGTTGATTTTCTTCGTATGTGGGGAATATTGAACTATACAGCTACTCCGCCCAAAATCCATTTGAATTGTTTTTGCAATTAACACTAGTTATTTTAAGAACATTGCCTTGCTATAATCGTCTGAAGTGCGGCGAACACTTCTCATAATCTTGGTAATGCAGAATTTTGCAGTAGTTTAAATTTTAAAATACATCATTTCACAGGAACGAATTTCATCAATTAGAATTTTACAATACAGAATTTTAATAGCTAGTATTTTGAATACTGAATACTGCACCATAAACATCACTTACCCACATCAATAAACGTTTTTTTGACGCTGAAAATATGTATGCATTTGCCACATATACTTTACATAATTATGCATCTCGTTTGCATACATTTTTTTTTTTAATATTTGTTTTGTCCTTCGGTTTTTCTTCGTAAACATTTAAAATAACAATCACACTTTCCAGAAAATAAAACTGTTAATGTTTGCTCTCCAAATAATGGATTGGGTTTCCGAAAAAAAACCCAGGGCGTCAACGGCATACTAAAAGTCAGTGAAAACAATCAATGCAAAATATTGGCCAAAGCTTACGAGCAGCTGAACAAAAGCCAATTTACTTTTTACGTCAGCTAATGTATGCATATTTGCTACGCTTATTTGGGTTTCGTATTGTTCACAGCAAATGAAGAGTAAATAGACAAATACACATTTACTTGCCAAAGTCGAAAAAGTGGGTTAGGTCAATACCCGTTATACAAATATTTAACACTCATACTGTAAACAAAAGTTTACATCAAAACTCAATTTGCTTGGATGGTGACTCAATTTTTCCCGAAAATATTTACATCCACAAGTACAAGTACAAAAGTTGGACATCTTGCAACTATCTAATTAGTTTGAAAATACTTTCTGTCATAACATATTCATGAACATTGCAGCCATAACCTCTTCCGAAACAAAAGTGTGAAAATCTTTTAAATGTTTTTTCCTATTTCTAACTTGGTTCAAGGAAGTAGACTGTGAAAGCTTCGCGAATGGGCTTTGCAAGTCACAGCGAATCAAATACAAATATTTTTCGAGATACACCAAAGTGCCTGATTACACAATTAAATAATTAAATGTATGCTATTATTTTCGCTCTGGAAGCGTTGTTGGTTTATTCACGTAGACTTTATTTTTCAAAAAATCCCACAAAGACGAAAACAATAAATCTGTTGCTGAATCACAACACTCGGATCGCTTTTGCTAAACCCAATGCTTGAAAATTTTAATTCTCGTATGAAAGCCTGTACGCGTGCTCATGGTGGACATTTAAATTATGCCATTTTTTCATATAATTGTTCAAAGCCATATTTTGAATAAAAATAATGAGACCTGAATGAATCTAAATTTTTATTATTTTTTTTTTGTTAACCACATCTGGGCGTGTTTTTTGAAATACCCTTTATATATACATACATACATTTATGGTCAGTCAATTTGTATGGAACGATTTTTCTTGGCTTGCTCCTTGCGTTTTCCGATTCTACATAAAATTCTAAGAAAAAAAGGCCACTAGAGCTTAGCTCGATTTCGAGGACCCAAAATGATAAAAGAGCTAATTTTAATCAATACAAAAACTCAGGCAATAAAGATAGAAAGTAGAAAAAATAAAGCTCCTGTTGAATGTAAAAAGGATCTAAAACCAAAATATGTTGCTAAAAAATTATGATCAACAAACAAATTTTTTTTATATGGCCAAATTTACTTTAGTTTTTTGCAACCGAAATAGTTATAAATGCATTGTTAATAGTAAAAACAAAAAAATGTGATTAAAAAAATGCCAAAAAGAAATTTTTGAAATATTGTAAAATTTTATTAAATTTTGGTTTTTTACACGTTTTATTTTGATTTAGGTATAAACAAAATTACACACCGTCACTTTTCCTATTATTACATAAATATGTACATATAATACTTGGTGCTTACATCTCTGTTAGTTGTTTGGCCAAGTTCCGCCTCCAATTTCTGGTGTGCGTCTTCAAGTTGTTCCACTAATGGAATAAAGGCAGATGATTTTTATGAAGATATTTTTTAATTTAATCTTATTAGAATATTACACAACATTCGCCATCATAAGGCTTTTTAGAAAAACACTATATATAAATCAAAAATCAATTTGTTGTACCAAAAATCACCAAAGTACAAGTTTATATAAAAACAAAAAAACAAGCGTTCGTAATACATTAGTCAATATTAGTCTTTATATTTACTTCGTATTAATTAAAAATAATTTCTTTTATAATTTTGGTGGGCTCGAAATCGGCTTTGTGGACTGTTTTCTTACAATTTCATGCAGATTCCCAATCTGCTAGGAGCAATGTCGAAAAAAAATTGACCCGCCCTTATGAACAAATATGTATTAATAATAATTGCGCGTACATCCAACTTTGGGTATTTAGCCTTGGTGATGGGGTTTTCCACAAATAGAGGGACCTAGAGTTTTATGCCACCTCTGCAAAACAGATGTTTTTTTTATGAAGTACTCTTTTTGCAGTCATGTGTAGCAAACGAATTATTCAGCCCTATCAGGCAATTCATCGTAGACCGTTTTCCATTGAAACTAATAAATTATAATCATACAATTCGAATAGCTCCGAAAGTACATTCAAAATTCGTAGATTACCATTCACTGGATGCATTCGTAACGTCAAATCTTAGAGTTTTGTACAACTTTTCTACGACGACGTTAGACTAACGGACAAAAATTAGAACGGGTAATAAAAAGAGCACTTAAAATGAAACAAATAAAAAAGCTGTAACTATATTAACTAAACTATAAATAAAAAGAAATTTTTTAAGTATATGTACTTTTATGTAATTTTCACAGGTGTAAAGTTGCAACAACACGGCAGCAGCATGCCACTTTGTTGGAGCTAATAAAGGAGAAATCAATCATGGCATTGTTACTTCCTTCCGGTTTTAGTAGAGGAATTTTTCTTTAGTGAGGGAAATAATTTTTATATGCGTCCCATCCACACACAAAATTATGCCAGGAAATGTATATATTTGATAGAATTCCATCTTGCTTTGCCGTTTTTCATTGGCGCTCATGTCGAGATTTGGACACAATCGTGTTTGTAGTGGCACCAATACGTCTTTTAGCACATAGCTAAATGTTGACTGCACCTTGTTGTTGTTGTAGCACTACCTTTGCCCTGTCAGTGTAGCGTAATCACCGGTCGTCTTCGTCTAGCTCATTTAACGGTAGGCCCAGGAAACTAAACTCGACGGGTTGGGTCTAGAGGGAGAGGGGTGTTAGATGAGTGGGTTTAATGGGGCTTGTTAAAAGGTGGTTAGTGTCGTGCGGGGTGCCTTCACATGGTGGAGGTATGTTTAGTGTGTCAGGGTCGATTCTGGATAAGTAGGAATTCAACCTGCTACTGTATCCAGAACGTAATTGGGCCAAGGTTACGCGGGCCTCTCGGGGAAGTTGGAGCTCTTCGTCTGCGATTGGTGGTGGTTGGACTCCGATGACGGCATTCGGGGCTCGGGAACTTAAGAAGGTGGTGAGAGTTTCCCGATGAATGTCGTTTATGGTCTGTACACTGTCCGACCCAGTAGCTGTCTGGCTGTTTTGTCTAGGATCTCGTCCGCGTAGGCAGCATAAGGGCCGCATCGTGTAGGTATTCTATTGGAGACATCATAAGACATCCTGTCGCGGTCCTTAATGCAGTGTTTTGGCAGGTCTGAAGCTTCGTCCACTGCGAATCAGGCGAGGAGTTGACTGCAGGTCGAAATATTTGCCAACTTCGTGCTGATAGCCCCCCTCCGCAAGAAACCGTAAAACAGGAAACAGTCGGAGAACTGGAATTATGGGGATACTGAGCTCGCGCTGAGCTCAATAAAACTCAAAACGTCTGTAAATGCAGCTTTATTTAACCGGTAATTTTTAATAAACCTATTTTAAACTGTGGTTAAGTAAACTTTTTCTTTAACAAAAAGGCAAGCACTTACATTGGTTCGCCCATATCGCTCAATTCTGAAACTCCGTTCGCTTGTCTCACTTTCCTCCTCCATTAACACAATCGCACATGTCAATGAATACATTTTGATTTGAAAATTCACCTAACTTGGCAAAAACACTTAAAGATTATTTGCTAAATTGTCTTGTTTACATTGAAGTTAATTTTTGTCGAAATATCAAAATTTGGCATTTGAGTTTGGCAGCACATTTTTCGTGTTCATATGGAACCCATGATTTCAATTTTTTAATATTCGTAGTAGACATTCGTATTCGAAGATTTTCTACGACAAATTATATGATAGGACTGAATAATCAGTTAAAAAAATCACTAAACCAAAATCAAGAAATACTGATTAATCTCTATCCTATCTCTCTTTTAAATACTATCCTTTATGGAACCAAATTCTTTGAGGATCTAACATACATATATATATGATACATACATACATACTCTATATATTTTCTGCAACACGCCTACATAGTTGCACCTTACATGCGTTGCTTAATTTCAATTTTAGCTGAACCTCCCAAACACGTAGCTACTAAATTACAAATGTGTATGTATAAAATTCTTCGTTTGACAGGCTTCACTACTTCCTTCCTCCACTCTTGAAATAAAATTTCTAAATTTTCTATACTACAGAAATATGGCCACGGAATACTAAGCACCCTTGCATGGCATGCATTTCTGTCGAATGTCGGCGGCCACAATAGTAAGCAAATACCTTTATAATTGCATGTTTTGGCCTGACTTCCGCATGCAACCGAAACTACGCGGCGGTATCTGTCGCAAAACACACCCGCCTACCACCCCATCTGTGTGCATGTTAACCCCAACTCACCTTTTCACTTCATGGTAACTACTTATTAATGTAACAACAAGCGAACTAGAATGCGGAAGTGTATCAAATGTTGCACGTGCAAAAAAGGGTACAATCACCCCGCACAGGTAATAAATATAGCAGCTTGGCTTAGCGCATGTAGGTCACTGGGTCGTCGGACGCCAACGGTTGTGCCAACACATATTGCACTATTTTGTGTGTGTGTGTTTTTTTTTTTTTTTTTTTGCTATAGTGCTTACTAACTCCCTCACTTCCCAACGCGGAATTGCTTCGGTGTTCAGCCAAAGATTTTCGTATTTATGAATGTAACTTTTTTGAAGTTGCTGACAGTTCCATGTTTCAGTTGTGCTACCGCAGCTTTTGTTGTTGAACCTATTGTGAGTTGACAATTTTTCACTCCACTTATTTGGGTCTATGACCTGTGAATGCGTGCTGTGATTTCCGCTGACTTCACAAAAATACATTGTTGCTGCTTATATGCAAGAATGAATTACTAACTAGCTTTTAGGACGAAGGGAACCCGCCGAAAATATGCTAAGCTAAGCTGAGTTTTTGTTAACAAAAGTTCGCTGGTTTTAGTTTTGGCTTCTCAGAGCGAGAAATATACTGCTATGAAATATTAAATTATGTGTGTAGGTACATAAGAGGTATACGACAATTCTGAGTATATCTACGAAAATTTTCATCATGATGCTTAGATAAAATACTGGTTTTTTTATGAACCAGCGAATACATTATTCGGTATACCGCATGATGAGATAGAAATTTGTTTTGCGTCTTTCATACGTCATTAATCTGGAACAGGTTTTTTACATAGATTGTTAGCACTTGTGAAACCAAGTCTATTCTGGTCCTATCTCTTCGATCAGTTCAACTATGAACATCTAGTACAGTGATGCTCAAATCCAGTACCTGCACGCTCGTTTCGTTTTTGTAAAACTCATAGGCATGCGTCTTCCGAAATTATTCTCGCCTGTGCTCGCTCATAAGAAAATATTTGACAAAGGTGGCGGTCATAGGTGAGCATCGGAAAAGAGAATAGTACACTCACCAAAAATGTCCACTAAATTAATATATAAACAATTTTTGAAATCGCAGTCAGCAGTCGTAACTAGTACCTTACCTGACTTGCTTCTGTGTTACAAAATGGTCATGGAGTAGTCTTGATTTCAGTGATAATGTCAATGAAAACACGCACACATATATACACATAAATATACAAATTTGTTCATAATATGAGACCTGTAGCACGTTTCTGGCAAAATTAATGATTATAACGATGTCACATCGCTTCATCGAATTGACACCTAAATATTCGATAATGCAATACGTCTTTATCAGGCATCCGTTGTGCGAAAATTTAAATAAATTTGGTTGACTTTTGGTACTACACCAAGGTTTCATGCATAAGAAGTAATTCCGTGAAAATAAGCGCTCTCTAAGTATAAACTATTTCGGCCAAGCGAAAAAGAGAAAGTTATGCATATTCTTTTTCTTTGATCTGTTATTAATTTTGTTTACGGAAATTCCCAAACAACTTTGGAAAACAACTTGATGAAAACAAGAAGAAAACCCTATTCTGAAACGAGTGGAGTTGCAACTACATGCACATCAAATCCATTTAAATTGCGTTTTTTCTTCTTATTTTGTTTGTGTGGATTTTCTTATACAGAAACTTAAAACTAAATTACGTGTGGACCAACAAATTCACTAGATTATCCACCATGCTGCGGCCACTGTAACTGAATGAGTTCGGGCATGACACCATCCGGTAGAGGCCGGATTCGAAATGCATTGTGGATATAGAACACCAAATGACAGACAAGATTTTTTTTTCTATTAGCGGCCGTCCTCAACAAGTAATATTTTTGTAAAAAACAGTTTCTGATAAAAAACCATCTGCCTTTCGAAGCCGACAAAAGACTGTAGGTGCCTCCATTTGTGGAACGACATCAAAACGCACACCACAAATTGGAAAAGGAGCTCGGTCTAGCACCCACCAAAGAGTGTTCTCAAAAGGGTTTACTTATATGCTCTTTTACAAATTCCATTCAGTCAGATCTTTTTTAAATTTTTAAATACAACTGAATACGGAGCTCACTTCACTTCATTACCAAATCATTGAGCGAGTTTCAAATGGAACAGCTTCAAGAAAACTTTGCAAAAATATGAGAATTAGGGTGCATGATAAAAAATACCATAAGGTATTTGAACCCTTTTCTCAATTCATCGGCCTTAAAGAGTTTTTTTTTTTTTGTTTTTGATGTTTTTGTTTTTCTTGATATTTCGAAGTTTGCCAGCATTATAAGATGAAATGAATAAAAAATAAAATTACTATAGTAGGTGATGCGCAAATATGAAGAAAATCGTTAGAAAATGTTCAGAGCTTTGTTTCCCAAACATACAATACATATAAATAAATAAAATAAAACCACAGGAGATAAGGCATGACCAACGGCCCCTACTGTTTTTATCGTAACTGGTTCGGTTCTTGTGGTGGTGAAGGTTTTGACCTCCATTTTTTTTTAGTAAAGACGTAGCACAAGAATTCAGTGGTACTTGCGCTCAGCAATCAATTATTGGCAAGTTTATACACACCCGTTGACATAATATTAGTATTTAGGGTCAACAACTGTCATAATTTTATTCGAATTTTACACTCTTTAGCGGCATAGAATAATTAAATTTGTTTACAAATATTTTTCGGTTACTAATTTATTTGAATGAAAACACAAAACCAAACCACGCAATGGCTCTGAGAATGTGCGACTAAATGGTTTGCAAACGTCAAAAAATGTGAAAGTGCCTATCAGTAGTAGTACCGGTTGCTGATACTCAGCTGATTACCTGCCGCAGTTATTTTGCGGCGGACGTGTTGCTTAAAAATATGGAAATATTTACCAATAACTTCAATTTATTTGAACTTAGTTTTGCGCTAAAAACAGCAAATAAACAACATTAAATTGAAATTAGTAATTTTTAAATAACTTACTTACTTTCCTCTTCCATTTAGTGAAAACTTTTGCAGACATTTTGTGTACGTGACACTGCCGCAATAAAACAGCTGTCGAACACACTCCTAATATAACCTCCAAAACAGCTTAAATAAATTAAAAAGCTTATTATTTTTTTTCTTTTTTACTTATTTACTTCAATTAGCATATCAGGGCTTTTTTATCTAATCTGAAGGCAGAAGTATTTTATTAATTTTTATAAAAATATGCTTAAATGTATGTGAATAACATTTATATACTAAACCAAACAAACTATGTAACTATTTGTAAAACACATCCAAGTCGATGCAATAAACTAAAGATCACACGGCATTACCAAAGGCCCCCTCCGCATTTCCCCGAGATGCTATACTACTTGATTGATTGCTTACATGTTAACAAGTCAAAATTATAGTTACTTATATATGTATATAAGTAAGTGATTACACGTGTTTGTGCATGGTAAATATTAAACAACATTTTTTTGTAGCTTTTTCTATTCTTGGACTTAATACTTAAACGTACAAAAATTATTTATGTATTTGCACTATTGTTTTTTTTTTTTTTTTAAATTGAGATCTAAATACAATATATCATTCCCCCAAGTTAACAATATCCTGGTCCCGCCCACGCCCCCTCTCATTAGTTTCCATCGCAATCCGATATCGTTGTTCCTTTCTGCCAAAAAATCTGCTTGCTCTTTTTCTCCCCATAGCCATCACTTAAATTACCGTCATAGCGTACAGAATCAACAGCACTAATATGACCCAAGGGCCGATGAACATCATACAGGCGACTTCGACCATTTTTATGGTTCTGGTTGCACTTGCTCTTCTTCGCTGCTATGCTATTTGTTGTATTTAATTCCTTTTTATTATTGCTTCAAAGTTGTCTAACTATTTGATTTTATGTGCTGTGTCTATTTTTAGCGCTATTCCGCTGCTTGTAGTTTTCCACCTATTTTTCAGCAGCGCACCTGTTGATATTGTTGCTGTAGAGATTCGTTTGTTTTCTGTAGCTTTTTACTACTGCATCACGGCCACTGCAATTTCAACTCTGTTGCTACTCGTGTGTGATAACTCAACTGTATTTCAACGTGTTTTATTATTCACTATTTTCACTTCAATTGTTACCAATTGTATCTTTAATTGTACAGAAAAAGCAACTTAAAACTGTTTACACGCGCTAAAAACGTTTTCTTCTACTGATTTACTTTTGTTTTATTTCAAACTGTTTGCCATCCGACGTGACGTTGTTGACTGCTTTGACATAACGGCGTTCGCTGCCTAACTGGCAGTGCAACCACGTTGACTACCTGATTGGGCCGACTTTCGTGTGACTGTAGCTAATTTTGCCCTCTGCTAGCGCGCTCTCACATGCGACCTACGTTGTTTGTTCAATTGTTTTCGCTTCAAACTGTTGTTGAGTGCTTTTCCACTTCCCTTTTGTTTACGTTCGATTACATTTCAATTGTTTTCATGTTATACGTATGTATACCGCTTTGGGCTGAAGATCACACACTGCTGTTACGCTCTCTTACTCTCTGTAGTCGATTTTGGCTTCAGCTGGGACAGACCGCCGGTGCACGAGTGATATATCGCTGAGTAAGAATATAAAAAATACTGGACGGTGAATACTGAATATTCAACTACAAGCCAAAATGAAAAAATAAAATAAATAAATAAGTAAAATGGTGGAGAGTGAGAGCGCGCGCTTGAAAGGTATGCGTACTACTGCTCTCCAGCATATTAATTGGCTTACCCGACAAGTGCTGCCAGGCTTTTTTCCAAAACACTTAATTTGAAATTAAAAAAATACAGAAAATGTGTTTTCGACCAAAAAACTGTAACCTCCAAAACGAAAATATTTTTTTTTATTACACATAAAGGACAAAAACAAAATTATTCTAAATTAAATACTATAAACATTTGACTTTATAATTTACTAAGCAATAACAGCCTTTATAAACTGGAATTTGTAAATTACATTTTTGCTCAGCCCTCGAAGCCACTTCGTCGAATATATGACTCTAATTTTTTTTTAAAATGCGTTATTTGTTTGTAGAATAAATATTCGCCGCGGTAGCTAAATGGTATGGTGCGCGAACTTTCGGTGGTGTACGAGTCCGAAACTCCGAAAAGATCGTCATAAAAAACCATTTGCCGTTCGGAGGAGGCATAAAACTGCTGGTCCCTCCGTTTGTAAAAACATCAATACGCTCATCACAAATAGGAAGAGGAGCTATGTATATATATTACATATATTCTATACGTTAAAAAATGCAAAAAAAAAAATGAAAAAGTTAACTAATATATACAAAAAGTGAAAGTTTTGCTAAAGCCCATAATACAATCCAAATTTATGTGACATAGGAAGCACTGCAAATCACATTAAAACAAACGCCGTCGTGCTTCAGCAAATACAAAATAAGAAATGCTATTCGGGTGAATGAAATTTAGTTTCATTATTTTTTCCTTAATTGCTTAGTTTTTTCTTATTCTATACCACAAATTTAGTACAACCTGAGTCAATTTTGTTTATGAGAAATCTTTAGTTCTTAACCCCACATCTACACCTTCTATAGATTATGTTGAAAAGGTACTGTTGAAACACAAATGCCATGCAGGTTTCGCGAATTTCACTGTTAAAACATATCTGTATTACCGAATTTCTTGCCATCACTGTCTTAACCTCAGCTGTCATTCCGAAAACTCATTTTCCATTTTACAGCACCATTTGGACGCGAGAATACATTGACCTGATTTGCTTTATCCCATTTTGAAAATGAAATGTTAAGACGGCAAACTACCCACATGAGAAATTGATAAAAAGGACTAAAAAGAAATTTTACAAATCTTAAGATATATTTACCATAGTATAAGGTTTAGATGTGGGGTAAAATACCGGACAAAGCAGGAATTTCTAGTTTCAAACCATTTGTTTGAAAGAGCTCCGTTGTCTTAAAATTTACTCCTAAATAAAAATATGTTATAAGTTAACTCTAAACTATCAAAACTGATGTGACTTCATTCGCGCCACTTACAATATAATCAACTGCCTGTAATTCTTCATTGCCTAAATATCTGGTAATGAAATATATTTAAATTTGTTCATTAGAATCTTAAGTTCCGAGAAAACTCTATGAGGTAATTTAAAAAAAATTTAATTGGTCTAAAAACAGCAATTTGCAGTTAAAACTGGGAGTCTGGCAACATTGTACTTGAAACCAATCGAGAGTTGAAATATTGCGTGCTCTGCATACATATATTTTAATTAAATTTACGTGGACCCTGTACAGCAGGTAGAATTGAATTAAACTTCGCCGGAATTTTCCGCCGTAATCGACCTCAGTACAATCAATGCAATTTTTATATATATAAATTGAAATGAAACAATGAAAATTCAATTGATAGATCTTCATTATTTGTGTGTATGAATGGCATCAGTGTGTTTATTTTTAAAAGATAATCCCTTTCAAATGTTGGTCGTATCTGTGCCGAGCTTCGGCCATCCGTAAACAGCAATTTTGAATTACTCGCTGGAGGACTCGGCCGGTATCTCGTTAATGACTTTAGACTGTTGGTTTCCAATACCTCAAACGAGGCACCAAACGGTTGATTTCAATGGAGGTAATGGCTGTTCTTAAATGGCTTCGAGTTGTTCTTCAGCCCAAATATAGCAAGTGTGCTTATTGACGTAGCCATTAAGCCAAAAATGGGCCTCAATGCTGTACCCCATAAGTTGGCCTGAGCGCGAAATGAACACTTTTCACAAAGCGCTGATTTTCATAATACAAATGATGAAATGTCAATGAATACTGAAAAATATTATGTATTTAGCTTGACAGTAGTTACGGGTGGTCTGTCAAAAAAAAAAAAACCACTGGAAAAAGTACCTCCAATCTGATCACCATTTAGTTTGTTTTTAATACTCGTCACTATCTATCAGTATAGAGCCAGCCAGAACACTAAACAATTTCCCACTAACTGTACTCGATGAAGGAACAGGTAGTTATTTTAAAGAAATTGTTTTTCTGTTTGTGTGAAATGTGTGCTTTAATTCCAGTTTGCAATGTGTTACAGTTTCTCGGGCGCAGATATTCATTAAGATAAGTGTCCAACGTTCAGCCTAAGTTCGACTTTTGTTAACCGAAGCCGAATTGATACCGGGCAGAACTTGTGTGGCCGAAGTCGAAGTTGGGCTATTCTCTAGCCAAATGGAATTAGTTTTCATCGCATACGCAAACCACACTCCATTAACTACCTGCATATACCTATGTACATAGGTATATATACAAATCGATGGATCTCTAGTTCAAACGTAGTTTAAGATGTGAAGTTATAAC
Source organism: Anastrepha ludens (assembly GCF_028408465.1). NCBI lineage: Eukaryota > Metazoa > Arthropoda > Insecta > Diptera > Tephritidae > Anastrepha > Anastrepha ludens. The sequence continues at coordinate 73,637,352 of NC_071501.1, forward strand.
TGGAATAAAAGTTCTTTGTTTATAAAATTAACACTAGGCTTGCATAAACATACCCTGCGAATGAATTCATAAACATAAAACGTTAATTCGACTCACTTTGCTCGAAGTGAGGCTAAAAAGTGGTTTTTGGAAACTGTGTAATTTTATGTCTACAATAAAGCACTGCAGAACATCTTTTAAGCACAAATTTAGTGCAACGCACGAGTGCTTATTGCTAAATTAGTTTCTGATATAAGCAACTGCATAGGGATAAACGCTAAAACAAAAACACTTTTTTCATGAATTTATTGTAGCGAAACGGTTCAAGTCAGTTTATTAAGAGTTGTTGCATATTATAGAGTAACATTTCAAGAATATTTGATAAAATTTTCATGTAAAAATATTGCAAAATGAGCGAATGAGAGCACATTTACGTAGACGTCTTTTCAAAAATACATTTTGCAGTAGTCAGCATATCTCAGCGTAGAATCATCTGAAATCAAAAAAATCTAATAATTTAGTTAAAGTATGAGTTAAACTTCCCCCCAACGTTTATTTTGACGATTTATTTTCATTTTCAGCCATTTGGTAGTCGTTTGAAGTAAAAAGTGATTTTTGACGAAAAAATGCCGCCATTTTGTAGGTTTAAAACCACCTTAATATAAAAAAAAATGGCGAAAAAAAACGTTGGGGGGAGGTTTTTTATATGTAAAATATGTGTGCAAAATTTCAAAAGGATCGGTTGAGTAGTTTTCAAATGCCAATGACTACGCACTTTAAAAAAAAGGTTCGAGAAAACCGCGTTTAAAGTTTGTAACGGACTACGCGCGCAACTGCTGCGTCTCGGCAGATGTTTGAGGCGGCTCGGCTTTATGCTCTATAACTTAAAAAGTTTTGCTCGGATTGACTTAAAATTTTAACACGGTATTTTTGAAATGTTTTACTACAATAACATGCAAAAAAAAAAAAAATCGATTTTTATCCCTTACCCCCCCCCCTTAAAGTACGACGCCATTTGAAAAAATTATAAATCATCCGATAGGGTGATTAATTTGGCGCCACCTGGTATATACTTCTATATTAAGGGAAAAGGTGATATTATAAAAAGCAATTTAATACAAAAGCTTTATTTTCTCGAAAAAAATATCACATTATTGTACGGCAATATTACAAAAATGTTGCAATACGCCTTGCGAAAATGTTGCATATGAAAAAGAAAGAAATTTCACCTTTCCGCAAATAATATATGTATGTGTACATATGTTTGGCGAATGCAATTTCGTTTTATATAGAGAAAATTCCCCATACAGTCACGAAAAAAATTATAAAGAATCAACGAGGGTTTTGAACCACTTCACAATTGGACTTTATTATACTAGAAATTGGATGAGTTATAGCACAATTTTCAAACTCTTATTAAATTGTTTCAAATGTTGAGAACATGTTTCGAATGTTTATGAATCTTGCATACAGGTTTAAACATTGATTTATATGAAATTTGTTGTAGAGTGAACTTTATTTTTATAACAAATTTAATTAATGAACAAAAAAAGAACAGGAAAGTAGTCTAACCTGGTCAAAAAATATTGTATTTATTATTTCGACCGTGACCGTGTACTTAGATATAAGAGCATAATAATAATTTAAATCAATTAGGCAACGCTAACCCCCAATTTTTGTATAGGGTAGAAAATATTCCTCTTTAGCCGGGTTAGCCTGAAATATTTTGAGAAAAATGGTTGAGTGTACTGAATATGTTGAGAAAATAGTACGAAAATTGTACAGCCCTGGTGTGGAGAAGAAAATGCTATAATTTCGTATATTCACTATAAAGCAATTGTTATTTTTTATAATATTATTATTATCTATTATATTATTATTACTATTATATTACTATTGTTTTTAATTTTTTTTTAATTAAAAAAGTAACTTGCTTTCATCATATCAAAAACACTGAATTTCGCCTACATTTATGTGGCTATCAATAAATACTTGACCCCATTCCGGATCTTAAATGCATTTTAATCTAATCTCATGACAAGTGAAGCAAACAAAAAAAAACAAAAATTTATATAAAATTTCAACATTTCGAAATACTTTTGTAAACATTCTGTTAGACAAAGGCGCTCGGTATTTTGATAATGTGATTGCATAAGCACAACTAACCTAGTTCTCGCACATTATCTACTGCAATGATATTTGTGCATTTACCACCTATGCACGAACGTATAAGTTTAAATAAATTTATGTTGCAGTCCCTTTGTTACAATGCGATAACGTGCATAGATTGGGAATAGAAGCGTAGAGATCGACCAATCAGCCTTGACAGCTAATTACGTTAATTTTTATTACTGTTGCTGTTCTCGCCAAGTGCGAAAGGAAATTGCGCATTTCGAAATTTTTTTGCTTTCTATTGCAAGTGTTTATCACTATAAATTACAAAGTAATAAAAATTAGCTGCAACTACAACTAATACCTTGATCAAGAAGTACCCGAATTATATTCAGAAAATTCAAAATACAAGTTTATTCCTCGAAAGTGATATTATGGGGTTTAAAGTACGCTCAAACAACTGCAACGCACTTTGCCCGCGTTTGATCCAGCTCTCGAAACATTTCTGGAACTATAATTTCGGTATAGCCATTACAGCCGTCTTTGAGTTTTCCAATACCTCCTTTCGGCTGCTAAAACGCATTCCTTGTAGTGCTTTTTCGACTCGATCAAACAGAAAAAAACGCAGGAAGCTGTACCAGGTGAGTTCCATGGTTCCTCGAGTTGTTCCCCCATAATATATATATATATATATATATCTATATAAATATAAAAGGCGCGTACACCCTTTTTTAGGTGTTTGGGCCTTTGGCCGAGCTCCTCCTCCTATTTGTGGCGTGCGTCTTGATGTTGTTCCACAAATGGAGAGACCTACAGTTTCAAGCCGACTCCGAACGGCAGATATTTTTATGAGGAGCTTTTTCACGGCAGAAATACACTCGAAGGTTTGTCAATGCCTGCCGAGGGGCGACCGCTATTAGAAAAATGTTTTTCTTAATTTTGGCGAGAGAGATTCGAACCTACGTCCTAAAATTCCGAATGGTAATCACGCACCAACCCATTCGTCTACGGTGGTCGTCTCGTTAACACCCAATTGTTAACTGGCTGATTTTCTGGCAAAAATTCGTGGTGTTCGCTTTTGTGTTTTTTTGACGAACCACGTCGTTGGTCTTGGTTGTACTCATAAACTCACATCTTGTTTCTAGTAATGATTGGTTTGGTGAATGTTGGGTCGGAGTCAGCCTTGGAAATCATGTTTTTGGCGACCAACGTTGCAGCAACATGGCGCAAGCCCAAATCAATAACTCCAATGTCCTAAACGGTTCCATAAGCAATATTTAAGTCCTCTGTCACTCTCTGATGTTCAATTGATCGGTTATTCATAAATTTATCTTTCACTTTGTAGATGTTTTCATCAGTTTTCGATGTCGATGCTTGCCACCACGATCTCTTCTGAGTCTTTCATAGCACTCCTAAAGGGCTGTATTCTTTAGGGTATTTTTATCGAAACACTTTTCTAACATTTCTATGGTTTTCTCACCATTGAATCCGTTTTTTAATATAACATTTAATACAAACTCGAGCAAAAATCCATTTTAAAACTGTAAAGAATCGAAAACACGTGCAAAGGTAGATTTACTCAAGATGACATAACTTTTAAAAATGTCTAGCAATGGCGATAAACTTAATTTTAGACATGTTAATCACGCGGGCGGCCGCCGTAGCCGAATGGGTTGGTGCGTGATTACCATTCGGAATTCACCGAGAGGTCGTTAGTTCGAATCTCGGTGAAGGCAAAATTAATAAAAACATTTTTCTAATAGCGGTCGCCCCTCGGCAGGCAATGGCAAACCTCCGAGTGTATTTCTGCCATGAAAAAGCTCCTCATAAAAATATCTGCCGTTCGGAGTCGGCTTGAAACTGTAGGTCCCTCCATTTGTGGAACAACATCAAGACGCACACCACAAATAGGAGGAGGAGCTCGGCCAAACACCTAACAGAAGTGTACGCGCCAATTATTTATTTATTTTTTAATCACAGATGGGGCAACCTAACAAAAACAAAAAAAAAAAAATAACTTAAATCAGTTTACTAAGAGTGTCACCTGGCAGTTGTTCCGGAACTTTTTGATCGAGGTAATGCACTTAAATGTAATATATACACAGCTGTCAGGTGACGTCAGTCGTGAATACATTGAGTAATTATGAGATTCTTTAAATTTACTTTTTGATTATAAGTATATTATATGTAGAAACTAATTACATTTGTGCGCTTTACACCAATATAATTTTATACACGCTTAGGATTCACTGCCATTTTCGCTTGTTGTTAGTTTTTCTTGGAATTCTCTATAGTTAGAAAATTCCGTTGAAATGTTCCTTTCTCGTGCCCATAAAATATTAATTGCTTTGCCATGGCACAATTTAAATGTCATCGAGGATAATTGTCGTTTATTAGTCAGCGTGTGACAAACTGCATGGGAACTTTCTTTAAAAGCCTCGTTTTATTTGCAGCAAAATATGCATAATTTCCTAGATATTTCATTTATTTATGAAGAAGTGCAAGTTTACGGTTTTACAGAATGAAAACAATGCTGCAGAAGGGGTGCTGCTCAAGTAATCATCTTGCTGTCTCAGCATTTGTACATTTTACTTTGTTCTACAAGGTTTTGCTTTAATCACATCCTACCTACATACATATTTTGTTCTTCTCCTCGCTGAGTTTGTATACGAAAATACTCTTGTGAGTACTGAGGTATGTACAAAATGCCGTAGCGCAACATTTGTTTTAGTTAAACATGAAAGCTTAAAGGTCCTTCATGCCAATGTTACTTTTCTGAGCCTTGAAATTTAGTTTCTCTGACCTTATTGTCTTGTTTAAGGTTTTTTTTTTTTTTTGAGTGCTAAATAAATTTTAATCTATAGAAACATGTTTTTTCTTCTAGTACCACTAGTCAAGGTCGTTCAAGTTGACTCTTGAAAGCAAAGCTATTTTAATGTAGTTTGTTCAGGTGTTACAGTAGCATAAATAATATATTTATATAAGCTCTATGTCATCAATATATACATCTGAGACAGCTATTGCGGCAAATTGAGTTTAAAGTTATTTAAGGAAGCGCTTGGCCTATGGGCTATGTATAGTTTGCCTCCATTTAGAGTTAGGTTTCAACATTTTGCTCTCACTTCACGATACCGAACAGACCAGCAATGGAACGCGTAAAGGTCAAATTAAAGATTTCCTGCACTCAAAATCAATGTTTGTTTTATTTGATAAGTTATTCTCATACAAAATTGGATGATTAATTTTGCGCCTCCTCGTATAAATTTGAAATTTGTGATTTGAGTTTAATAATAATGGTTAACATTTTTCATTGTAGAAACTAGAAGCTAGAAAGCGAAGCTAGAAATTAAGTCCGGACCTTCTGGGTTCGAAAGGCTAAAGTTTTCAGATTTTGTGCGGAAGAACGAATAGTTTATCAAAAATGTATTGTATAAAACCTTTTTAAATATAATTTCTGTACTCTTCTTTACGCATTTGGTATGGATGCATTGGAAACTCTTGCAACTATGAGCTTTAGGAAGGATCGCTGTGATAGGAAAAATAATTCGTCTTACTGCATCGCATAAAAATTTGAAGTAATTTTCACCCTGTCTCGTTAAATTCTGCCATAGAAGTCGGAGCACACAAATTATTTGTCAAGTAATTTTCTACATAATATTTTGAATTAATTACTTGCTCTTTCGCCCAAATTTTTAAAACCTTATATATTTATATAGTGGCGTGCGTCCTCTTATTTATGGCGTGCGTCTTGATGTTGGTCCCTTAACCCTTGATGCTTAAAACCTTAACCCTTCATAAAAAAGACTCACCTCCTCTGGACGAGTATTGTCTACGGCATGATTGGCCTGTATTATGGTATAATATAATTATTTCTCAAAATTTATTGTGGTTTGTTAGAGAACTGCTTTTTAATCGATATCTTTCAGTTACTGCAGATCCGACTGACTGTACCTGGGAAAGGAAGTGACCCCATGCAGGAGAAACTAGAGAAAAAATTTGAATCAAACTTTTTCGCCGAAAGTTTCACATTTCTTGGGGTAGTTCAACTAATTAACGAAATATCATCACTAAAACCAAAAAAATTATTTGTTGCATTCTGCATACTTTGCAAGCATTTAGAATTTCAGTAGGACATTTTTTTGTTTGGCTTTGAAATAGCTTTGTTTTGAAATTACTTTGCCATTTATCATTGCGAAAAAAGGAAACGCTTTTATCCTTGCCGTAAAGTGCCTTCCGTGCCGCTGGTGTGGGTAGCTGGGTGTTAGCGAGTATTCGAGCTGCTTTCAGGAAGTGTAGATATGTGGGCACATACATACATACACTACACTACTCGCCAGCATACTGTTTACGCGATTTCGCATCGCAATACAAACGAATATACTGGCAAATGATTACACACAGTTTTATCAAATCTGAAATCAAACTCGTCATTACGCTTTTTTTTATACTTGTAAGTGCACGTTTTGCAGAAATTTCGGTATGTATATATTTTTTAGCTCATTGCAGCCACAAACCATTTGGCTTTTGATTAAAATACTTGCCGGATTTCTGCACAGAAAAATTCTCTATTAATTGTTGGTTTTGCGCAGGCGCTATCCCATGGTGCTACCAGTTTGTTATTGTCTGCTAACTGTGTACTTGTAGTGAGAGCCTTGTTAATAGAACAGTGGTATATTTTCTACAGTCTTACAAGAAAAATATATTTTCTTTGAATTTAATTTATAGATTGCTCACTCGCAGTGTTTTTGCCTCTGTAATTTCCTCTGTTAGTGGCAGTTGCTACTCCTACTTTTCACGATACTGAAATCGAATTGAGTTTGATATAAGCAGTAAAGGCTTTACCTGCTGTTTATTTTTTCTTCAGACATTTCTTTATCGCCGGAGACATTATTTTTTTCGACCACTATTTTGGATGGGCGATCACCGTAGATGAATGAGTTGATGCGTGATTACCATTCGGTAGTGACCGAGTTCGAATCTCCAGCCATGAAACACCAAATAGTAGAAACGCTTTTTCAAAGAGCAGTCGTCCGTCAGTAGCTGATGGCAATTCTTCTAGTGTATTTCTGCCGTCAAAAAAGCTCCTCATAAGAAACCATCTGCCGTTTTTAGTCGGAATAACCTTTAAGTCATCATCATCGTCATCACCAGCATCAAAATGCGCACCACAATTAAGAGGAGGAGCTCGACCATGCTGCCAATTCTATATACAATGCCAGCGTCAAAAGAAAGTCTGTTTTGAATTTCAATTACTTTTTTTGTAAAACCACAGTTTATACTACAACAAAAGCCGAAACACACAAAATTTCAAACTTTGTACAAAATTTATACAACAATTTTCAACACAATTTCAAATTTTTCAATCAGAATTTCTGGAAAAATTTGAAGTATGCAGTTTTGTAGTTCATTGTATTTTGTTTTCGTAAAGCGCAAGTTTCAATTGGACTCAAAAAGTACGTTGATTTGCTGCAATTTTTTCTGCTCACGGTGTTCAGGGTTTTTTAATTTTTTTTAAGTTGAGTGTTAATTAATCTAAGACAAATAAAAAAATCAAGGTTTAATTATTTGTTGTAATTATGGCAGCGTCACTCTCTGGGGTCATCTGAGCACCCCGCTTGGTATGGTAAGGATTAAGTCGTTTTCCTTACACGATTAGTTTGTTACTTTTGGCCCTCGAGGTATAAGATAACTAACTATCTTGTCGCTATGAGTAGGTTTAGTGAGTGTATTGATCCTGAGAGCGATGTCGGCGGTAGCCTAACTACTGTTAGGGCCTCCTAAACCGATAAGATCGATGGGTGCTCACCACCAAAGCTGAAAACATCCCAAATAAAAGCGTCTGACCACAGGTTAGTGCCGATTACAGAGGGCGTCCGCCTGGCAGCAAGCGGCTCGCGAAAACTACTAGTGTATGTCCATATGTCTGACCGCCATTGCAGCAGTGAATTGAAGATAGCAGCCCTACCATTGAACTAGAAAACCTGTACTAATCTTCCCTTTTTACGAAGGAAATTGACTACAGAAACCAAATTGGCCCTAGACGCCTCACTGAGTTAAAGGAAATTATATATTTACTTTAACACAACCTAAGTACCTTTAGTCGATACTCAACTTTCTTCTATCAGCGCAAGTTTTATTTGAAACAAATTTGGCCGATCTGTTTTACTGCAAGAAATATCATAACGTAGACGTAAGCTGTTTTATTGCTGCAGCCAAAATGCCCGGGGAGCTCAACATAATGTTGGTTAAGTAGCAAGTAAGAGAGGCCTCATAGTGAGTTGCGGGAAAATATGTACAGTAACAGATAAAACATACATTTCGCAGCAAAAAGCAAAGCGTGCTTCCTTAAGACACTTTTAGACCCAGAGAAGAACTCTATTAACGCAACACAGCTTCACTACCGCACCCACGCCCTCACTAACCAACGAAAGTGGTCAGAGCAGAGACGTTAATCAATGAAATAGAGCAAAGGATGAGCGTTTAAGCGTTTCGCTAGGCAACCAACATTTACATTTACAGGTACTAGCTAGAAAGCTGATGACGAGCGAACCACTCGATTCTTGTCACATGGTTGTGAGCGAGTATACACTAGTAGAATACACTACGATATGGAATGGCGCGCGCTGCCGCAAGCTGACCTGATGTAGTCGGTCAGTTGTTAGACTTGGCTAGCTTTTTCGTTGGCTACTCGACGTTGTATTGCCCCATCAAGACTAACAACAATAGCATTAACTTAAATACTGTTAGTATTAAGTATATGCGCATTGTTTGAGCATTCGGGCTCTCGAGCTCTAGAGCTCTCGCTATTACAACAAACAGGCAAGCCAAGCGAAACGCTAGCGTGTACATGCTTACCAATTGCTCCCTCCCTCATATAATTTTGCATGCAAAAGAGACGAGGCGAGCCGCCGTCTCATGGTCGTCATAGTCGTCGTTGGTGTCGTGCCACAGTGTTCCTCAATGAAAACACATCAGCGTGCAGCCATTTTGGCTGCACAAAATCACCAAAACGAACGAAACAAATAGCGAGAAGAATAGCGAGAGTAAGGTTATTGTGTAGCAGAGAGGTGAAAAATATATACATATAAAATATAACAAAAAAGTAAAGAAAATTTTGCGGCAGCAAGCAGAAAAGTGACAGCGCTGCAAAGCGAATTCTACTTTGGCCACCACTACGACTCTCAACCTCTACGCTGAGAAGCTACGCTCGTTGCTCGGCCTGTCAATATACACTTTGGCTTCATACTATCCACCAACAACCAACAACCAAAATACACAAATTTATTAATATTACAAGCAAAGTATTGCAAATAAAATTAAATTGTAGAAAATTTAAAAGAGGAATTATATTTAATTTATACAATAAATAACCGCGCTTTTTTCTCGTATACCCAAAGCCAGAAACACCGTTGAAATCAATAAAATACGCAAACCGTCAAACAAATTACGAAATAAGCGCTTGTAAACGTGTAAAACAAAGCAAAATCTACGCGGCATTGAAAACGCAAAACGAGATACAAAAATATAAATGAAAATTGTGTAAAAGTAGAAAATTTTAGTGCTGCGTGAAAAAAGAAAGGCAGCGAGATATTCATAAAAGCAATAACAAGTAGGAAGTAAAAAAAACACAAAAAACAGCAAATACGCACGAAACGCACGAAAGAAATACAAATTCACGGGCGAGTTGCAAAAAAGATAATAAAAAAGCTACTGCGAGTCAAAAATCAGAGTACAAAAAAATATAAAACAGCAACCATTTTGTTGTTAAGCAACAAAAAAGTGTAGAAATTAAAAAGGTAAAAGGGGGAGAGTGCCGCAAAAAAAAGATACATAAAAGAAAGGAAACAGAGTTCTAAAAAATTACAAGTAAAAAAGCTTCGGGGAAGTAAATCGTGAAGAAAAATTAGCTTAAAGTAAAAAAAAGTTAAGCACTAAAAAAGATACCGTAAAAAGTGATAATAAAAGCAGAAGTTTGTTAAACGGAAAACACAGGCTCAGCAAAAGCTTTAGAAGCTGCCAGTAAAGCATAAAATTTTTGAAAATATTCATGTATGTGTGCTTGTAAAAAACCAAAAAAAAAAAAATCGAAATCAACTAAAAACTAAAAAGAAAGAGTTCTGAAATAACGGCAAACAGACTGAGAAAATTAGTTACCCGTCTAGCAGTAAAATTCACGCTACGTGTAAATTCAGCGTTACATTGCACATTTAGTTAACGTAAAACGTGCGCAGAAAAATCAGGCGAAGCTAAAATAAATGAAAACCTCAAAAATAGCTTTTACAAAAAATAGAAGAATTTAAAAAATCGAAAAAAGAAAAAAGTTGAACCAACGATAATTGCAACGCGACAAACAAATCAGTTATTATTTATATATAAAAAAGAACACACACCAACTTGCTTGTCGCGCTGCCCCGTCCCGTCGTTCCATCTATAACGTGCTAAACCATAGGAAACCCCATCTAATAATTTCGCTACCCCTACCGCCTTTGAAGCGCCCACACTAGAGGCAAGCGTTTGCTTTCTGAGTACCGCTAGCTGGCAAACGAAGTTGCTTCGTCTTCACTTTAGTGTATTTGTTGGTTTTTCTGCGTGCCAGTTAGTCTAATTGCACGCACGTCTAACAGACTGTACAAAACGAGCACCGCACAACACACACTGGTCGGCTGGTAATAGAGTGCCTTCCTGGTGTACACACTCGCTTCGCCGCGTGCGCTCAAGCGGTAGGGTTTACAGCTGCTGGATTCCTAAGCGATCAGCCAATCAAGCCAACCATTTAGTGCCTCCTACAACTACCGCGGCTGACTGACTGATTGACAGACTACGTATTGGTGGCTGTCGCAGCTCGCGTTCTCTTGTTCAACCGCGTCCTTGTGCAATCAGCAATTTGTCTTTACGTCAGTTTTGTATATTGTCGCTTCGTACTACATCGCACAGCACTAGCATATTTCGTTAGCGATAATCGCCTATCACACTATCGTCGCGTTAACGCCAAACTTTTTTTATTTTCTCTAAAATATTGCGAAAATCTGAGTTCCCTTAACGTGCATTACTTCGCCTATTTTCCCGCCGTCGTCTTTCTCGTATTTTATTGTCAAGTAAAAACAACATTTATGGAAAACAAAAGCAACCTAGAAATTGCATTCAATAACGGGAATATTTTTATTAAAAGGTAATGTAAATTGAAATTATTATTTAAAAAAAAAATTATTATTTGAAATTAGGTGTATTGTTTTAGTTACAATGAAAAAAATAATATTGTAATAAAAAAATAAATTAATAAAAATAAAAAAACAAAAATTTATAAAAATAAAAAAACAAAAATTTATAAAAAAATAATAATGAAAAAAATTTTGTGTGTGAAAATTGTATAAATTATGCATGCCATTATTGGTTTGTCATATACCACCTTGTATGTAAAAAGTCTTAATCAGAGTACTATGATTTCAATTGGTGGTATACTTTTAGGATAAAGGTTTAGTGCTATAACGCTAGTAGATGTGTAACTTGTTCATACCTCGTTGGGACAGAAATCCAAATAGTTTATTTAGCTTATATATCTGCTCTTTTCTCCCATCTCGCCTATATTTTCCCCAATTTTTAAACCTTTAGCCTCAATCACACAATTGCATGCTTAGCACTTCCTAGCACATCCTAAAATAATTTAACTATTTTCAGTTCGCCTTTGGAGAATTCATTCCTTCGTTGAATTATTTTGTGTATCTTTTCAATTATTTTTATCTTGTGAATGGAATAAGAATTGCTAATCTAGTTCTCAAGATTTTATGAGAATCACCCCGAAACATTACTTCTATTTCTATGCTATTTGTTGTAGTAGTTTAAATAGATATATTTTTGGAAAATCTACATTAAAATTGCTCAGCCTTATCACAGAGTCCGTCGTACAAAAGTTGTCAATACAACCCTCCCTTGGAACAACAAGAAATTTGTTATCACTGAATCCATAGGAGCTCGAAATAAGTGTTGTTAAACTCAAATGCCGAATTTTGAAGTTTCGATACCAACTGGCGCGAAGTAAACAAATAATTTTTAGCTTAAAAAATGATTTTAGGGCTATTTTGAAATAATTTTCCCTTGCGTGCGAATAAAATGAATTCTATTGAGAGTGCATTAATCATATTTTTGGCTGGAGACAGGTCACACAGTTCGCGAATACTTCAAGAGATGCCTTTAATCATTTGCAACTGCAAAGAGTCATTGTAAAGAAAATTTGGAAAAGCTTCGCTAACTTTCCTAGGCTGTTGAACTCCTTTGCAGCATATTTCCGAAAGCTGTTCACCTCGTCTTTCAATGGCATTTCATGTCACTCTCTCTCCAAATACTGGATTTTTTGTAAGATTTCCAGCATTCGAGTATATTGGTGGCCCCTTCCTAAAATTTTTGACGTTAAACGAAAAATCACATATACACAAGTAAATTTTTGGGAAAAAAGAAAAAAACAAATTTTCTCGTATTTTAATAAATTCTTTTAATAAATCACTTTGTTGATTATTTCTCCCGAGTATTATTTTATTTTTATTTTTAATACATTTTTTTTCTATTTAACATTCATATTCTTTTAATTTAAATTTGTTTTATTATTTATTCAATTTTTTTTTCTACAATTTTTTTTATAAATTTTTTTTTTATTTAAATTTGTTTTGTAATATAATATTTTATATCTACCTAGGAAATTGGGCTGCAAGTGAGCTACGATTTCAAATTTACAACGTAGCCATTTAAAGTCAGTAATGCCTTTTTCGTAGAATAAACGAAAATCATACTGTAATAGATTCAGTGTTGGGGCTGATTCTTTCGTTTATGCAAAGTAGTGGAGGCCTTCCTCTCCCTCTGCTACCACCAGCTGGTACCGCATCGAATACTTTCAGAGCCGGAGCGCTTGTATCCATTCGGACGACATGACCTGGCCAACGTAGCCGCTAGATCTTTATTCGCTGCGCTATGTCTCTGTCGTCGGAAATCTCATACAGCTCATCGGTCCATTGCCAGCGATACTGATCGTCACCAACGTGACTTCCGCAGAATCTTTCTCTCCACGGAACGACTCATCGGATATTGTCATCGCCCAAGCTTCTACGCCATACGTTATCACGGGAATGATGAGAGCCTTGTAGAGTGTTAGTTTTGTTCTACGGGAGGGGACTTTACTGCTCAGTTGCCTACTTAGTCCAAAGTAGCACTTGTTGGCAAGAGAGATTCTACGTTGGATTTCCAGGCTGACATTGTTATAGGTGTTATTGCTGGTTCCTAAATATACGAAGTCTTTTACAACCTCGAACATAACTGTTAACAGTAACGTGGGTGCCGATGCGCGAGTGTTTGTTTGATGAAAGGAGGTACTTCGTTTTGTCCTCGTTCGCCACCAGACCCATTCGCTTTGCCTCTTTATCCAGTTTGGAGAAGGCAGAATTAACAGCGCGGTTGTTAAGGCCAATGATGTCAATATCATCGGCGTACGCCAACAATTGTACGTTCTTATAAAATATTGTGCCTGAGCGATTAAGTTCTGCGGCTCATACGATCCTCTCCAACATCACACATAAGTCACACGACAGCGAGTCACCCTCTCTGAAACCTCGTTTGGTATCAAACGGCTCGTAGAGGTCCTTCCCGATTTTGACAGCGCTGCTGGTGATGAGCAACGTCATTTTGCAAAGCCGCATTAATTTGTTGGGGATGGTAGACTTTCCAGGTCTAAAGCCACACTTATAAGGTCCAATCGGTTGGTTGATGGTGCGATTCAGCCTTTCACACAGTACGCTCGCTAGAACCTTATAGGCGATATTTAGAAGACTAATCCCGCGGTAATTGGCACAGATTGCTGGATCACCCTTCTTATGGAATGGGCAGAGCACACTTAGATTGCAATCGGCAGGCATGCTTTCATCCGACCATATTTTGCATAGAAGCTGATGCATGCACCTTACCAGCTCTTCGCCGCCATGTTTGAAAAGCTCAGCCGACAGTCCGTCGACGTTTGGGGTATCGGGATCTTCACATTCTCTGTGACATGCGCGGCTATCACTATTTAACAGGTTCAAGAAGTGTTCCCTCCATAATTTAGGTATGGTATGGCCTGGATTAGGTAAGTCACCAGCTCGCTGTCTTTGTTCTTACAGGAAAACACCCCGGTCTTAAAACCTTCAGTAAGCCGCCGAACTTTAGAATTGGTAGAATTTTCGGGCGTTGTTCCTATTGGACAGCATCTCTACTTTCGCTCTTAACTTTGATAAACAGCTTCCAATGTGTCTTTCTCGAAAAGTTCTTTTAAATCAAGGATTGTGTAATGAACTCATAGAAACATAGCAACCTTAAGATTGCCGAAGTGTGCATATCTGTAGTGAGATTGCAGTATCAACTATAGGGAAGCTAAGTGTCAGTGCTATTCCAAGTTCCGGCTCACAGAGGTTTACACTTATCTAATACTTGCTGTACCAAAAGCATTTATCTAGCTTGGGTTCGGAGCTTCTTTATGAGCCTAAATGAAAGTGACTATTAATATCTGCAGTGATCCATATCTGTGGATCAGCCGGTAAAGGTAAGAGTACAGATGCAAATCATGAACTGGGTTTAATAAATATAGCTTACGACAAATGATAGCATCTCACTATTTTTATTTATTTATTTTTATTTAATATATTTATTTAATTTATTTTTTAATTATTGTTTTTCATATATTTTTTTCTTTGTTTTATATATATTTTTATATACTTGTTTTATTTATTTTTTTATATTTTGTTGTTTTGGTTTTCTTTTTTTTTGATAAATTATTATTATTACTTTTTTTTTTGTTTAATTATGTTTGGTTTTGTTGTTTAAATTTTTTCTTTTCTTTTTTTTGGATGTTTGATATTTATTTTTATAAAAGTCGTACTGTCTAAGAAAAACCATATACAGTGGTGGCCTTATAATTAGAAACGAGATAGCAGCATTTGATTTTACTAATAGAATTTCAAAATTTATTTCGCCACATCATTTTTTTTATTAGAAATAATACAAAAACAAGTAGTCTTTCAGTTTAACATAAAAAATGTTCACCATTACTACAATCCTAAAAAAAAAAATAAACTTAATACTAAACACAAATTCATCTTGGTCAAATAATTAGAAACGACAAGGAAAACTTAAAAATATCTTCAAAAAGTTCAACAAAATTAGGATAATTTTAATATTTTGTGGGATAACCCTTATTTTTTATAACATTTTGCAGTCTTCTCGGCAAGCTTTGTATTAAATTTTGGCATCTTTCAACAGATATGCTCTCCCAGCTCCGCTGCACCAATTGAAACAATTCATTATTATTTCTCGGACTTTTGTCCTTAAGATCTCGTTTCACAATTGCCCATAAGTTCTCAATTGGGTTGAGATCAGGACTTTGCGGTGACCAGTCCAAAACATCAATATTTTGATCCAAAAGCGAACGCTTTACTAACCGTGAAGTGTGCTTTGGATCATTGTCATGCTGGAAAATGTAGTGAACCGGCATGTTCTCAAAGGAATATGGTTCCATTACATTTTCCAGAATGCTTTTATATTGATGTTGGTCCATGATTCCGTCAATGCGCACAATTGGGCCCACGCCACGCCAAGAAAATGCTCCCCAGACCATAATAGATCCGCCACCGTGTTTCACTGTTTTCACAGTATACCTGGGGTCCAAAGCTTTGTCTGGAGGACGCCTCACATATGTTTTTCCATCAGATTGGAATAAATTGAATTTCGATTCGTCACTCCAGAGAACTCTATTCCAGAATCTTGAATCTTTTTTGAACATTTCCTTAGCGAATCGTAACAGCTTCATAATATTTTTTTTTTGACACATGCCGTTTTTTTTTTGTGCGATGCACCCACGTAGTCCCGCCTCTTGTAAGCGCCTTCTTATCGTCCGAGCGGAGACTTCTACGTTTAACTGCTCTGCAACTTCGTCTTTTATATCATGCAAAGACATAAAAGGGTTGATGGTCCTACAAATATGCCTATCATCCGCTGGAGTTGTTTTTCGAGGTCTAGGCTTCCTGGCTGGGGTGGAAAAGTTCCTCGTTTTTTTGTACAAATGAATTGCTCCGAATACCACTTTTTTGGGAGCAGCCAAACCTTTGTGCGATAGCCGACATTGAAATTTTTTCCTTTTTGTGACACTGTACAATTAGCTCCCTCAATTTCGGGGAGCATGACTTTTTCTTACCCATTCTAACAATTGAGATGAACTATAATTAGAAAAGCTAATCTATGGATTTTTTCAGTATACTTACTTTAACACTAACTCCAAGATAAATATAGAAAATTTAAGAAAAAACTGCGCGTTTCTAATTTTGTGGCCAGCCAAGAAACACAATCAGAGAAACAATGTGAATTTTTTCAGGAATCAACCATCAAATATCAACGTGATTTTCTAACTTCAATGTTCATCGTCTATTCTAAGAATAACGGTGCTCATAATTCACAGTGCACGTCTTCCAAAAATATGCACAGTGATTTTATTTTTCTTAGCACATCGTTTCTAATTATAAGGCCACCACTGTACATATATCCAAGTTTCATAGTTTGGACTTTGTTAGACATTGAGCTATTTTATGAAACAAAAATAATGCACATTCAAAACAAACCAAACAAAGAAAAAATCAAAAGTATTGAAAACTGGTCAAAATGTTAAGGTGAGGTCATTTTGTCGCGAATTGTATGACTTTAGTAAATCCACATAAGCTCTTCACTGGTTTCTCACTCCTTTGTTCTCTTTGTCAAATAGTCCCATATTTATTACAGTTTTGTTACTTTCATACCCTCAACTTTAAGGTGCAGAGTACATTTTCAAAATTGTTTCATGCCGGCAGATTAGTTGTTCCTTCTCCATCAAATTCAGAAATGTTAATTAAGGCAACACTCATCAACCAAAAAGGGTAAACAAGAAGGGTAATTAAGAAACAACGCATAACTTTAGGCTGATGCTAAAAATAGTTTATATCTCATCAACATTTTGTCTAATTATACTACACAAAATTTAATGAAAAAGCGAACTTTCGTCACGCAACTTTGAGAGCCTAATGTAAAAGTTTTTAAAGAGGCACATGCATGAATAGAGAGAATAGAACATAAAATTTTCGTCTCAGTGATGGCTGGAGAATGAAGCTACAAGTTGAGTTGGCAAGAATTATGCCTGAACTTTGTAAGGTAAATTCAGGTACTGACACTGCGTATGAAAAACATTTTTCTCAAAAGTAAGCCAGCCTAACCAATTTTTTTTTCTGACAAACAAAACAACAAAAGAAAAAGGGAACAAAAATAGAGATGATAATCTAAAAAAAGTAGCAATGCATAGGGGAAAATAAGAAAATATTTTAAAATTAACTATCAACAAATGTTCGCATTTAATGTTTCACAAAAATTGTATCATCCACCACCATTTAAACTTTTAATTTACTCACTCACAACTTTTGACACTGCTTGCTGCTTCTACGTTACACCCACCATCGTTTATGTTGTTCTACTTTTGCACTCCCACTTGGGGTATCATAAGTAAGCCAAGTGTTTCTTTGGTTGGTTGGACTAAAACCAAACAGTTAACTTTTGCAAGTTTCTTTCATATTGGCTTTTACATAAACATGTCTCTAAAGTTTCTGAGCTCTTCGCAAGCGTGCTTTCACTTTATTTAATTTTTTCATTACCCTCGTGGAATGTGTACTTTCATCATAAATAGGGTACAAAATCCTTATTGCGACGTTTATAAATTGCGGCGCTTGGCTCGTGCGAAACGTCGTGTCTATTTTTGGGTATTTTTGGTAAACCTTGGATTAGTTGTATGAAACTTAAAAAGTTTTAAATTCTGGAAAAGCTCTGTTAAAGCGTTGCTATCTCTCTATTTATTTTATTGCCTAAGGATTACTATGTATTACCCAGTGACCTAACTTCAATGCAAATGTAATGAATACAATTTTCCTTGAGTGCTTCTCGAGTCTGTCCTTACTATTTGTTTTACTTTTATTTTATTTTCTTTCTTTGTTGGGTTTCCTTTTACTATTTGCATTCTTTCCGTACTTCAATCTTATGTTACGTTCGTCATCGTTGTAGCAGTAAATTTCTTGACTGCTTTATTGTCGAATGTGTGGGTGCCTGCATTTGTGGTATGATCTCATCTTGTAACCTCGAGGCAATATTTACTTTTTTGCAGTAATGAGTGTTTCATATTTTCTCTACCACGAGTTTTTCAGCTATACATTACAGTAATACATTTATCGTTATTTTTTTAAGTATTTATGCATGCACTGAAAGAAAAAAATCCGTGCACTTAAAAACTTACAGTATTATCCGTCTGACTCAACACTATTATCCGTCTGGCTCAACACTAAAGCATTTAGGTCGCACGTTTCTTTGCTTTTATTTGATGCTCTTTATTGCTGAAAAACATATCTTTACATATGCAATAGAATAATTACTTATACTTGTAATATAATATTAAAAACTATTCAATTTTGACCCAACCAAATATGCATTGAATGAACGAAAAAACAAAGTCTATGTTAGGTGACGAACTTCTTCAGTTTTCCGTTAAATATTAAATTTATAAAATATCAAAATTTTTCCAAATTATAATTTTTTTTTTAACAATAGAGAACAAAATTAAATACGATGGATACCGTTAATATTTTACGCCCAATGAAAACACAGTAAAATTACGTATAATGAAAATATATATATTTTTTTTTCAAGTATTCCACTTAGAAGTCAATTCACTTTTGCATTCGTCTGAACCAATTTTCAAAGTCCCTGCACCACTTAGCAGTGTATACTTCCAAAACGAGTTGTTTCAAAGCTTCAACAACTTCTTCAGGCGTTGAAAAACTTTGACATCGCATTTTATTTTTGATGCTCAGGAACAAAAACAAAAAATCAATAGGTGCCAAATGAGGGCGGTCAGGTGGAAAACCCATTATTTCGATCTTTTGAGTGCTCACAAACTCTCTTGTGTGACCCGATACATGAGAGCTCGCATTGGTAAAGGATAATCGGTTTTCGGTACCTGATTTCCCTTAATTCTCCGAAAAATTCTGGCAAACAAATGATTTTGTACCACTCAGAACTGACTAGTTTCTCTAATTACAGTTGGCGCCGCCATAGCCGGATAGGTTGGTGGGTAACTGCATTAGGAGTGCGTAGATTCGAATCTCCGTACACGAAACAGCAAAATGTTAGGAATAGTTGTCGCCCCTCGGCAGGCAATGGCAAACCTCCGAAGGTATTTCTCTGCCATGGAGTAACTCCTCATAAAAAACCATTTGCCGTTTGGAGTCGGCGTAAAACTGTAGGTCCCTCCACGCCCGTCACAAATAGAAGGAGGAGCACGGCCAAACACCTTACAGAAGTGTACTTGCCAATTATTTGTTTTATTTATAGTTACAGTTACGAAACGACGTGATTTTCCGAAAAAACAAGCGACCATTTATGTGGTACTTCAGAGTGTGGTTAGTCATCCGAATCAAAACTATGAGAGTAGCTTCACCACCCCCGTCATCCAGATAACATGAGCAGATACTGTATTGATTTTTCTCAATCTCAATCTCAGTTCTTTCGTAAACAAAGCAGTCAATCAGCTGATTCCTTTAAAATCGCTAAGAGCTGCTTAACGGTCTGATTTTGGCTACAATGTCTCTGCATTCTGTACATCGTGCCCAAGAGATGGATTTTTGGCACATTTTCCATTTGCCTTTTTTAATATCTAAGAGTAAATTGCACCATTCCTTCATAGCTCATTGACAATGCAGCTTTCTGTATTGCACTAGCAGCAGGAATCCATACCATTGTCATCGTGTGTCGCGCGTTTTTTTAATTTAGAGCCTTCCTATATTCAACTATCTTCGTTACTTATTGATTTAAGAGATTTAAATGCGTTTACGCCACCGTTGCAGAGGTATTTTTCAGGCAAATAAGAGCCTCTTTATTGCTATTAGTTTAAACATTACATACATTTTTGGAATTCTAATAATACCATACTTACTTTTATTTATTTCGAAGGTTTTGTGCTTTCAAAGTAGATTTCCATTATTTGATTAGCTCTTGAAAAAAAAAAATTTTAATCTAAGATTTTTGCTACTTCCTTTGTATGAATGGCACACCTAGCTATGAAAGGCTAAATAAATACAGGGTATTTCAAGTTCGTGTATCTTTTTTAGCAATATTTTGCTTTAACAGCTATCACAATTCCATGGCATCTCTTTTGACCGATGCTAAAGGTTTTCCGATTTCGCTGGAGAACCCTATGATAATTGCACGATATGGTGCAGCGACCTGGACAGCAAGATCACAGGAACCAACGTCTTTGGACCATTTGCTGTGGGACCAAAACAAAGGGGAAGCTCATGTAAATGAGCCTGAAGATTTGAGCGATAATGTGAGGCGTGCAGTTTCAGAGGTAAAATCTAAATTATGCCAAAATTTCATTGAAAATTTCCCAAAAAACCGAGAAATGTTCACGCGGAGAATTTAGTTTTCCATTCACAATTTGTTTATTACATCATTAAGTAAGTAAATAAGCAGATAATTGATTCCCATTAAAAAACAATAAATAAAAAAGGAAACGCGAACTTCAAATACCCTGTGTTATGAAATTAATACAAAAAATATAATTTTATGGTTAAAAATAATTCTGAAACCGATCTGCCGTGCCAATCTAAAGCCTGTTCGTTGAAGCGTTACATTTCTGATGTCACAGCGTTTGCCAATGAACTGAAATGATCTAATCTGCCAAAATTTCTAAACTAAAGATTTTTTGAATTTAATTAAAAATGCTTCTACGATTTTCGAATGGCGGCAAAAAGAGGTGTGGCATGATCAAATTTCGCTTTGTCCATAAACCATTTAATGGAAGGAATGTATGTATATGTAAATATTAGAAGTAAAATGTAACCGAATGTGTTGGTGCGCGACTACCATTCGGAAGTGCGTAAGTTCGAATCTCCGTGCATGAAACAGGCCCTCGGCAGGCAATGTAAGCCTGCGAATATATTTCAGCCTCGAGAAAGATCGTCATAAAAAACCACCGAACGGCAAACGCGGACAAATTAGGTTGGGTCGCTCAAGCTGGGCAGGAAAAAATCCTATGCCAATGAAATTGACACGAACATTTTTTT
Organism: Anastrepha ludens; assembly: GCF_028408465.1. Classification (NCBI taxonomy): domain Eukaryota; kingdom Metazoa; phylum Arthropoda; class Insecta; order Diptera; family Tephritidae; genus Anastrepha; species Anastrepha ludens. The sequence goes on from NC_071501.1 coordinate 73,658,582, forward strand.
TTTTTTTTTTCAAATTTTAAGTGCTTTCTCTAGTCTAATTTTCATAGCATCAAGTAGATTCGGTTGGAATACGTAAATTGGTAGCATAAATCTGTATCTTATTGCTTTTAAAACCCCAAGAACTGCTTTAAAATTGATAATCTGCGCCTTAATAGCATGAAACAGCAGTACAGTAAAACAACCAAAAAATGTTTAATAAGGCGTTTTTCAATAGGTGCGCTTCAACTTTTTTCCGATAGGGAGGGCGAACGACGCAATATTTTTTATTTTTCGCTTGTCATTTGTAAACTTCATTAGTATACATTTCATCATGGAACGCTACACACTTGAGCAACGCTTGCAAATCATTGAATTTTATTATAAAAATGCGTGTTCTGTTAAGAAAGTTTAAAGTCGAAAAATCATCTTCAGTGATGAAGCTCACTTTTGGCTAAATGGCTTTGTCAACAAGCAAAATATGCATTACTGGGCGGAAAGCAATCCACACGTGATTCATGAGGCACCGTTGCATCCCGAAAAAATCACTGTTTGGTGCGGTTTACATGCCGGCGGCGTAATTGGCCCACATTTTTTCGTTGACGAGAACGATCGCCACGTTACTGTGAATGGAAATCGATACCTGCGACGGGGCCACAAGCCACACAGCACACGCTACAATTGATTTGTTGAAGAGTAAGTTCGATGAGCGCATTATTTCCAGAAATGGGCCGGTCGAATGGCCGCCGCGCTCGTGTGATTTGACGCCTCTAGACTATTTTCTTTGGGGTTATGTGTAGTCATTGGTCTACAGTAACAAGCCGGCGACGATTTGTGAGCTCAGAGCCAATATTGAACGCGAAATTGCTGGAATTTCGGCCGATTTATGCAAAAGAGTGGTCGAAAATTGGGTTCAACGATTGGACTTCGTAAAACGTGCACGCGGTGGTCATGCAAAAGAAATCGAATTTCATACTTAAATGTATATGTTCAAACTCGATAATAAAAAAAAAATTAGTTCAAAAAGTCAAACCGTTTGTGTTTTATTAAAAAAAAAGTTGAAGCGCTCTTACTGAAAAACGCTTTATTTCTTTTAGGGATTTCTCAAGATCTTGGAGCTGCACGGCGTAGTGATCGGAAAGAAAATATTAGATTACCTTTAAAATCAACCGTTGATTACTTATTTATATACAGAAAATTTAAAGAGCGAATTAGAGCTTTGTCGAACAAATTACTTCAAATTCATTTCTATACCATCCGATGCAATAAGTCAAGTTGATGTTTTCACATGAATTGATCCTCTCTAATGCTCATAGTTGAATCAGTTTACATTTATTCCAAATGCGCAAACATTAGCTTGGAAAAAGCTTTCTGCTTTAGAATTCTGAGCACAGGAATAATATTTTAAGTCGTTTTATTTATAATATTTGTGATAAGGTGAACTATTCGAAAAATAAAATCAGACCCTCTAGAATAGTTCTGGCTTCGCCAAAGTTGATCCTCTTTCATAAATATTAGCATTTGTTCGTGTTAAGTAGCCAAATTAATCATCCAATTTTAATTTTGAATACATTTTTTATTACAAGAACAAAAAGAATTATGGAAATCTTTATTTTGATCTCTACCTCCATTACTTTTCTGTTTGTATACTGCAGCTGTCTAGTTTACATGTTTCAAATATGATTGACGCAGGACGCCACTTCGAAAAATTATAATTTTTCTTATGGGGGGATTCATTTTGCGGCACTTTGCGGGTGATTAATTATGCGCCACTTTGCGCTAAACTTTTATAATGATGTTAGTTCCAACTGGATCTATAGAATCTCCTATAGTGCGGCTGTTAGAAAAAAATAATTCAATCAGTAATTGTACTTGCCTTGTCGACGATTTCTGACTCTGTGCTGACAATATCTTCGAGATGGTCCATCGAATTTGTTGCAAAAACAGGTTAGTCTCGTTTTGGCTTTACTTTAAATAGAAAGTGATTGCCCGGAGCCTTCTTTATGCATTTGAGGGTTAAACGCTTTTATTTTGGTTTGCTTTTATTTTTATTTTCTTTGCTGCGGTTTCACCACCGCATTCAATTTGATTTTAAAATATTTACAGCCAAACAGATGCTGTTGCTTCAAACATTTTCTACTTAATGTAGAATCTAATTCGTATTCCAACCGTGACAAAATACGAATAGTCACAACGGGCGCTATGTTGGTCGAGCGGGAATAAGGCGAGCAGCGTTGGCTGGTGTCCATTCCAATGGCGACAACAGCTGTTCTAGGGTTCGCACAACCAAAGCGGGGGAATCGCTGAAGTCGCGCTGTTGGTCGCCGCCACTTTCGTTGTCGCCAGTGTGCTTTGGCGCCCAAAAATCCAAACAGTACGTGAGTGGCATGTGAATGGCGAATTTTCCGCCACCAATTTTTCAGCGTAGTGCACAAAGTTTATATGGCCAAGAATGGGAATGGGATACTCGTAGAAGACGACTCAGCTCACAATACATATACCCAGTTTGGCATGTGGTGGGAAAATTTTGGGCAGCCATTTGGGTGGTGCACTAATGTGTTTGATATTTTCTTGAAGCGCAAAGCCAATTTTGCTGCTCAAAGATGATGCTATTAAGTTACGGAGACTAATAAAAGCAACAACAATATGTGCCAGTCAACACCAGCATTTGGTGTATGAGTGGTTTGATACTCCACAAAACTATTATATGTTATTGCATTGTACCCTTCGATGCCAAACGCCAGGAATTCATGTATAACATTGTTCGAGTTAGCACTTACATATGTACGTACATCTATGTACATATGATACATATGCCGTTGGTGTGCGTAAGCATATATTGCAACACTAGTGCAACCCAAACTCAATGGGAGCTATGCTGCTGGTGGATGGCAAGGCGAAGCTTGAGATACGAGTATGTTTTCAGGTCAAGGTTGCACATAATTTTCTAAACCACGCGCACGCACACACACACACATGTAAGGAATTTTTGTTGCTTATGTATTGCGAGTAGTTTTGCACCGAACTAGAATCGCATAAAATGCGCAGCGAAAAAATTACCGCAACATACGAGCATCTCAATACGTATGCATATGTTCAGATATGCGCGCATGTTGCATGCCTTACATCATTCATTGCCACATGTCGTGTGCCACATTTGCGCTGTGCTTGCCACTATTTCATTTCTTCGTAATTTTCATTTTTTATTTTTGCTATTTTTATTACCCTTTACATACTTACATACCTTATTACAGCTTTCGCTTAGTCTCAAAGCCGATTTCTCACTGGTTGCACGTGTAGCAGGTGGCACAAATGGTGGTCTTTCGCCATGTTAGCACCTATGTATGTAAATATGAAGTGGCTTCAGCTCGTTAGCGCAGCGCTCACATTGGGCTGCTTTGCATATTTTGGACGCAATTCTATAAGATTTCTGCCATACGGGGTTTGTTTTTTATTGCTTGGTGTGGCTTTTGTGGCAATTGTGCCAGCTGATGCTATCGTGTTTATGCGCTGCCGCTAGCGCTGCTACCGTTGACTGTTCTGTGGCGTGGCACATCTTTTATTTATGCAATTTAACACTTCGGCATTATATTATTCACCACAGCGCTTGAATGGTGGCTGTCAAGGACTTTGCTTTTGAAAGTAGGTATTTCTCAAGGATTAATTTCCTTTGGAGCAAGTATTCCATTCGCTCACAATTTCGTTTTCAAAATTGCAATGTATGCTAAAATGTTGCAAGGAACTATTTTCTATGCCCGTAGGGAATCAATGAATTATATTTTGGTTCTCATAACAGTTGCCTGTAAAAGCGTAACGAAATTCTTGTACTTATATATATTTGTAATTTTAAATACATAGGTGCGGTGCATATGCAATGGTGAAAATAATAAATGGAATGGAGTTGCCATGATGTTTTGGTCCTTCGGCCGTTATTCGGCGCATGCTACAACTCAAATAAAGTTTTAGTGCTTGAAGTGTCTTAGCGAAATTTAGTACCGTTGGTGAAGAGTATTTTTCTATTCAATACAAACGGGTTCGGTTAATAATAAGTCTACCTTCCCTATAAAAGTAATATACAAAACTTCATAAAATTCGTAAAATAATATACTCTTCGTCGCTATCCCTTCATAAGGTTTATTATTTAGTTTTATAAAAAATAATCCATAAACCTGATTACTTCTCATGCAGGAACTGAGTGAGAAACATCCTCAAAGTATTGATTGTTGTTGTAGCAGTTTTCAGCAGTAAAGTCCCCAGTCGTCGTCGAAAATCTCATCTAACGGTAAACACAGAAAAAAGGCTGTTTCAAGGAGGGAGGTGTTAGATGAGTGGGTTTAAGGGACATATGAGCAGGTATTTACACTCATGTCGTAATACCTTCACATACCGAACATATGTTGAGTACGTAAGGGTCGAGCTAATTCTGGTGGAGTTTAACTTGCAGCAACACTTGGGACGTAATTTTGCCGCAGTTTACAACACTTCCTTTCCAATGGGTGGTGGTTGGACTTAGGCAACGAAATTCGGCGAGTGAGAGGGCATCCAGTTAGTAAGCCACTCTCAGTGAATGTCGTTAATAGCTTACCTGCAAACTAGTAGATCTAAGGCTTGGTAACAATGGGAGGATATTTTCAATCCTTGTATGGTAACACTGTAACACAAAGTCTAACTTATGCGCAAAAAGTGAAAAGTGAAGTTCAGAATCTCAGTATAAGTTGCTTTTTTCGTCACAAGAAAATGTAAACGATTTATTTATTATGTATTTTCAATTATTTAAAAAGTATTTATATAGGTCGTATTACAAAATGAACCATATAAGGCAAAGTTTCGAATTTTGTATAAAATTTTAAAATATTCGGAGACACTGATTTTTTAGAAATTTTTTCGGCTGCGCTCTTGTGTATTTGACCATATTTTTGTCTTTGTAAAGAAACACCCAAACCCTCAGCTGAAAAATTTGTCAAAAATCAACGCAATTTTTGAACCAAAAGCTTGCACTTCATTATACCAAAATTCAATGTCTATAAAACTACTTACCCGAAGTTTTTTTTTAAATTCTGAGTAAACATTTTTGAAGTAGTGATGAAAATTTGCCGAATTCCTACAAATTTTCTACAAAGTTAGAGACTTTACTTTATATGAGTTTTGTTGTAGTATGAACTATGTTTTTATAAAAGAATATTAGAATTAAAAAGTAAATAAATAGGCAAAACTTGTCAATATATGGTGTGTTCACTTCCTTTTGACGCTGACTGTATGCATACAAATTTTTTTAAAGAAATGCCTATGCCAATTTCAGCTCTATAGTTTTATACCTTTGAGTTCAAGCTCATATTAAGAGTAAGCATGTTGAGTTTGAGCTAAGGCTCACTTTATATGCATGAATCCCCATAACACTAGAACGCCTTATAGAAGCTTTTACAAGGCTTGCGAGGCAGTAGCGCCTAAAACTATGCAATCGCAGTAAACGAAACTTTAATGATCGTTATAGTAAATTTATCTTTTTGTCTCCCTTTTCCTATATACAAGAAAATTTATAACCTCTGCCCACCGCATCATTTGAATTGGCCTTGACGGCAGCTCGAACCAAAAAAACTCTCATATCTCATTTGTCTTTAACTCCAATTCGATTGTACCATATCTCTATCACACTATTCTCTTTTTTCGCTTATAAATTCATAATAGTATAAATTTACTATCATTCCCTTTACTTAGTACAATTTAAAAATAATCAATTACATTCACTCACACGCTGACACTTTCGCATTCACACACATTTCATGCTTTCATCACTGATAGCGAGTAAATTGAAGGGCTGCAATCGTTGACACTTTTTCATATTTGTTGCTGTTTTCGTATTTTTTTTTTTTTTTTGCGTTTGCTCAACGTACTTTCTTTTTGCACTCGTGCAGAAAATGCGCCGGAAAATTGCATTGACCCAGTTTGCTATTTGTCATTCTTGCATTGACAGTCGACGTTAGCCAGACAACACACCCACACAAACACAGTGTAACTATTAAAAATTCTACGTTGGATTGCTAAGCGTATTACTTTAAACACTACGCATTTTGGTTTTCAAATAAAAATGTATATTTTTTTAATAAAAGTATTTATATCTTATAAATATCTTGGGACGCTTTATGTTTGAATTATACAACCATTTTGCGGAATCTTTAATAGCAAATCGGTTCTTTAGTTTACATTAATAAAGTGAAAGAAATGTTGATCACTAACCGCAAATTAACCACCAGAGAGCTGGCAAAGGACTTGAATATTGCTTATGGATCCGTTCAAGACAAAATAATGAATGCTAAGTTGGTCCCAAAGGAATTGGGAATTTGAACCAAGATAAAAAAACCACGTAATTTTCGGTGAAAAAGGAAAGTGTTGCTCACAGTTTTTATGGATGACAATGGATTTTTTTCCAATAGGTCAGCCAGTTTAAAAGAACTATTGCTAGCGCGTTATGAGACATTTACGTCAGGCGATTCGCCACAAAAAAAGGATTTGTGGGAAAATAACACCATGATAACACACCGGCGCACAGTGCCGTCATTATCCGTGATTTTTTGACCAAGAACGAAATGAATACCATCGAATGCATCTGAAATAGTTCAGGGTAATTTTTTCTATTTGAAAGAGTCAAAAAGCCACTACGACGTGGCTTAATAGCCGAATGGAAAATCAAAGACGGCTCTGATGGCTATACCCAAAATAGAGTAGCAGAAATGTTTCGAGAGCTGGATCAAACGCTTGCATAGGTGTGTTGCAGTTGAATATATTCCGGGAACTCTTTTATTAAGCTGGTATTCTAATGCTCAGTATTTGTGAAAACAGACTGCAAATATTTTTAAAAGTAACATCAAGTCTACATAGTAAAGCTAAAGCTGTCGTATAATTAAGAAAAAGGAAAACGAATTTGTTTCAAAGCGTTCCAACTACATTCCAGTATTAACTACACCTGCTAATGTGCCCTTGGGGCATGCAAATTTCACAAGTTTGTTAATTTTTTATAAAGAACATGTCATAAATGAAATTCATAGAAAAAGAAGAATTTTTATTTCCAGTGCCAATTTCGATAGAGCGAATTTTTGAAGCGAAATATCTTTTAGAGTCTAAACTACATAACTAAAGGCAGCCTTAATTACTCTTTCATGGGTAATCTGCGAGTACTGAATCCAAAGGTTTAACTGTTTTCAATCTACTTCTTTCTCATTTATTCTGAGATATTGCAAAAATTTGCATTTAAATCCTCGACTTCTAAAGGATTTCTTTTACCTACATTATCAAAAGGATTTGCGTAGTACCATATTTTTTTGTTGTTTACTGCAATTACTTCTCGCCTACAATTCGTGTCACCCTAATGCGTATGCATACATGCCTATGTATATATAGCATTGCTGCAAAGCAACACACCACTGTCTTTTGTTCATTTTGCATTTCATTTCGCATTTTACTTGCTTTCTCTTGTAATTTTCCATTACTTTAACATGACATTTTTTCTCTGCTTTACACACATCAGAAATATTCCCTAACGTTTTTTTCGGGTTTTCTTTTGTTGCGTAGCAATGCGTTGCTATAACTATGATGGCTTTTTGCTTAGTCGCCTTTTGTTACACTGCGAATATTGGGTTGCTTTGCGCCATAAATTATATTGCTGTTGTTTTCCCTTGCTGGTGGCATGACAAACTGTTGATTTCGACGCTTTAGTAAAATGACACGATTATGCCAACATCGATACCGTTTACACATACTGTTGACAGCGTTGCATTTTAATCACTGACAACACATCAGGCGCTGACAGTTGACAGTTTTCTCGCATGCACTGTATGAAATATGCTTTCATGTAACACTTTGCTGTTGCTTCTGATATGGTGATAATGGAAGACAGGGATGTGGAAAATTTCAGGATGGAAAAATTACTTGTGTCATTATTTGTTGTGGAAGTATGAAAAATAACTTGAATAGTGGAGAGTTTAACGTTTTTGGTTCTGTATTTGCAAACCCAATTTTTGTGGCCATCGATGTGTGGCATTTAGTTTACTGTCTTGTATTAGGCGCCTTCGATACGCCAGGCGCGTTAGCGTGAGAGGATACCGTGAGTGTAAGGACTGCGCAAAAGTGGTTTTCAAAATTCCGAAATGGTAACTGCGACGTTGAGGACGTCCCGCGCGCTGGTCGTCCTGAAGTCTTTAACTCCGACGCCTTGCTCGAACTCGTGGAAGCTGAGCCAAAGTTGACAGTCGACATGATAGCTCAGAGGGTAAATTCATCGCATGGAAAAATTCACAGGCTCCTGGTTCAGTTGGGAAAGGTTTGAAAGCTGGGAAAATGGGTTCCGCATAGACTTTCCGTCGCCAACCTTCAGCAGAGAGTGAATGAGTGTGAAAGTTTTTTGAACCGTATCGTTAATGGTGATGAAAAATGGGTCCTTTACAATAATCCTGTTCGCAATCGCCAATGGTTAGATAAAATGAAGTACCAGAACCGACCCCTAGAGATGGCCTTCACCCCAAGAAGATTCTCCTGTCTATTTGGTGGGATATGGTCGGTATTGTTTATTATGAACTTCTGGAACCAAACCAGACGATAACTGCTGATTATTATTCCCATCAGCTATCAAACCTGAATGAGGCACTTAAAAAAAATCGACCGTCTTTAGTGAATAGACGCAAAGTTTTGTTTCACCACGCGACCTCATACCGCAAGGCAAACATTAGGCAAGCTGATCGAGCTCGGATGGGAGCTAATGCCGCATCCACCATACTCTCCGGATATTGCACCTTGTGATTATCACCTTTTCCGTGGACTTCAATCCCATATGAGTAACAAGAAGTACTCCTCAAAAGAAGCTGTAAAAGGAGATATCGTAGCGTATTTTGGTTCCAAGGACAAACAATTTTTTGAGCAGAGAATTAAAAATTTGCCTAAACATTGGGAAGGCATTGTAAATAATGAAGGTAAATAATTATTGATTAATAAATACTTTAAACATCTTTTTTATTAATTTTAAAACCACCTTTAAAAAACGTGCGAACTTATGGACTGACCTGGTATTTATGATGTCAGCTAACTCACGCAGCTTCACTTTTTGATAATTCAAAACAATTTTGTGGATTTTTTTTACGTTTTCTCGTCTTACCGCCTCTTTTTGTTGGACGTCCACTGTGTTGTGCATCATCGGTGTCTCTCTACGCCCACGTTTGAGGTCAGCAAACTATCATTTTATTGCTGTTTCTGGTGGAGTGGAGTCCCCATAACACTTTTCAAGCCATTGCTTCGCTTGAACGGTATTTTTCCCCAACAAGAAGCAGTGTAAAATTAAAACACGAAATTCCTTTTCATTCATTGTTTTGAAGATAACAAAAGTAGCGTCACTTTTAGCACAATAACTCACGAACTAATGAATAGAATGAATATCAGGCAATTTTAACAGCTGTCTTTCTAAGGTTAGTACTAACTGGAAAGAGCGACCGCCGTGGCCGAATGGGTTGGTGCGTGACTACCATTCGGAATTCAGAGAGAGAACGTCGGTTCGAATCTCGGTGAAAGATGAAAAATTAAGAAAAAGGTTTTTCTAATAGCGGTCGCCCCTCAGCAGGCAATGCCAAACCTTCGAGTTTATTTCTGCCATAAAAACGCCCCTCATAAAAAAATATCTGCCGTTCGGAGTCGGCTTGAACCTGTAGGTCCCTCCATTTGTGGAACAACATTAAGACGCACATCACAAATAGGAGGGGGTGCTCGGCCAAACACCCAAAAAGGGTGTACGCGCCAATTCTCTATATATATAGACTAACTGGAAAAGAGGTGAATGCAATAAACGTAGTCCGATCTATTTGCTAGGCCGGGGACTTTTCACCCCATGTGTTACGCTGGCAGCACGAGCTTGCAAAAATTGCATTTGTGTGGAAGCACTTAATGAGTATTAGTAAGTCGCGTTCATACAGACAACATGTACTATGTAGTTCATCAACTCGTAACTTGGGATGCTCGTGGGCTGCTCGTGCACTCGTTGTGCTCTTGTTTTGCTCAGTGTTTTTGTTGACTGTAGACTAAAAAGTAAATAATTGTAAGTTGCGTAAAACAACAAAGTTTTCTTGTATGGAATGGATCTAATGAGTCTTGCCAAATGTCAAAAAAGAGATTTGACAGCATTGAAAATAGTGAGTTTCCAGTTTTATGAGGTATCGGACGTTATTTAACTGCATGAAAGCTATCGATGTAGATAACTATGGTTTGACAGCCGAGAACGGCAAACTGTGCTGCCATTTCTGTTTAGTAAGGTTAGGAAAGTCATCATGAATCGTTTAGCGATAGAACCACGCTTCTGAATTTTTGAAAATTACTTTACAAAAAAAATGTTTCGCGAAACTCGTAGAGCAGTGGCGGCCTCAGCAATCCTTATTTCTTTCGAAATGAGGTAGGAGATGCCGTAACGGTGAATCCAATTTGAATTTTTGTTTCCAAAAATGTATCAGTTAAACATTGGTGATATTTTTGGTTTCAAAAAGACAGAGTAAGTTGCTATACAGCGCGCTTAACAATCGATTTATTTCCATATTCAAGCTACCATTGGCGCCAAACAGCCAGACTTATTGGAAAAAGTAGTAATAAATTCGACTGATCAAATGTATCATGTAACGTGTAGCCACGGCGGAAATAAATGCTATGAAATTATCTACCAGATTGTTTGGTTGGCTGGCACCTCTGTCTGAGTGACTCATCCCAGACTCAATTAGAACACTACACTTAGAACCACTACCGTTCTTTAGTCAAACCCTCTTGTTTTGACTATAAATCTACCTATGCCATCTATTTTCTTTCCTGCAATTTCTACCAAGTTGTTCATCGAGAATACCCTCAGCATTCTATGTCGTAGAGCACCCAGACCTGGGCGCTCACACAGATAGTGGAAGACTGTCTCCCTAGAATCTTCCTGATTGCATCTTCTACATCTATCGTTGGCCACCCCATCTTCCTAGCAAGGTCATCGATAGGCCAATGACCGATTAATGTTGAGGTATGCAACTCTGAAGTTGTCCCGTCTTGGCCTCCTATCAGATTTCTTGGGTTTGTCTACCGGATTATAATCAATAAAAATTCATTCCAACAATATTTCTGTTTTGTATTATCATTTTGAGCTCTCGAGCACTTAAAAAACACCCTATATATGCATTTTTATAGTATATTGATATTTTTTAGGCACTCGGCAACTCGAACTTTGCCTGAATGCCGTGAGCATGTAATGTTAAGAGTTATCGAAGTTTGATTTTATTTCATTCAGTAAAGTGTTGGCTTTAGCAAAAACAGCATGTTGTGTTAGTTAGTTCGATGTTGTAGTTATGCAAGATTTTACATACAAAATTATAATTTTTTATAAAACATTCGGCTTTACATGTTAATTGTTTTTTGTTTTTTTTTTTAATAAACTCGCAACGGAGTTACTGTTGTTTGCATAAATGTTGTATACGTAAGTACAAAAAATGTACTTAAGTCAACAAATACTCTTGCAGTTAAATTAAGACTGAAGCTGAAATTGCAAAAGCTGTGAACAAATATAGAAAAAAACGAAGAGCAGAAAAAAGAAAGAGTACCTTTGAAAATTTAATTAAAAAATAAAAAAAAACAAAGTTTGTCTTGCTTTTTTAACACTTACACGCACATACGTGCGAGCCGAAACACGCACACATGCACGCCTTAATAATGTTGCTGCACAATGTCCTCACCGATGGGCGACGACACCACAACTAAATCGGCGCCAAGCACGCAACGACCGCAAATCACTACAACAACAAACACTTACCAACAACATGCGAGCATGAACACTTCCGCAGCCACTGTTGTTATTGCAGCAGCCACAGCCGCCACTGCAACCACAGTAACACCAACACAACACACTAGCCACAGTCATCATCATCATCACCACCAACAACAACAACAACACTGCACGGCAACAGCTGTTGTCGATGGAAATGTGGCTGTGTATGCAGCTGCGTCGACGGTGTCTACTGTGCAACAGCCACCACACCAACAGTCGCAACAGCCACAACATTTGCCATTGCTACAGCGGCCTACAGCGCATGCTAGCAGCAGCAATCCCTCGAGCAGCAGTCATTATGTTTGCTATTTGCCCGTTTTAAAGCCCGATGTTGTGCTCAGCGATCGCGGCCTATTTACTGTTTATTGTTTTGTCAGAGATTTTGTTAGGTAAGTACCATTACCAACCTAATGACAACACTGATTACTTTGTAATGTGTATATTCTGTATACTTTTAACGCCAGTATTTATTCGCAGTTGCACTCGTAGTAGTTGAGTTATCAGTATTGCTTTCATTGTTGTTGCTGTTACTTTCTGCTGATACTTTCCACTGCCCATCAATTGACTCAAATTTGTTCATAAAAACACAATTTTTTCATAAATACATACATGTAGATATAGCCTTAATTAACTATTCACTGTTAGCTTTGCGATAAGGCACAGCTCTCATCAGCTCATCGCTGGAAAAAACGGTTTGTAACACAAAATATTTCTATAACAAAAAACAAAAAAAAACATGTATGTACAAACAAAAATGTCAACAAAGATAATGAGACGCCTTTTCGTACACACACGTTTACAAACACACTCCGCAATTCATTCCATCTGTATTGTCTGCTGCCGCTTATCAGCAGTTATGGCACTAATCATTTTCATTATCATTTCCCGCTTGCTGCTTTTCCATTTTGCTGTGCTCCTGTTATTCCGCGACCAGTTATCACCTGTTTTTTCGGCATTGATAAAAAACATTCTTGATGATTTTCAGTTGTGCTATCAAAGCTCACAAATTTCTACTCACTCGCAAGTGTTTTTTCACCAGCGAAAACAGTAACAAATAAAAACAAACAAAGCGCCTAATATATAATATCTTGCCAATTTTCAAAAACTCTGTTAAAATGTGTTAGTACCAGACTAAAGGTAAAGACCTAAGGTGCATGTCATTTTGAACAGAAGCTGCTGACTACAGACAGTTGGTTACAACTACCTTTCAGGATATTAAAGGTGTAAATAGGTGTTTGTTCTAGCTTCCCCTACAATTAGTGGTGTGCAACTCGATGTTATTCTACCCAATCGAGGGAGCTCCATGCCGAGCGCTTAACGACAAATGGTTTTTTTAGGAGAAACTTCTTCTTAGCAGAAATGTACTCGAAGGTATGCCGCTGTCTGCCGACAATAGAAAAAAAATTTCTATAACGCACAAGTTAATAAATATACTTCTTCTGCAATTCCCCACAGAAAGCCACCTTTTGTATGCTATATACTTTGAATATAACAGCTATGCGTGAAACTTACAACTTTTTGCGAATGCAGTGTTCACGCAGAATTGTACTATATATTGTATTTCTCACTTTGAGAAAATTCCCCATAATTTCATTGACTGATCATTTTTGCTAGATTTTTCAAGCGAGCACACCCGTAATATCTTATTAATTGATTGTGCTTTATGAGTCTATACGAGTATATGTATGTATGTAGCTGCTGTTGTTACCTCTGGGCACATGTTCAACAAAACAATTACTCGCTGATAGCGCTAGTTAAGTTAGCTTCAGTCACCTTTACGTATAAAATATGTTTTAAGTGAAATATTCTGGCAAGTGCCTCCGTGGCGCAATTGGTTAGCGCGTTCGGCTGTTAACCGAAAGGTTGGTGGTTCAAGCCCACCCGGGGGCGAAAATATTTTTTAATGTTTTTGGTTTTTTGAAATTTTTTTTTTTTATTTTTGGGAATTTTATCATTGTAAAAATTTCTTCATCTTTTTTAAGAACTTAGAACAGCAATTTTAGTGGATATTTTGGAAAATCATTTTTTCCAATTTTTGTTTTTTGTCCCTATGTGAATAATATTCTAAATTAAATTCATCCAACTGAAATAAAGGAGTTCAAGTAAAAATAAAAAATTATTTAATCGTTTTCATATGAAACGTATTAAAATGAAAATTATAAAATAATTTGACTTAAGATCGTAAGATCAAAACGCCGGGTCGTAAATCAAGATATTTCTTTTTCGATTGCCATGATATGTATAGTGTGTTTCAGTTTGTGCACAGTTTCTAAAATAGGGTTTCCATAGCTGCTCTTACTTTCTCTGGCGCCCACTTTGCTTGATTCAGACCACACGATTACCAAATGGTGTATTATCAAAATATAACCAAACATTGACCAAAAATGACCAATTTAAGCACGGTGTAGCATATCTACCACGGACGAGTGGCGCACATAGAGGATGTCACGATCGCAAAAAAATGTTCTGGCCTTTCTCAATTGTTTAAATTACGCCAGATACTAATCAGGGGGCGTTTGAAATCGAGTTTTCTTACGTTGGATTAATTGTTGAGTCTTTTTAATTGCATTATTCTTAGAATATGGTGCCTTTTTGCATAGCTGAAAAGTCATACTAGTTTTTAAAATAATTTGCAGACTAATTCCATACACAGAAAATTATGTTTTTCCACTTAATTAAAAATCCTAAATTTAAAGTTTATGAAGAATCCATCTTTAAAAGAGCTTAGCTAACATTTTTTAATTATCTTGATTGGCTGATATACCCTGTGATTAAGAACGGAGAACAAATTATACCCTTGAACTAGAATTTAAGAAAATAGTGAGCGTACAAGCTTTAAAAAAATTCTTAATTCTTTGTTAATATTTTTAAAAATCAAAAATTTCGAAAAGTAGCTTTAGTCCAAAGGGTCTTTCTGTTTTCAATTAAAACATGTAAAAATTTAGGTTCTCTCAGGTTTCTCTCATTTTATTCTCACTGTCCACCATGAGTAAGTCTACAGGTAAAATCTGTCAAATAGTCCAGTCGATTCATGAATGCCTAGTTGTTGCGAACGTCGAGATATCGAATATCGATTTCGAAGGTTGTTCAGCAACACTTTGCGCTACAGCGGCAATATCCTCAACAGAGCGTTCAGTTTTTATCAGCCAGATCGTTTTCTATCCTCGACAGAACCAGTTTCCTGAAATTTATTCACCAACCTTTGAATTGTCGTAATTCGGGCGATTATTTCCACTAAAAAAATTAGGAGTTTTGATAAAAAAAATTGTGACTTCCAACTTCAGCTTTATTACGCTAGATATAAATAAGCTATAAACCTGCATACTAGTAAAAATATTTTAGTTCCGCGTAAATAGTTTAAATTTTTTTTTAAATAGCTGGAACTTGAACGACCCGAATTTATATCCGATCAAGGACTGTCACTTCAGCAGCATTTGGAATGTTTATGCTGCTACAACAACAACAAAGAAAGTCCCTCGAAAAACGCTTCTAATATTTATAACTTTCTTAACTCACTGTACATACTCAAAAGTACGAGTATGCCACCGTAGTTTATATAAGAGTTGCTGAATGTTTTTTTTGTTTTGATTAAGGTTTAAGATTTTTAAATATGTAGCTTTTGTTGTAGTATGAACCATATTTTGATACAAAATTAACGAAAAAATTGCCATGAAAAACGTTGCTGGTATTGTAAAAAACGCATTGTGCCAAAACTTTTTTGACTCACTGTATATACTGAAATGTACGAGTATGTCATCTGAGTTTATATAAAAGTGGCAAATTGTTTTTTTTTTAAATAAGCATCTAAAATTTGTTACGAGCCATTCATTTATTTATGTAATTCATTCAGCTATATACAATTAGTATTTATACTGTGACAATCTAAAACAATCATCGGTCAATCGAATATTCCCAATTCATGGTGAGTCAACATAATTCTCATAAGTTAATTATTTCCACCACCAACTAACTGCACTCACGCTTGCAATTGAATTTCAACCTTTTCACAGAAATGGGAAAATTTACAAAATAAGACAACTGCCACAAGGAAATTCTGAAAATTTCACAATTGGGAATTAAAATGAATCACAATAGTTTACACAAGTTCACCTTCACAAAATAAATCCAGAAAGAAAATAAAATTTACTGCATAGACTAAACAAACTGAAAGAAGTCTTCCTCGTTGAAAGCAGTCGAAATGTAATGGCAGCACGTGTGGAAAATAAATGATTTCAAAATGGATGAGGTTATTTTATAAGCATCAAATTAAAATTTTATGGAAACGGTGTGTATGGGTAGAAAAAAATGAATTATAAAAATTTGCGGCACCATACAATTGCTTAATTAAAAATGTGTTTACTTTGAAGCTGGTGGCGGTAAATCGCTCTATCAAGGCTATAGCCCCGGATGAATGCATTGATCACAAAAATAAGAAATCTTTTGTTAAAACTCAATTATTTAATTCTTCGAAATATTTAATTATTAATTGTTTTGCCGAAAGTGAGCGATTTCCTAAACCATGAAATTGAAATAAACAAATAACGCGAAATTCCTGTAGAATTCATGATTAGCTCGAACTAGCCATTTTCGTTTGCTTTACAAATTTCAGAAAAAGGAGCAAAACTTTTATAACTAAAGTTGTAAAGGGAATTTTTTAACTTAACGGCAACTATGTGTTCATCTGTACCAACGAACGAGCTCTGAAATTTTTATTTATGTCAATTTGTTATCCCATATCCGAAGTGGAGTGTGCATTGCTCAATCCAATGATCCTACAATCTGTGTGGCCAGCTGCTGCAAAATCATCGACCTACTTACTATTGCGTATAAGTTTGTATCAAGTTTATCGTGTCAAGGGCCAGAGCACTCAGTTCCAATGAACTGATTTTTTTTTTATGTATTAATATACGCCAAGAGAACAGGATAGGATAATAGTGATAAAGCCATTTTCGATAGCACGAAAAGCGGTCGCCTTTTGGCGAATTATGCTCCCCCTTAAACTAAATTCCAACAGACCAAATAGCTTAACCAATTAGGCTTTAAATTTCGTCATTGACTTTGATGTTCACACACATGAGACCGTGAAGAATTCGACGTTGAACGAAACCACCAGCCTGGTTAGAATTGGGAAGAAATTATCCGAACGCTGTGCTACCAAACGCAATCTTTGCTATCAGAAAATATAATTTCTGTCATTCTATTTCTTCCACCTGTTGTAAGGGAAGATTATTGGCGCTACAAATTTGATTGGCTCTAGAACTATCATAGAGTGCAAGAGCGTACAACTGCTGGCATTTGTTCATGATAGGGACATTATCAGTTTTAAAAACCGCGACGTTTGTTCTGTTTTCACTAATCAGAAAACAAAGCAAAACATCTGGTGCTGATAGTGACCCAGGCAAGTGACTGTAGTTGCTGTTATGAAAGAAATTGGCCCTCGTGCCCACTGTTGTTGGGTCAATTAATTGAGGGCTTTCTCTACTTGAGAGAGAGGGCTTTCTTCTGTAGAAATGGCAGCCTTGAAATCGAGTAGCCGTTGCAAAAATTGCTACTTCAGTCTTCTGGCAAGGCAATTAGGAAATAAAGCCCACGTCACGATGAAGAAAATTCAGCAGATGTGACCAATTTACCGTTAACCGGCTCTTAGAAATATTAAAGAAATCAGCTTATTTGCTGACGTAACAAGGCTGCAGCTTATTTTTTTCGAGCACTCCGAAGACTATTTCATTACTCTGACAAAAGTATGATGAAAGCGCAGTCTACTAAAGCTTATAGTTTTATTAAGGGAGGAAACCAGTTTAGACTTATCAAAAAATCGAATTTTTTATTGCATAAATTGTTAGTATAATTACTCAAGAATATGTGATACAAATTTTAAAACGAAATTTGCATTATTCCCGATTCTATGAGCATTTAAGTGACTGCCCGTCGCTTCTGCACCATAGCGCACGTTAGTTAGAAGACGTTTTTCTCGAAACTATTATTTTTCAACTGGTGGGCACTCTAGCTCAAAAAGTTATAGACCCATCGTTATAAATTGTTTTCGGAGTATTCTTTATTCAATCCTAATCCATACGAACCTAATTTTAGGATTATATTATCATTAAAAATATTTTTTTTAAGCAAAATAGCTGAAAAAATATGGTATGAAAAAATTACATTGTGTTCAAACGCCTCAAAGATATGCCATTTTCAATATTATTTTATCACAATTAGATTCATATTCTTAGGAAATATGTTGTTGACGAAAAAAAAATTGTTGCTGATTACGGAGAAAAATTGCAACTTCAGGAATGCCCACCAGCAAGATACTCGGATGGCGATCGTCCATGGATAAGACGCTCTAACGCCACTATTTCCGGCGGAAATGGCTTGAAAGAATTTGAAAGTGTACTTAAAAATATGAGTAAAATACTCTCCATGTTTAAAAAATTTCCTTCCTTGTTCAAAAAATTCTCGAAAAACACCAAAATTTCGGCCTCTAAACGGGTTTCCCCCCCTTAAGTTCTAAACGTGATTTCAAAATGCGTTCAACTTTAATTTTTATGAATTTGTTTTATAATTTGTTAACAGAAATAAGCTCTAAATGGTTATAGAGTGTTTGACGTAGTAAGGAGAAGATGAAGCCACAAATGTTTTTCTAACTCTTGCTTATTTATTTCTCACTCTATGATAGACGTTACTTCTACTGCCTTTGTCAACTTTAACACAATTTGCGACTATTATTCGCCCTATGTTCAGATTAAGTCTTCTGCTGTTGGAGAACTCGTAACGAACAAACTATGGGGCAAGTCATACAGTTTTTATTCAAAAATTGTATTTCAAAATTAAAAAAAAGTTTTAATCACAAAATTTAAGGAAAATCACTTTTGACCTTCGTGTAAAATATTATTATTATTATTTCTTGCAATTTAGTGGAACATTTTTATATTTTTCGCTTTCCTACTTTGAAAACCTCAGAAAATTCGCCTACATAATTGGAAATAATTCTTTGTTTCGTAAGTACTTGTTTATGCAATATTGAGGAATTTGTGTATTTACGCATTTGTGATTGACTGACTCACTCGTAAGTCGTAAATTACTAATATTGGCGTGAAAATGTGTAGAAAATAAGACGAACAGTAATGAATGGGATGTTTTGAAAGAAAATTGAAAATAAAAATTCAATGCCTGCCTCAAGTATTATATCTAATTTGGCATTAGCATTTAATTTTATGCCTGAAAAACTTCGAATCGTTGCAGCTGACAAGTGTAAAAGTGCCATCAAAATTTTCTGTTTGGTGAGTTGACACAATCCAAAATGCCACAGCGGCTACCACATATACGAGTATATGTAAGTATCCGCGTACACCCACTGGTGGTACCGGTGTTGAAAAATATATTGCCGTACTTGGCTGCCATAAAAGTGCTTAGCAAACACGTCGAGTACACAGCTCAATAGCTGAATGTCTGTCTATCAGTCTTCCTGTTCCTTTGATATGCGCTTGTAATGCTTTCATTGCCCATTTTGGCTCCCAATTGCGAAGCGTCACCAGCAACCACCACCTCAACACTCTGTACATAGTTTCATCGTCAAAGGGCGTTGGTTGCTGTGGCCAGCCACTCTACACCGAGTGACAGCCAATCATTGCCACTCAATTAGCGGTGGCAATCAAATGATGACATAAGGGTGTGCAACAGCTACAACTAGAAAGCATGCATAAGCAGAGTCAGCAATGAAAAGGAATTTTTTTCAGTGGTTATATAAATATAAGAAATTGGCATTTCATGCATTCGCTTCCGCTAGTGAATTATTTTCTATACGCAAATGTCATTCCTTCTATACGAGCACGAGTAGTAGTTTAGTACGTGGTTGTTGTTGTTTTTGTGTACTTGTTGCTCACAGCTTTACATTGCTTTGCGTCGCCTTCAAATGGTGCTTTGCTTTCGAATGTCCAACGGCAAGTTTCGCTGTTGCATTCGATGGTGTAGAAATATTTGCCATTTCTTCTGGCAATTTTCCAAATTTATTTCAATTTTGTTTATCGTTAATGACGTGTTTGTTTTTTGTTTTTTGTTATTTTTATTGGCGAAATCGCCGATTACGTTAATTAATTACATGCGCGCACGGCAAACGCGTTGGGGAATATGTTTGTTTGGGTGTGCGCTTTAGATACTTAAAATAAGTCAAAGTGGCAAATTTACGCAGAAATTAAACTCTTAATTTTGTTGTAATTTATTTATGTCTCTGTGCGAAATTGATATGCTAAGTGATGCTGAGAAATGAAAACAAATTTCAAACAAGCCAAAACTGATAATATTAACATGACTCTTAAAAAAAAATTAAGTTTAATGGTAACTGTATTTTATAAGATAAATTTTATTAAGCTATCTATGTACATACATATTTACGTATTTACATTATTATTACTCCCACCATAACTTCATCCCCAAGTTAAATATTGTACTCAATTACCATATATGTACTCGTATTAATTCTGATTACTAATGTTAAATTTTTCTTTTATTTTCAGGTAAGACGATTTATCACTGAATTGAAATGTCGTTAAAATGCAGCAATCGTAAGTAACAAGAATTACAAATGACCTGAAAAAAGTAGGGCGAAAACTTAGGTTTTAAATTTTAGTTCGCTTCTAAATCAATAGAGAAATACAGACTTTCAAGTTTTGGGGAACAAAATAATCCATTTCTTCTCGTTGGTTAATAGCCGCGAAATATGTTTTTATGTCATACATAGTTAAAATCTCATTCTGTGCTAGTTGAGAGTCAAGAATGTTTTAATTTGAAACATTTTTGTTTAATTTAGCAGACGCAAAATTAATCATCCACAAATGACAAATATGATAGACGTACGACGCCCTTTTGCAAAAATTATTCATCTTCCGATAGAGTGATTAATTTTCCGCCATCGTGTAGAAATATTAAAAAATTATAAAAAAAAAATCGTACTCCCATAGTATTCTGTCTAGTTCACAAATGACAAATATATTATGATTCATGTATGACGCCATTTGCGAAAATTATAAATCTCCGATAGGGTGATTAATTTTGCGCCACCTTGTTAAAATAATAAAATTTTAAAATTTAAATTTAAAATAAATTTTTGAAAATAAAATTTAAACTAAATTTTTGAAATATATATATTAAAAAAAAATTTACAAAAATATAAAAAAAAAACTTTTATAAAACTTTTGATAAAAAAGATTTATTTAAAAAATGTTTGCACCACCTTGAAAACATAATAAAATTTTAAAAATAAAATTTAAAATAAAATAGAAAACTATTTAAAAAAAATGTACTTAAACAGTAAAATAATCTTTTATAAACATTTAGATAAAAACTATGTATTTAAAAATTTGTTCACCACCTTATAAAAATAATAAAATTTAAAATAAATTCTTCAAATTTAGATATAAAAAACTATTAAAAAAAATTTGAAATACATAAAAATATATAAAAAAGCTTTTTTAAAAAGTTTGATAAAAAAAATTGTATTAAGAGACAAGCAAAAAAATTAATTTAAGAATACGTTTATAAAAAACAATTATTAAAAAAAAAAAAAACAGAACGGAAAAGGAACAAAAAAATTTAAAATAACTGCTCGCTAAAACTCTCTAAAGCTTTAAATATAAAGATACTTACTAGTTGGCTTCAACCGATGGTTTTATAAATGCCAGTAACAGATACAAAAAAACATAATAAGAGTAAAAAATCGGAATTGTAGGGATAAAACCTTATGGAACATAATGGATACAAAAAGGCGAAGTCAGCAATCTAATGTTTAAATTTTATTGCCAGAGCTGACTCCCTTAAAAAATAGTGTTGCGCCTTCAACCCAAATCGAACCAAATTTTACTTACTTATAATTTACAGAGGCATATAACGGATTCAAATGTAACACTGAAATTTGCGCTATACAATTCTACTTCTAATTCTTCTTAATGCAGCAAAGCTCAAAATTTAGCTTATAGCCCAACAATAACTGAAAACCGGAAATGTGTATCGTAACTTGCATGCATTGAAATTGTACCAAAACCATTTTTTCCAATGCACACTAACGAAATTAGCACTTGACGCGTTCTTTTGCTATCCCCTCTACCAGAATCTATTAACGGAACGTTGTTATTTCGGAAATATAATAGTTTGATTTTATCGTACAGTGTAATTCCTTTAACTCTGCGGTAGTGCGGCAGAAAATGAGTACAACAATTGTAATGTGGGCTATCACGACCCGGGTTATGAATTGTATCAAATGCCTGTCGTTACAAAGAAATTTAAGGAATCGTATTGTATTTTTATTGAGGTATATAGGGTGTTACGAACAAAAGAAGTCATAATCAAAATATGTCCGCAAACCAACGGTTTTGGCGATAACGGCAAGTCATTTCTTTTCTGAAACATTTTTTCGCATTCACCAGTTTATACTAAAATAGTATATTTTGAAATCCATTCTTCTCTGTTCGCAAAAACTCGACTATGGATTCTGTATAAGTTTCGCATTGTCTCAGACAAACATTTTTTTAAATGCTTTTAAAAATGGAACTCCAAACTTTTGAAATCTCACATACATGCCCTAAGGATCTAACATAGTAATCCATAAGAGTATGGTATTTTCAAGTTTTTTCGAAAATTTTTCATTTTTTGTAAACAATTGTTGAAGTAGATTTTCCGAATGACCATCAAAGCACGCAGCAATGTGGTTTTTTCCTTTGTGTTTTATCTTTTACCGAAATATATTATAGTACCGAAAAGGTGTTCCCATAGCCGCCTCTTGTGCGAATGGGCTAACTAAGCTCCCGGATACAACCAACAAGATTTCTTTAATTTTTCCCGTAAGGTTCTCGAAGAAGTAATGCAGTGTGAGCTGGCGTATTTCTATAAATCAAAATTAATTGTTCTTGACTCCAAAAGAAATTTATCTTTCTCCTGGCTTAAAACATCTTGCAAATAATCAAAATCAGACGTTGCTGAAATTGCTAAATACAATGACAAAACAATTCCTACTAAAAAATCCGCCTTTTGTCTGATCACTTGTTGCCTTGCTAGTCTTTTAATCATATCGTATCATACACATATCGAATATCATAGTTCAATATGAATTTTTATTTTGTGATTTTGTTCTGAAATGGCTTTTTCGGTCATTCCTCGGGTTTAAATGGATTTTTTTCTTTGATAAATGTATGGATATTTTATTTATTTATTTTTTACGCAACGAATTGCGAAGTTCGTTTCAACACAATTTTAGATATATATACAGTATAATCTCGATAATTCGGACAATTAAATACCAGAGGTTGTCCGAAATATCGAATTTTCCGGATTATCGAGTGGGTAAAAAATTTAATAGAAATCAGTAGATCAGTAATTAAATGAAAAAAACTTTTATTTAATCTTAAATTGATTAATATTCAATGAGTTATATGTACATATATTAGTTTTTATTCGGCCGTAAAATAATTCAATATATTCGTTTGCCGCAATTTTGTTTCATTTCTCTTTCTGAAGGCAATATTTCTGAGACTCACAAGTTTTAAAATGTCTCCGGATGAAAATTCCTGTTCCTCTGCATATTTAATACAACTATCAAATGCGACAATAGCTTGAGAGTGCGAAATTTTAGGATCTTGACTTTCATTTTCGTCAAGACTGCTGTTCTCGTTATCTTCTTCCTCAATCTCGTTGATATCGAAATCAGTGTCGTCATTCAACCACTCAGTAATCTCGTTATCATTATATACATCAGGGGATATTTCAACAAGAAGATCAATTATTATAGTTGAGCTGCTGGGCCGTAGCATCGCAAGAGACAAATCATCATCTGAGTCCGATTCTTCGTCATAAAGAATTTTGTTAAAACATTTTCTGAGTACGCGTTCATCCACATTTTTCCAAGCATTAGACGATAAAAAAGCCACATCTTTTAATGTAAAGTTTTTTAAAGATTCCGGGAGATTGCTCGTTAGGCTGGACAAAAGTAGAGACAAAAAACTCTTCCGATAGTTTGTCTTTAAAATTCGGATAGCATTTTGGTCCATTGGCTGTATAAGAGCCGTGCAGTTTGGTGGCAAAAACATAACATATATGTCCTTATCGACATCCGACAGTGATTGGGGATGGCAAGTTGCATTGTCTAGCAGTAAAATGGCTTTGGCTGGTAAATTCTTTTCCTTTAAGTAACGCTTTACTTCTTTAACGAATGAGTTTTCAAACCAATTTTTAAAGATTTGCTCTTTTGGTATAGGAGTACCCAAGCGGAAGGTTTACTTTTTTAAACGCTCTGGGGTTTTTGGCTTTCCCTATCATGAACAAAGGAAGTTTATGTTCTCCGGTGGCATTACAGCAAACTAGAAGTGTTACTCTTTCTTTTCCAATTTTGCGCCGTTTCTGCGTTTTTTCTGGAAGTTTTCTCCAAAACAAAGCAGTCTCATCTGCATTATAAACCTGATCATACGTAATGCCCATTTCTGCAATTTTCTTTCGCAATTTTTCAATAAAGGGTTGCACAGCAGTAGAATCATTGGAAAGTTTTTCGCCAGATATTTTTAAGAATTTAATTCCATATCGGGAGCGAAAATTACTAAACCAACCATTACTAGCCACAAATTCCACACTTTGTCCGTAAATTTGGGAACAGAATTGTTTTTCCTTTCTTTGATGATTTCCGAGGAAATCGGTGCATTGTTTCGTCTTGCGTTTACAAACCATTTATACAAGTGGTCTTCCATCTTTTCAAACTCCGCAGGTCGCATAGTGTTACGCTTTCCAAGGCCACATTATGTTCTAGCAATGTAACTGCAAAATATAATCAAAGGAGTGTAAACTCTTCTTACAAAATGTTTTCGTTTTTTACCTATCAATCTTTAATCCACTTGATTTTATGTCCGAAATTGTAGATTTACCTACATTGTATTGCGCAGCTAGCTGTCGAATTGACTGTCCTTCACTTAGTTTCTTAAGAACTTCTTTTTTCTGGTCTATCGTTAAAAACATATGTTTTTTCTTAGCTGCTGGTGCCACAGTTAAATTTATACAGCCCACAGTTAAAGAAATTATGGAGTTAATGTTTGAAATTAGCTACTGAACTACACGTTACGCAAATATGCTTATGAATATGAACTAGGAGGCTGACGAGCACTTAAACGCACTATTCACGCAAAGTAGTTAGCAGGGGAGTCCCCTTTATAAAATAAAATAAAAAATAACGGAATTCCTTTTTATTTCAGCATATTCACTGGAAAATAAAGAAGTGTCCGAATTTTAGAGGTACATGAATACGTGATGTCCGGATTACAGAGACTTCAATAGAAAACGTTTTGGTGTCCGGATTACCGCGCTGTCCGAATTATCAAGTGTCCGAATTACCAAGATTAGACTGTATATATATATAATTTGCGCAAAGAATGTAATTGTTGAGTGTTTGGCCGGGTCCCAGGAGATTTTTTATGAGGAGCTTTTTCATGGCGAAATTACACTCGGAGGTTTCCCATTATCTGCCGAGGGGCAGAAAACATTTTCTATCATTTGGAGATTCGAACACGAATACCATCGAATGGTAGTCACGTACAAACCATTCCACTACGACGGTCTTAGCACAATTATTATTATATTAGCTTATTTTCAGACGCGTAATAAATTTATGAGTTTGCATTGATAAGAATTATAAACAAATTTGCAATCTAAATCCATTAAGATCTTATCAACAGCAAAATAAAATTTCAAATAAAAAATACCAAATATTCGCAAACCTATATATGTTTATACGCACATATGTAAGAAGTACTTAAAAAAGGTTTGCAAAATGTTTGAAAATTCTGTACTAGCCGGAATTATTGAATAATGGCAAAGGCTTATTGAGTGATAGTACTTTAATTTATTTTATTTAATTAAATTTTGTTAAGTAATTAAAATACCCAGTCGTCCTAGCTTATAATCTCACTTACACTTATAAATCAAAGATAGATGAACCATATCCGGTCGAAGTAAACATTTCTGTAACTAAATCAGGTGCTTGCCATCCACCACTCACATCCGCACTTGGTCACGTATACGCCCAGGTGTTTCGCTTAAAATATTTACCACAGCCATATGCTAAGGTGGCAATGTGCAAGTTTGTAATCTGAAAACAAAATTCTTTGCATGGCAGCGCATTTTTGATGCTAAGCATTAATTTTTGGACGCAATTCGTTGATGCAATTGTTTATACTTTTCTAAGAGATGTTGATGAAATTATAAATGAGGCAATAAATTGGTAGCGGTCTTCATACATAACATACATATATTCGAGTACATATGTGCTTCGGATTACGTACAGGTGGCCGTCTTCCCGCTAAACTCTCGCCAGCAACATACACTATACGAGACCATCAATTTTGAAGTGCTGAAGCGCTAGAAACTAGCAATGTGAATTTATAGTACTTGTGTGTGTGTGTTAACCCAGCAGTATTTCTATGTACAGGGTTGACCATTCAACGTGGAAGCATTTGTTTCTTACAACGCATAAAAAACCAATTTCTGGTTGTTCTCTAGGGCAATCATTTATTTTTATGGAAATTACTGTGTGTTTACTACTTTTTGAAGATGAGATCGCGCAAAACAGCCACCTTAGGCTTTGGTGGCCAAATGTGCCCTTTTTTCGGTGGTTTTCATCACGTCGGTTAGGGTTTCTTTTGTTGCCATATACTTTGGACTTGAATACTAACTTCAATAATAACCTCAAAAATAAAGATCTGGTGTCTTTGAATGGGATGATCTAGGTGGCCAGAAAAATCCGCATTTTTCAATATTAGTCGCCCTGTAAACAATGGATGCAATGAATTCATTATACCTCGATCAGTGTGGCAAGTGACCAAGTCTTGTTGAAGGCCGTGCCATTTTCATGGATAATAGACTTCACAAAATCCATTGTCATTGCTCAATAAGGCAACAGCTGAGCCTCAAGTACAATCGTAATCTTCACAAAAAAATACAAATACTGCACCGAGCTGTAACTTTTTTGTCGTAAATTTTCTGTGGCAACGTACCGACAATTTTGCCTATTTACGTCTCTATTTAAGGAAAAATGTGCCTTGATGGGTAATTTTTGAATATGGAGTAAATGCCCAACACTTACCGGAACAAAATTTTTAACAAATTAACAGAATTTCTTAGCAGCTTTTAACTTGCCCTTTATTAGACTAAAATTTAATAATAACTACGTACCAAAATTTTGTCTAGAAACTCTAATTAAGAACCGTGCGATTATGTTTATGGAATTTTTTTAATTTTTGTTTAAAATTTGAAACTTGAACTTATATGAGGTTTGTTGAACAATGAGCTTTGAGTTGGCCAAAATGTTAAGGGGGTCCTCTAGTTTCTCGTCTGTTTTTTTTCGGGTTTTTCAATAGTTTTTAACGGGCAAACGATCAAAATAATACATCTCATTGTGTTCACATAATCTTTAGTAACATTTAAATGAGCTTTACAAATTTTTTGAAGACAAAATATATAATAGAATAAAAGTTATAGTGGCCGACAAGAAGACATAAAGTAAAAGAGGTGCTTGACGGTGACCAAGATTGCGGCTGTTTGGCTTATCTGAAATCGAAAAACCAAACGACATTTTAATCTTCATATTTAAGACTAGCGATTGAACTAGAATGAATTCTTAATTACAAAAATTAATTTTTGTATACACTTTTGAAAATTAAATTCTATTTTTTACTTATTTTTTCTTAATTTTTTCGCTCATAGGAAAAAAACTATCGAAGCAATCATGATAATCCTAGTTCAATCGCTGGCTTATAATATATTAAAGATGAGGTATATATTTGAACAAGATCGGTTCAGTAGTTTTTGAAATATCGTGGTCACTATTTTGAAAAATAGTGTTTCGAGAAAAACGCGTTTCAAAGTTCGCGCATGTGCGGAGCAGCGTTGAGCGCGCTAAGTATACCTGCTCCGTTCAAGGCCGTAACTTGTGAGCCACTTCGAATATCGAAAAATCCTTCAGCACATACTTTTAACACATGTTGTAAATGTGATTTATGAAAAAAAAAAATTCGATATTTTCGACCCAAGAAACTAGAGGACCCCCTTAATGTGATATCATTTGTCGCTAGCTGCGCTTTATTAGGATGATGTGCTACAAATATAGAGACTTAACATCAAATTATAAAAAAGTTTTCCGATTGCCTCTCGGTAAGCGATGGCAGGCCTTGAGAGCACGTTTGCCACAGAAAAAGAGTCTCCATAAAAGAACTGAAGTACTTGCAATGTTAAAACTAATCGATATTAAGGCAACTTTACCGTTCTTAAAATAAAATTAAATTTGAGTGGTATAATTAAAAGTAAAGAAATATTTAACCTAACTTTTTATAGTAATAATATTTTTATTATTTATATATTTATTATAATTTGTTATTTTCTTATTGCACGAAACTGTGCCCGGTTTTACTGACGAAAAAAATATGTGAATTTATTATTGTCTGTGTGTGCCTTCGTAATATGTATTAATCTAAGATGTCGCACGGCATGTTTTACAATTTATTCATCAAGAATGTTCTCGTAAATTCTACAATCTATCTTTACAAGCGTTTTCTTATATGTAGATATATGGATATACATATGGATTAATATATATACACATACATGTATGGATATTTTGTTCTATTTTATAAATACCCAAATGCTTTGGGCATTTGCAATTAGCCATGGTCAAAGAATGTGCAAATTACATGTGAAAATCATCTTGAAAATTGCTAAAATATTCGAAAACATGTCCGTCCGCGGTGCTAATTGGTTGTGAGGCGGCTCTTAGCTTGTTCTCTGTGATGTGCTTATATGCAAATTGTATGCAGTGCACATAAAATAAACGCCTAAATTAGCAAATACTCACGTGAAGGTTGAAATATTTTTTCACAACTCTAAGTAATTTCATTATTTCAATATATCAAGCATTTCTAATTCTTAATGAATTATGAATTTTGTCTGTTTGCATGCGAATTATTA
This sequence comes from Anastrepha ludens, assembly GCF_028408465.1. NCBI lineage: Eukaryota > Metazoa > Arthropoda > Insecta > Diptera > Tephritidae > Anastrepha > Anastrepha ludens. The sequence continues at coordinate 73,687,365 of NC_071501.1, forward strand.
TTTTAATGGCATAAAATTGGATTAGTTGCTCGTTATCAACAAATTTATTCCACACAGTTGGTTGATTTGCTTGACGTCAAATTATAATTTTATTCATTCACCCTTAAAGGTGTGTATGTCAGTGTGCAGGACATAAGGCTTTAGTAAGATCGATTTTCGTTAATTTAAAATTTTGTTTATTCCGATTTAGTGCAGACAAACAATTTGTTTTCTACTTTAGGTCTTATATGTACATAGTACAATTATTTTGACAGCACTAAATGTATTCTGATTCATATTTTCAACGCCAATGTAAGTCGTCCTTACTTAACGGGTGCGAAACGTGGAATGTCAACGAAAAATCCTCAAAATATTTTGGCCAAATACTATATCGAATGCTGACGTATGGTCCAGGGCGCAGCAGAGACCAATACTATTACAGATACGAAAGAGAAAATGGAGCTGCATCGGCCATGTTTTGCGCAAGGCAAATTACGACATAACAAGGACCTCGAGTGATTGCAACCGCCGAGGAAGCCACGGACGCTGAAGACCAGTGAACACCGGGGAACGACTGTTGGAGTCAGAAACCCACGCCATACGCCTTAGCTGGAATGAAGTTAAGGGACTGGCGCAAAACAAACCCAAGGCTTTGTGTTCCGCACTGGAACTTTAGGAATTTATGAAGAAATATATACAATTCTGAAAATTGCCTCTACGATTTTTTTCTAGCGAATTGACGAAATTCGAAAATGGGTCGTTTCTCCCTTAACAAGAATTTCCAAATACTCGAGGTTAAGTCATGCCGTTTAGGGAAGGCTATTTGGCTTATTTTTTATGACAAAAAAACAGCAAAACAAAAAAAATCTACGAATCATTAAAAAATTAGCAGCTTTCGAGTTATGGCATTTTGTTTAAACACAGTTCCAATTACTTCATCGTTAGTATAGCTTTAGTACCCTAAGTCACCCAACTAACTTTTAGATATCGATTCCATCCTATATCATCCGTTTAAAACCAAATGTTTTCTTTACTGAAGATAAGATGTTTGTTCTTAAGGGCGTATGAAACTCTGCAAGATTGTCGAAAAATCCACGTGTTTTGTTTTTGCGCTTTAAACGGTCTCTTAGGGCTTCAGAATAAACATATTGAAGCATTGTGACCCCAAAAAATAACTAAATATTTTATTTTCAAAGTTCCATACTCGGCTGCACGGTAGGCGTTTATCTTAAAAATATATTTTTCGAACTCAACAAACCTATAACAATTTTCAACCAGTTAGATTAAAGTTTTGGAATATATTGTTTATGGTATGGCCTTTTTTATTTAATTGTTTATTTTTATTTAATCATTACTTATTTGTTAATAATTTTTTTTTGAAAGATTAACTTTTAATTTTTGTTTTTTGTAAAGAAAAAGTTATTCAAAGATAAAATTGGAACACAAATCACGAACTAAGAAAACCATTTCCATACTTGTGCCGAAATTTTAATTCTCATTCCAATAACTTTGATAATTCGAACTCGCTTTTCACCGTTCAGAACACGTTTCCATCTCAATCAAGCGCGCAACCAAGATTTTTTTCGGGGTGTTTTGGTATGAAATTCTCTGAATGTTCTAGAAAAAAACTAACAATTAAAGACAAAAATGTTTTTTTTTTTTAAATAAAAGCTAATTAAACCCAATTAATAATTATTAATATCCATTATAATGGATCAAATAAAGACTTAGTCGCTTGAAAATTAAAAATATATATATATTTATTTATATTCTTAGCTGCTTTTAGTAAATTTTTCTAAAATTCTTTGAGTCTCTATGGATATAAATAAATATACATATGCTGCCCAATGCAACCGCTCTTGATCGATGAAGATCAAATATTTTCCATACGTTTTTGTGTCAAAATTCTTTTCAGAGTCGCCAGCAACTTAGTTATGTTCTAAGAAGAATGATTGGAAAAAAAATCCTATTCTCTCTCTTCTTCTTGGTTGAAATTAACAAATATTTTACTTCGACAAGAGCTACTTTTTGTTTTACTTGATTAAAGTAGAGGAAGACCCCAAACCCTCCTCGTGATTGCGCGCATGATCCTAATCAATGATTGTTGAGCTGATCTATTTCTTTTCTATAGTTAAACAGTTTTAGATACGACGTTTAACAAACAAACTCTAGCCATTCTTGCGTCGGCGTAAAAATAAAAATGAGCCGTACGTCATGAGAACTGCACCCCTCATGTCGATTGGGAGAGAGAAGAGTAATCGTGAGATTTATTATTATGGAAAGTACAATATTGCGCAAATTGTGCGTTTATTTAAAACAAGTTGAGGTCGATAATGGGCATCCACCGGGCGAGCTGTGCGCGAATTTTTCGTGCTACTGGATTGCTGGTGAACAGCACTCGTGGACTCGCGTCGAGTATGCAACTCAGTTCAGGAATACTGGCACACCAATGATCTTAGAAACTCAACCTTCCACTCACTCACATTCATAAACCAATCAATGGCGATCTGTCAGTATATTAATTGAACTTGCAAATATTACAAACAACTTTGCAAAGCAGCTTGGAAAGCTTTTAATAAAAGACGGACGTGTGCATCAATTTGCATACACTCATTCATCATTCATCAGCGTATTTTCTTATACCTTTCATTAGAATAAAATGATGAATTTACTTTAATCATGTTTTTGGCAGCTAAAATAATACAGAATATTAAGAACATTAATGGCTATACGTAACTTCCGCACTATTGCGTTGTTGAAATTAGTGGCTTTATGAGATTGATTTACAAAAACAAAACAAAAACAGGAATAATAGATTACAGTATTTGGCCATTCGAAGCAAGCTTGTTGGAATAACTATAGCCGCTACGTCATAGGGTACTTGACAGCACGACTTCGAAAAAATGTAGGGTCGAGGAAGCTAGCACCGCCACAACGTCAAAATCAAAAACTTTTTGTGCCCAATTTATGGGCTATTTATGGGCTAATTTTGGGCCGCGACAAAAATTTTTGGGCTCTTCTCAATCTGGAATCATTGACACTTCAAAGTGGCGGTGCCAGCTGTAAAATAGCCAGCACCGCCACAATGATAACTCGAGAACGGTTGGTCGTAGAAAAATCTCAAGGATATCAGAATTTTGGGCTATTTATGGGCTTTCAAATCCATATAAACAAATTTTTAAAAAGTCACCCTCTCTGCATAAACTGACACCCCCACATGCATATGTCCTGTAAATAATAATGAAAACGACAAACTAAAATTTTTTCACAGCACTATTATCAAAGTTACTTGCTACTCAACACTATTCAGTTGCAAAAAAAAAATTTTTATATTTTTTTGTCATTTTTATTCACGCAAGTTGAGGAGGGGGGTGTTAGTGTACACAGAAAGGGTGGTTTTTTTTTGTTTTGTTTGTATGCATTTGAAAGCCCATAAATAGCCCAAAATTTTGATATGCTTGAGATTTTTCTACGACCAACCGTTCTCGAGTTATCATTGTGGCGGTGCTGGTTGTTTTACAGCTGATTTGCAAAACTGGCAATTACTTGAGAGCTAAACGAGTCTAAAAAATGTTGTTGTATCCCATCATCAGCCTATAATGCAGACAATATTGAATAAATACGATAATTTCTTCAATACCTTTAATGTATCAAATATTTAAACATAAAATTTTTTTATGGGTAAACTAAATGATATATACATAATTCAGTCAAAAGGCCATACTTCGATTTTGCTCTGGCATAACCTTTCATCATTCACAGATTTTTGCATGCTGAATCGAACGATATAAAAATTTTTTCTTACATTTTTTTGAGAATTTAGAGAGTGGCAAGGAAAGATTGAGAGAGCGAAAGAGATAGCAATATTATCTTTCTCTCACTCTCTCTCTCTCTCTCTCTCTCTCTCCCTCTCTCTCATACACATTGTGTAAGCGCAAGGCGCCAGGGGTGTTCAACGACCATGTTTCCATTGTCACAAGCATTCATGATTATTAGGTGTCAGTCTCAAATTATTTTTGAACTTGCAATTTTTTAATTTTATCAAGCAAATTGTGAAATTGTTTTTTGTATAAAACAGTATTTTTACGAAATTTTCTTATACTTCTCGACCAAAGTATACTAACTGTATCATTCAGTAACGCATTCATTTTTTTTTTGTTGTTTGATCAAGAAATGAAAAAATTAAAAACCGCCATTGAGAATAAAGAAAATATTCTTTCAAAAAACGAAGGTAATGAATCGCTAACACCAAAAATTGCCATGAAAGTATTAAAAATTATGATTCTTTTTCAGTTCCGGTAAATGGCCATTACACGGGTCTTGTTTTGTGTGGAGATAACTCATGGATAGAGTTTGATGATTTTAATCCCCAACAAAAGCCAAAAAAAATAAAAGACTGTACGTGGCTTCAGCCACATGTAGCCATCTATAAGCTTAAAAAATAAATATTTATTTTAATGAATAGTTTGTTTTTATATTTACTGTATGAAATTATAAAACCTATATGATAATATAGTTTAATTAAAGATATTTAATTTTTTTTTGGATCTCAAAATCAATAAAAAAAACTATATATTTTCGTGTGATTGCGATTTTTTTCTTATCACTATATGACACATCTGTTAGTTTGCCTACAAAAAAGGTTCAATCATCAAATATTAACTCTATTAAATAGGACACTAAAAAAATTACTTCTCCATACAATATTGTCTACTTTATGCGCTGCAACAAAATTTTTTGGACTTGTATAGTTTTCGATTAATTTTCAGTTTTGCATATCAGCTGTGAAATAGCCAACATTGGTACAGCGATAACTCGAGAACGGTTGATCGTTCACTCAACCTTCATTTATAAAAAATTTAAAAAATTTATTAAAAATTATTTTGCAGCTGAATACTATTAAGAAGCATGTAACTGTAATGATACTGCTGTAAAAATTATTTAGTTTGCCATTTTCATTATTATTTACGCGAAAATTGAGTGTGGGTGTTAGTGTACACAGAGGGGGTGGTTTTTTTTTGTTTTGTTTGTATGCATTTGAAAGCCCATAAATAGCCCAAAATTTTGATATGCTTGAGATTTTTCTACGACCAACCGTTCTCGAGTTATCATTGTGGCGGTGCTGGCTATTTTACAGCTGGCACCGCCACTTTGAAGTGTCAATGATTCTAGATTGAGAAGAGCCCAAAAATTTTTGTCGCGGCCCAAAATTAGCCCATAAATAGCCCATAAATTGGGCACAAAAAGTTTTTGATTTTGACGTTGTGGCGGTGCTAGCTTCCTCGACCCAAAAATGTAAGCTGTCAGATAAAAATCTTCTGAATGCATTTTTCATATGTGTTTTAATATTACCTGGAAATTAGCACAACTTACGAAAAATTAGCACAGTCTGCTAAAATTTAGATTTGTTATGCGAAGTATGCATAATCAGGCCTTCACGCTTTTCCAATCAGTCGTTTTTCAGGATGCAACAAAGTAAAATTGGCAGTGGTTGCATTGATAATTCGCATATGAACAACACAATGTCTGTTTTTGTTGACCGACGTTGTAAACAAATCGCTGTCATATCTCTTACTACGTCATCAAATTAGCTGATTCCTTCAAATTCGCTAAGATCCGATTAACGGTTTGATGTTAGCCACGCCCTTGCATCCTGTGCTAAAAAAATAAGGGAATTCGCGAAAAATGGTTTCAAATTTTTCGGCTTACTATGTATGCTTCCCTAAGTAAAAGCAGACATACATATTTTCATATAATGAAATATCAGCTGCTTTCGATTCATCACTTCTTCGCTCGCTAAGCGAAAAATTTGTACGTGAAAGCAGCACAAAAAGGTCAGTTGTGTTCAAGCAACTTTTTTTGTCTCATAGCTCACAATCGATTGTTTTCTGTCTCATTTACTTTTCTGTAATCCCAATAAAGAGCTTTACAATTTTGTTTTTTTTGCGAACTGAAAAAAAATAATGCAGTGCTGCCAAATCCAATCCAACATTAGATTCTGACGAAATTGTATTCATTTCTGTTAACTGCTCGCGAGGTTATGGGTTGCTGTTAATTGATATCGCCTTGAATTTTTTATATAATTTTTTTTCTATTTTATTATGACGCTCTTGCAGCAAAGGAGCAAATTTTTTGACATTGTACTATGCAAATTAGAACAGTCCTTGGTATAGAACTTCATATCATGAAAACTAGACTAGGCTTTAATTTTTAGAATAATCGAATATTTATACCCTCACAGCCGAATGCTCTGTTATCCTTACTTGCTGTGCTGCTATTAATACGTTGCCTATACATATATAAGTATATATACAAGGTGGCGCAAAACTAAACATCCCATTTCGTTTTGAAATCACTTTTAAATCACGATTAATATTAAAAAAAAAAATTATTTTGAGTGGCCTATTTTAACCATTCCATACTGCATTGTTTGTCTGTTTGCATACTGCAGCTGTCTAGTACGCAGTGTTAAATATTATCGGAAAAATTATAAACCTTCCGACAGGATGATTCATTTGTGCCACCTTTTATTTCGGTCCATTCTCTTTCTATTATTTTCTTGCAATTTTTAATTGAAACAACTGCTTCGTCTATTTTCTAGGCATAAGTGAAATATACCTATGTAATTTCTCAGGCAAAAGGCATGCGCTTTTTTAATAGAATCGTTAAGAGCAAAATCAATAAAAAATTCACAAACAAGTTTCTGGTTACGGTTAGATCATTTAGATAGGAGAATCATTTACAAGCAAGCAAATTAACAGCGAACGGTGGGAGTGTGAGTTTAGAAGCTTTTTAAGATAGATAAAGACGTACTTGTGGAGGTTGCGAAGCGTTAATCACTTACACATAAGCAACGCGGGGGTGAAGAACATAGCAGAGTTAGGTATGACAACTGCTGTTTTGCGCCACTGCGCGCGCCATTAAGCGCTGCTAAGCTATTTGAGTGATGATATGTACATATGATTTTGTTGCTTACTTTTTAAGACAGGTGTCCGGCCGCTGACGTAACAGCCTCGAGGGTGTTAGGATAGCCAATTGGAAAACCAATAACAAAAATTATAAAAATGCATAATATTTACAACTGGCGCAGAGAAAATTTGTGCGGCGACAAGCCAGTCGTCGACAATTCGCTTCAACGGCATTTCGAGCAGCATTTAGTGGCAAGCAAAATAAAAAATTTACATCTACATATGTACACACACATATATAAAAGTGCAAAAAATTAAAGTATATTGTTTCTTTTTTTTAACAAGCGCTACGTCACTGAGTTAATAAAAAAACGATTGATTTCAACTAAAGATTATTGCTTGCGATCTTCTGTGTGTGTGTGTTTTTTTAATGTGAATTTTATATATTCGACGCTATCGTCCGTTTTACTTTCTTATGTCTGCCTTCTATCGCTTTATTGAATTTTATTTCATGTCGCGCTTTTTTGTGCTATTACTTTTTGTGCTTTGTATTTTCTAATTTTGGACTGTATATCGGCGCTGACGATGCCACGCTTTTTTGACATTCAGTAAACAAATATTTGTTGCCGGCACAAGTTTAATTGCTGACTGCTTGCCTGTCTGCCGTTCGCGCTGTGTTAATCGTTGTCCGTGTGCTTGCTTACTAGCTTGCAGTTCGATCGCGTCTTCAAAGCACATACTTTCTTGGCTGGCGATATTTAGCGCGCCGTTCTCTATGCTTTAAAGTTCGACGCGATTTGATTTAATTCGACTCAGTTAGCGGCATGGGCCCATGCAATACATAGTTGATACGAATGTTCGCGTGTGATTTGGTTAACTATTGAACAAAACAAAATAGACTCATACATGCTTAGTATGTGTGTGTATGTATGTATGTCAAAAGCAGAGCATAATCAGTGTAAATTAATGCGGTGCGCGGAGAATCTGCCAGTGAAGTGGTTTGTTTGTATTTGCTTTTTTTTTTGCAGCAAAATTACATTTGAGAATGTTTTCACGCTGATGGGGACTACTTTGAGTATTCACGAACATACACACGCACACACATTAAATACGGGCATATTTAATGCTGTAAAAAATATATATATTTGAAGCAAAAATGTATGGTATTATATTAAAATATATGCATAAAAGACCGAAATTTGCTTACCTAAAGAATATTTACGAGAATACCTCAAAACATACAAGGTGGCGCAAAATTAATCACCCTATCGGAAGATTTATAATTTTTTTCAACTGACGTCTTACCTCAATCACATTTGTGATTTGCGAACTAGACAGCTGCAGTTCACAAAAAAACAAGCCATGATGCGCGTAAAGGTCAAATTAAAGACTTCCATTTCTTAAAATATTTTTTTTTATTTAGTAAAAGAGTTATGCGGAAACCAATTGAATTGGCCAACTTGTATAAGTAGAGTAAAGCTTTTAATTGAGCTTGATGATATTTCTTGAAATCGAAAAGTTGCAACCAACAAATCCCCTCCGCATTATTTAATGTCTTAAATTATCTAACACTTGCTTTTTTCTCCAATTTTTTTTTCTTTTGAACATCGCGTCGCGCAGCAGCAACAAATTTCTATTGCCGCCGCCTCACAAAACTCATGCACAGTGTCTCATTTCATAATGAATTTATTTGGTAATTAAAAATTGAAATTTATGCCTGAAGGCGTCTAATATTTTCGTCATACTATATCTATGTGCAACAATGCTTTTAAAATAAAAATTACAAAAAAAGCGGCAACGGCGGACGGTCAATTTGTCTTGCGCATATTTTTTTTTTTAATTTTTTATTTCGTATTTTTTAAAGCATGACGTTGCTACAATTATGTACATATAAACATATGTATATATATAGGGTTTTTCAGTAAGAGCGCTTCAACTTTTGAACTTTTTTGAATAAAACACAAACGGTTTGACTTTTTAAACTAATTTTTTTTTATTATCGAGTTTGAACATTTACATTTAAGTATGAAATTCGATTTCTTTTGCATGACCACCGGGTGCACGTTTTACGAAGTCCAATCGTTGAACCCAATTTTCGACCACCCTTTTGCATAAATCGGCCGAAATTCCAGCAATTTCGCGTTCAATATTGGCTCTGAGCTCACAAATCGTCGCCGGCCTGTTACTGTAGACCAATGACTTCACATAACCCCAAAACGGGACGGCTTGTTAAATGGACCGTTAAATTGCCGTAATGCTCTTAAAGTAGCAGCAATAGAACGATTATTTTCATAAAAAATTTGCACGATTTGCAATCGTTGCTCAAGTGTGTAGCGTTCCATGATGAAATGTATACCAATGAAGTTTACAAATGACAAGCGAAAAATAAAAAATATTGCGTCGTTCGCCCTCCCTATCGGAAAAAAGTTGAAGCGCACCTATTGAACAACCCTATATTTTAATACACGAAAGAATTCATTCAGCTTCACCACAGCATTTTTTCTGTGCTAACCTTGAGTCGCGTAGTCAATGGCGAAGTATGCTAAGGATGCCAATATTAGCGGTCATTGTTTAGGGGCTGGTTTTTCGGCATTTCTGAACTAGTTTCACGGTTTTCGGGATTAGTCCCGGAGCATAACTTTCTTAAATTCACTAAAAATCTTAAATACTTACATTTCTTCAATCTACTCACAATATAATAAAGAAAAATTACAAGCATTTTAACATAAAAAGTTAAAAATTAATTGGCTTTTAATTTTATTTATTTAGTTCAAAGCATTACATACGAACAATTCTTAAGGCAGCAACTACTTCAAGGATTCATTACTTTTCTACAACAGTTTAGATTAAGGAACATAGCCGATGTTTAAATATATAGTACTTAGTCACTAAAGTGATTATAAAAATTGAGGACGGCGCAAATTGGGTTTTTAAAAGCAAACAAACATAAATAAGGGTGGAGTATAATCTTTTTTAGTTTTATTTTTTAAATCGCTTTTGCAAACTCAAACAAAGTTGCCCTTTCATTGTACGTTGAAAGGCGCTCCCGAAATCATTAAATTATAAAACCTAAAAACTGACCAAATCAGTGGTTGGTCAAATCTTCTAACCCCGATTCTAATTGAACTTTTCCTTCATCGTTCAAATATTGCTGACAAAAAACGGAACGGCTTGTTGCGGAGACGTGCATAAAGAATTACATAAAATAATATCTTCGACTCCAAATACATAGCACTAGCAACACAATGGACCTTAGGGGTCTAACTGTAATCTTTTTACAGATCAGGCAGCACTAAATAACCTAACCTTTGCTTCTCTCTCAGTCAAAACCTGCATATTAGCAACGTAAAAGTCTTTAAAAAATTTAAAACAACAAATCTGTGCCATGAAGTAATAAGATCCAACAACGATAATGCTTTCTTTCGTAGGTATAGGAATTTGTGTTATTTTGCTTCCCTGGATACTACTCCATTGGTCATATCAAAGGTTTTTTGTTGAGAAGACACTTTCTAAAATTTTCCGAAGAATAATTTTCTAAAACATTTTGATCCTTTAACGACTTTTTAAATGTGTTTGTTTTTTTCGGAGTTTCATGAAGTAAAGGTCAAAACAACCCTTTTAGGTCGGAACTCATGACATTTTACTGCGGGCGTCTTAACCTCTCATTTCGCTTAGACGAAAACTTTTTGGAAATCAACCTAAGCTGGAACATAAAAGCTTAAGTAGGCCGAAAATTAGAAGCTAAGAAAATTAGAGCCAACTTTTGCAAGTCCGTAGAGTGTTTTTTTTCTGGACAGTTATATGTGGACATACAATTGGCGCTTTTTATTTATGGTGAGCGTCTTCGTGTGTTTTCCTCAAATTAAGAGATCTTAAGTTTCACGCCGCCTCGTAACGCCTGATGGTTCCTTTTAAGAGGAGTTTTTTATGGCAGAAACACAGTCGAAGATTTGTCATTGTCTGCTGAAAAGCGAAATCTATTAGAAAACACCTTTTCTATCAATTGGTTTTTCGTGTCCGAGGTTTCGAACCGAGTTTCGAGCTTCCGAATGGTAGGTGCGTATCAACTCATTCGACTATGGCGTCCACCTTAAGCTTAACCCTCCGTTGGACACTATTTGTAAAATCTTCGGTTGGTCACCCGGGACTGACCTTTTTTCGTCCTGATCGCCCTATTTTTTAAAAGGCTGTATCCATATTTATCCATGTATCCATAAAAAATTAAATTTTAGGAAGCTACCTGGAAGCTCAAGTCGTTAGTAAAATTCACGTCCAAGGTCGAAAAAGCCAGTCTGGTCCAACGGAGGGTTAAATAGACTGAAAAAAATTAGAGCTAACTTTTGAAAATTCATCTAATGACATATTACAGGATCGGTATACTTTCAGAAAGACGGCCGCCGTAGCCGAATGGGTTGGTGCGTGACTGCCATTCGGAATTCGCAGAGAGAACGTAGGTTCGAATCTCGGTGAAACACCAAATTAAGAAAATCATTTTTCTAATAGCGGTCGCTCCTTGGCAGGCAATGGCAAACCTCCGAGTGTATTTCTGCCATGAAAAAGCTCCTCATAAAAATATCTGCCGTTCGGAGTCGGCTTGAAACTGTATGCCCCTCTGTTTGGGCAACAACATCAAGACGCATACCACAAATAGGAGGAGGAGCTCGGCCAAATATTATATCCAAAAAGGGTGTACGCGTCAAATATATATATATATATATATATATATATATATATATATACTTTCAGAAATATTAATAAAGGCCTTGAAAAAAAAAAATTATTCCACCGAATTTGCAACTTTCTATATTCCCTCTTGGCTGTGCTTGAAGTTGAAGGCTTGTTTCGCTTCTCAACCTCAATCTAAATTTCCTGCACATAAAACCTGTCGGCGCTTCGAAAGTAAGCGTTGCATATCTTTTTGAATTGGCAATGTTGTACTCTCTCACAGGGTTTTTTTTTTTAATAATTTAGGTGAAAGTGAACTGTTTTGTTCATAACACTTCATTTCAACTTTCATTCCTTCCCTTTAACTTGAAACAAATAAAATACCCTGGAAGTTGTGTTTAAGAATCCAAAGATTTTCGGTACTTAAATATAAATTAGAGATTCCGGGACTGGCATCTCTAATTTGTACGTTTGTTAGCCTGCCATATGTTTTCGGCGGCCGTGTTTTTTTGGCTTTTGCTCTTACATGCATACCTATGTTTATAAGTATTTGTATGTATGTTTGTTTTACTTGCTTTGTACGTAGAGTATTCAAAGTCAAACTACAAAATGCGTTTAATGGCCAAAAAATGCGTCCACTCATTAATTATTCATTTTACTAAAAGTTGAGTGTTTAGTTCTCATATAAACAGGTTGTCACTTTATTGTAATAGTAGTGGAGGCGGTGGTACAATTTGACAAATTATCTTCGGCACGCGCTAGCCATGGATCTTATGGTCTATCTCCCTTGCTCTTTTCCACACTGCATTGTGTTCGACTTTTCTGTAGCCAGTGTTTTTTAATGCCGCGATTATAGACTAATATTTTAAGTTGATATGTATGTACAATGATATGTATTAGCATATTTGAAATCATTTATGAACTTACACACCTTTTTGACATTTACTGCCTTTCGATAAGCTATCGCTAACAATTTCTAATTCATCTACATCTGGGTGCGATTTCACACAACATTGTGAACCGTGTGAATTGTATATATTATATATAAAAGTAAATGTTATATATATATACATATTTGTCATATAGTATGCCATAGAAGGCTATATATATATAGCCATTAAAACTTTTTAACGTTAGTAATAGGAAATATAATGAATTCACAATTTTGTTTCGGTATTTGTTAGCGCAATGGCTGCCTGTCTGTCTACTACTACTTTTCGCTTATTAAGCCCTTAAGTACTTGTTTTTTCAACTAATCTTATCTTCTACTAGTAAATATAAAGATTCGAGCAAGTACATATACTAAATTAGCTGCAAAATTTATAGATGTGTTCAAACAAATACTAACTGGATGCAAAATAACAAATCAGCAACGTTTTAAAGTATGCGATAGTCGACTCTTGGACAATTTTCCTCTGTCGTCCGTCTATCTTTTATGAATTATTCTTTAATACATATATCCCATTATTTTGAGCTCATATTGATGAATCATATAATACATCCCCGATAGCAGTGCGCCTCCCTTTGATAGTCTAAGTGCTAAGTGCTTTTTGCTTTCGTTTATTAAGTAATCATTTTTGCTGAAATTTATTATATGCTTCCGAAATAGCTTTTTTATGCCAACGATATTTCCATTCGTTAAAATATTTTTCAAGCACATTTCCTGAAGTCGGAAAAAACAGTCAGCCGGAGCCATATCAGGTGAAGGCAGTGACTGTGAAACTATAAGGAACTATGCCGAAAAATGTTTGCAACTTGATAAACTGAAATATTTTTCGACGAATTTGCTCTTTCATCTTTCTTTATTTACCCTCTGGATAATTGGAATTTGATAATTTACTTTACAAGATATCGATCACTACAGCCATCTAGCGAGGAAGTAATGGATTTATTTTTCCTTAACCTATTCCTATTAATACATTAAAAGGAGCAAAGCGTAGATCGGTTTCGGTAATCGCACTTTTTAAGATGAGAAGCTGAATACACCTCTGCATCCGATCCTAGTATTGGGGCTGCCACTCCTGGCAGCCACTAGAGCTAGAGCCTCGTTTGCGAAAGTATGGCACTCCACGAACAGTTGTGGAAGGTCCTAGGAGTGTTTTTGATATCTAGGAGTGTTTTTGATATCTTCCTATTTACAGATCACATAAACTATATAATTGCTGAAGGCTGTTCTACCTAATTTCCTGATATCCATGTATTCAAGAGGCTGTATATAGCTTTTGATATGTAAGCAATGGCAAACCTCCTCGGCGGGCAATGGTAAACTTCCGAGTGTATTTCTGCCAGGAAAAATTCTTGACAAAAAATGGAAAATTGTAAAGCCGATGAGCTAGCCAGGAGAGGTACTACTTTTCATCTGCTTAGTGATAGGAGTGCCATTGGGATACCTAAGGCCACGAGCAAACTAATAATCAAAAACAACATTATCCAAGAGGCCAATAGGGCATAGAGAGATGAAGGCACATGCCTAACAGCTAGGCTACTGTGACCGCAAATGAATAAGAAAAGGATAAAGTAACAGCTTAGCCTTTCAAGAGAGAATAAACTCACGGCTTGTATAACTGGTCGTTGGCTATTTGGCAGGCATTCCGTGAGACTAGAAGTTTCTCCCAACCTAGAGGGTCTTAAACACTTCAAAAAGTTCTTAAGTTTCAATGCTAAAAGAGCTAACATGGCCCTCACGTAAACACTCCCTCAAAAGGAGCTGGTACAATTCATAAGCACACTTAACAGTCAATAGACAGCATAGGGTGCACAATAGATCAATATGGTCGCAGTGCTAAAGGCCCATGCCTTAACCCTTTCCTACCATTAACCATTCTCCCATGGATATTGTAGAAGTTGTAGAGATGAGGAAGAGGAAGACACAGATGAGCACTTCTTATTCAATTATCCAGCCTTAACTAAAATCAGAGCAGGCCTTCTAGGTAGATACTTTTTCAATTCTCCCTTACGGAACTGTCCGGCGTAAGAGAATGGGGAGTGGACCCTTCATAAGAGCCACTAAATGGTTTTATGAAGGTAAATAAATGAAATTCTCGTTTGAGACCTGGTATACACCCTCAAAAATTCTATTTTTGCAGCCTTTTAAAGATGATATCCATCCTTTCACTTGATTTTCAACAAATTCTTTAGTGTGTGTGTGTGTCAGTGCCCTGAACCTGTGAGCTCGTAGAACGCTTGGACTGTGGGATTTCTTGATTAACATGCCTGCCTTGGCAAATAACCGAAAATAAATCACTCTTCGTCGAGCTGATTTTTCTTGTTTTTATGCCAAAAACTTGATATGGAATTTCTTAAAATAAACCAAGCAAATTAAAGAAAGCAAAGCGGCATTTCAAAAACAAGCACTAAGTTTTATGCTGTATATTAAATTTGAACTAGGCAAGAGCATATGAGTAATATACTTTTTTTTGTAAAAATTTATTTTGCTGCTTGCCTATTTGCACACTCTTTCCACTTCACTTCATCGCTTATACAATTTGTACTTTGATTTGTTTAAAAATAGCAAAATTGATTTTCAGATTTACCCATCCCTCAGTCTAGCATTCCTCCGAGCGAACGCCCAGTCTTTTGATAGACTTGCGCCTGATTTTTTAGCAATTTCAATAATTAAGACATCGCTAAAAGCAAATGAGCAGCAAAAAATATTTTTGGAACAACAAAGAAGACGAAGGTGGAATGAAGCAGTGGTGTTGATAATGGGTTTGTTTGGGCTTTCTAAATTGATTGATGTCATTATAGGCCGTAGAGTAAAGAGGGGAAGGCCGGACAGTCGCTTGTGAGACTTTTTTAATAGCTACACAATGCAATAAATATTTATTGATCTAAGCACACAGACACCTGGTTTTTTTGCTTGGCTAGCTGTTAAATGGATCTCAAAATAGATATATGCAGTCATACACCTGCACAGCAGATTGCATTAGCAGTTAATTTTCCTTATTCGTGCAGCTCTTCTTTTCGGTTGTTTTATTCTTCCCTTCAACACGTTTACGGTTTAATATGAGAATGACACCACCTACCGGCTGCCAACTGGCTGGTGAATGTCATTAATTTGTCAGTATAGATTTTTGTGTATCCACATTAGACTCTCTTTATTTGGGTGTGTGTGTGTGCTTGTGTGGGTTATTATGAGATTGTCTCGATGCATATCTACTATAGTATTAACCCACTGAACTAATCGCGCGTGCTCTAACATTTTCTTATGGACGTTTAGTGGTGCTAGTGGCGCCAATTTCGGCACGGAGCAACACCAGCAACAGCAATGAACGCGCACGTTTCTCAGTATATATCGGTCATCTAATCGAAGTGTTCGAAGTGCGATAAACGTAGTTTATAATTAGTGCTTTTTTCTCGGTTTTTTTTTTTTACTTATTTGTTGTGCGCAATAATTTAACGCCAAATATAAACAGGCAGCACCAACACACATACATAGGTACATGTGTGCGCGTTTATAGTGGGTAAAAAAGTGCAAAAATACGAATGAATAGCAGCTAATTGTATTGAAACTCTAAGTGAAGCAGAAGCGGCTACACTTGTTGCTTAGGCCTCTACTGCTTGTTCTACAAACGGACATACATATTCGCATATATGCGTAGGTACTAGTTGTGTGTGTGTTTTGTTTTTTTTCTTGTTGAGCGTCAAAAAATCGTGTAAATAAATTTTGAGAAGCCTGGCACAGCGCATAAATAAAGTTACTCGCTCTACACCTGGTCTATATTAAAGATCCATCCATATTATGTGTATTTGTTTGTTTGTGTGTGTGTGAAATTACATCTTGTGTTGAAAACAAATTTTCTGCTTTGTTTATTATTAAGATTTTCGCTAAGCAATCGATGCTGCCGCCGCTGGTATCCCTCCGTTCACCCGCACTTAGCCAATTCCATTTGCTTTTACCATAAAAATGTTTTCGTGCACGATTTAAATATTCATGCCGAAAGTAGACAGCGAATTTTAATTTTTAGTTCGATTCTTGGCGGCGTGTAGTAGAAGACATAATTTTCTTAACAGTTTCGTTTATAATTTTCGTAATAAAATCAATCGGCTTTCATTAAGAGGAGGCAAATAATCGGTAAAATAAATATGAAAAAAATTGCATATTCCTGTATAAGATCGGAAATATTATATGAAAAAGTAAAATATGTCTATACGTATAACTACAATCTGCTAAAATAAACAAAAGTGTTAATAATTTCAATTCAAGGCAGGTCAAAATCTTAATGGCTCCAGTGTGCACAAATTATATAAAAAAGGCAAAACAAATATATGGAAAAAACACTTAAAATTCCCGCGCAGGCACTCAAGTGAAGCTTTCAATAACCAGATTCACTAAAAACAAAAAAATTGAAAAAAAATCTCATATATTGTATCTGAACAAAATTGCCACAAACTAAAGTGCCAATCTAAAAATAACTGCACTTGAACCACACAAAGTCGATTTTTATTTAGTTGGCATTGCGCGCTTATATCGGATGCCATTTTCAGCAATACTACACCTGCCGGAGTGCAAAAAAAAAAAAATACAACGATTGAAAATAACTACAATTGCCTACGAACGGCGAAAAATAGTTGGCAACAAGTGTGCACTTACAAAAATATATGTAGCCAGCAAGACAGTCACTGTAATGCGAATCTGCCTACATACCTACCACCGTGGTGGTCATTGCTTCTAATACAATCGAAACGTTCATAATAAAACATCAGACCATCAAGTTAGGTGGCAGCTGAGCAAGGAGAAAGTGGAAAGGGATATCGTCATTTCAAAAGCCCTGCAGGCAGTTGAATCAGCGGCTGCTAACTATTCATTATATTTCTATTATTGCATTACTTTTTCACTTCGTACGAGCTTTCTTCACCTGTTGTTGTGCCCCTCTATTCAACTGGCTTCGCCTCCATCCCTCCTCACCTACCGTCTCTCCAGCAATCTGTCAGCATGATGAAATATCCGCGCACCACTTCAACCACTTCGTCGGGGTTTTTCGAGGATGATGAGCCTATGATGAATTTGGCATATCAAACGCCTCCACATTCACCGGCAAACAGTACACCAGAGGTATTGCAACGTCACATGGTGCGCATGTTCAGCACTGAAGAGTGAGTGTTTCTTTTTATCAAATAATTTTATGATACGTTTTGCAGCATTTTGTTAAACTATCATCAATAGCACTTGATAACTAGTTATGTACATAAAACATTTGTAGTACTAAAAGTAGGTGTCGGTAGGTGTAACGGCATATATATGTATAGGGTGTTTTTTTTAGCTGCGTGAAAACTATCGATATCGATAACTATGGTTTAACAGCTGAGAATGACAAGCTGTGTTGACATTTCTATTCAGTAGAGTTTGGCGAGTCATCGCGAATCGTATAACGCCAGAACAACGCTTCCAAATTGTGGAAATTTAATTAAAAAAATGGTACCATCGGTCCTTATTTCCTTCGAAATAATAAAGGTAAATGTCGTTACGGTGAATGGAGAGCACTATCGAGCCATGCAGATTGATGCTTCTAAAAATTAATGCCTTCGCCTCAATTGAAATGATGTTTTTTAGGTGTTTCTTTATAAGCGTGTAAAACGGTTCAGTAGAACGGGCTATATCTGTGTCCATTGTCCATGTGAAGACAATTTTTTGAAGGCTGAAAACTTTTTGAACGAACCTCGTGCGGCCAAAAATAAATAATTTATTTTTTAACAATGAATCAGAAAATAAAATGATGAAAACAAAAATAAAAAATCTTTTTTCGTTTCCGTTTTAAACGCTTTTAAAGAAACCCGCGAAGTCACCATTTCAAATGAAGCAAGGACCTCAATGAGTGAAGCATCAGCGACATTTGGTTCCAACAAGACGACACAACTTGCCATACAGCGCTCTTAACAATCGATCTATTGCCTTTTATACTATTCAAGCCACTATTGACGTTATGCGGCCAAATTTATTACAGAAAATAGTCAAAAATAGTACTGATCGAATGTAACTCGTAGCCGCGACGGACATAAGCCGGATATCATTTTCAAAAAATAAATGTCTTGAAATTAGCTAACCGATTATGAAAAAAGAATTATTCCAACAATATTCCTGTTTTGTATTATGAATTAAGTTCGCAAGCTCTTAAAAAACACCCGATATATGGGTATGTATTATAGGTATTGCTAAGTAAAGAGTTTCTTTTTATACCCACGCGCGCGCCTATGCCCAAAGGTGTTGTAATTTTGGTGAAATCGCCCAATAACCACGCCCATCTCTAATATAACGGTAATTGAAAAAAGTTATATCTCGGTTTTAAATGATGACAAATTGTTCAAATTTTGATATATATGATGAACCCAAGAAAAGAAAAAGGACACATTTATAAATCACTTCCCAATTTCTCTTCGAATTACGTGATTCGCAATACCAAATTTTGAGAGCGAATCACATCGTGGAAAAACATAGGTGGGCACACTGCATTATAAATTTACTGCATTACAAATAGCAGTAAGCAGTAAAATTTTACTGATTACTGAAAAAAATTTGCATTACCAGTACACTTTTACTGATTACTGAAAAAAATTGCAGTAAAAATATTTTTTTACTGATTACTGAAAAAAATTGCAGTAAAAATATTTTTTTACTGATTACTGAAAAAAATTTGCAGTAAAAATATTTTTTTACTGATTACTGAAAAAATTGCAGTAAAAATATTTTTTTACTGATTACTGAAAAAAATTTGAAGTAAAAATATTTTTTTACTGATTACTGAAAAAAATTTGCAGTAAAAATATTTTTTTACTGATTACTGAAAAAAATTGCAGTAAAAATATTTTTTTACTGATTACTGAAAAAATTGCAGTAAAATTACTGATAATATCATTTGATTTGCATTATCAGTATAATATTTACTGTTTATGGGAAGTCAAAATGTAATACACTCTCATCACGAGATTCAATCATTTATGTACTCAATAATTCTCTCTTTTTTTTTGGTTTCTCTTATTTTCCTAAATAACAAAATAATAACCCCATAACTGTAACTGTCGTACAATCCAAACAAAAGAATTGGATGAAGATGCACTGAAAAAAATAGGCCAATAAATATGTATTGCACCCTACACACATCTATACAACATAGAAAGAGTAGAGGTTAAAGATATATTATTTTTACATAAATTATCAGCTTCTTTGTCAGAATCGATTAATCTACGTTCTTTCGTTTGTCAAATCAAGTTTACTTCAATATAATATAATAATAAGTACTCTTTAAGTACTCCAGATTCGATGACAAACAAAGGCAAAAAATCCTTCAATTTAATTGAAATTTTTTATATTTACATATTTTCTTACTGCACAGATGCACACAACTTTGGAATAAATGCAATAGACCGAAATCTGCAGAAGTAGTTAATGGAGTAATAAATGCGAATTTAATAACTCCATGCATAACAAGGTGGAACTCGCTTTATGATTCCGTAAATAAGTTACTGGAGCACAAAACCAATTTAGCAGAATTGTGTTTCCGTTTAAAAATTCCTACCATTCTCAGTGGTGAGCTTGAGTACTTAGAGGAATACGTAAAGCTTATGAGACCTATTGCAGAAGTAATCGATTTCCTTCAGGGTGAAAAGACCATGTATTTTGGTTATTTCATACCCACTATAGCGTCCTTAAGTATAAAAATGCGTCGTTTGGAGCCTAAAAGTTTGAAGTAATATATTTAACCGAAAGTAGCAAAAAAAATGCATGAAGCTTTGCTTAAAAGATTTGAAAAGTACTTCCTGATTCAGCCTGACGCTTGGGATGCTGTTATTGCCGCTATTTCTGTCCCTGACATTAAGTTGCGATTTGTGAAAGCTCTTTTAGAAACAGCTAAAACGCAAACAGAAGAGGAAGTTAAAAAAATGTTCAACACTTATGTGGTCAAGTATGGAAAAGTAGCCTGTGCCAAAACTCGTATTCTACCTCAACCACCTCAAAAAACATTTTTTGACTTCGGGGATGAAAGTAATGGTAAACTGTTTACACTTGGTTTTCAATTAAATATTTGTTTTATGCATATATTTACTTAAATAGATATTAGCATACAATGTGGTTCCACTGACTCGGAAAATTATCTGCAAGAAACGCTATTATACCTGGCCGAACGAGAAGAAACAACAAGTTGCCTAAATAAATATCAGGCTATTAAAAACGTATTTTTAAAATATAATACCCCATTACCGTCATCTGCACCTGTAGAACGGTTGTTTTCATTCGCTGGAATTGTAAATCAGTCTAGAAGGCAAAAACTCAGCGATGCAAATTTTGAAATGCTTGTGTTAAGAAAGGCTAATAGCTAATAGCAAATAAAATTATATTAACAGTAATTTTACTGCAATTTTTTCAGTAATCAGTAAAAAAATATTTTTACTGCAAATTTTTTTCAGTAATCAGTAAAAAAATATTTTTACTGCAATTTTTTCAGTAATCAGTAAAAAAATATTTTTACTGCAAATTTTTTTCAGTAATCAGTAAAAAAATATTTTTACTGCAATTTTTTTCAGTAATCAGTAAAAAAATATTTTTACTGCAATTTTTTTCAGTAATCAGTAAAAAAATATTTTTACTGCAAATTTTTTTCAGTAATCAGTAAAAGTGTACTGGTAATGGAAATTTTTTTCAGTAATCAGTAAAAGTTTACTGGTAATGAAAATTAAATTGCAATATCAGTAAAATATTATATTTACTGCATTCTTACTGTTACTGCAAAGTGCCCACCTATGTGGAAAAATTATTGTGTCGAGAAGGTTGCTAAACACCTCAGGTATTGTGGAAGTGACAATTGTCTTCTGAGGAACTGTTCCACCTCCATAAGAAGTAGTTACAGCTTTGAAGTAACTGCATCTTTCAGGAACTGTGAAGTGATCATTAAAATCTGAAAGCTTAACCTGCAAGAAAAGTTTATATAAATTTGCATATATTTTAGAATCTAACTCAGTCCTACTGTGAGATAATTTGCAAATCTGAGCTCGCAGATGAACTTTCTTTTAAAAATAATTTTATAAATTTTGTGAATTATAATATGAAGTAAGAGTTTAGTTTTGTCTTTTTTTATCATCGATATATATATATATATAAATAATAAAATAATAAATAATATTATAATAAGAGATCAAAAAGCCGAACTGCCAAAGTGAATTACGAATGAGCCGTGGAATCAGGAATTCGCGAAATATATATATATATATATATAATTGGCGCATACACCCTTTTTGGGTGTTTGGCCGAGCTCCTCCTCCTATTTGTGGTGTGCGACTTGATGTTGTTCCACAAATGGAGGGACCTACAGTTTTAAGCCGACTCCGAACGGCAGATATTTTTATGAGGAGCTTTTTCATGGCAGAAATACACTCGGAGGTTTGTCATTGTGTGCCGAGGGGCGACCGCTATAAGAAAAATGTTTTTCTTAATTTTGGTGTTTCTCCGAGACTCGAACCGACGTTCTCTCTGTGAATTGCGAATGGTAGTCACGCACCGACCCATTCGGCTACGGCGGCCGCGAAATACTAAGCGAATTTTTTAGAGAGCGAATTAAGTGGCATGGGAATAAAGCATAAAAGCGGGCATTTGGATAACGCCTTAAGAAAACCCAACCAAACTTGTTCCATGTATTACTTCCCTCCTCATTTAGGTTTGATCCAACTGGTTGACTTACAGTCATGTATAGAGTGGTTCGGCAAATAGCGATACCAGATGGAGTTCATGTTGTTCTGATGAAGTTTCAAGTTATGCGTTTTAAAGTAGTCCACCCTTATGGCGCCTATTTCTATTGCGAATTTAAGGAGACATTTCCAACCCACTACTGAGATATCTTCTAATCCATTAAACTGTGGTACCCTCGGATATTTCAATAGTGTTTAGAATAACGCAGAACATACGCAAAGTATATGCTCTACAGTTTCTCCTGAGCTCCTAAATTTCCGGCATTCCGCGCTGGTCCAGACTCCTATCTCATAAGCATACGCCGCTACTCCACCCATTTAGATCCGACATAAATATTATGGAGCTCGTATAAAAATACGCTCACTTTTTATATGTTAAGTCTAAATTTCCGTCGTCCATCTACCGTTACAACCTTTAACTATCATTGTCTATGATTGTTTCCAGAATTAACTAAAATGTGCCGGGTATATTAAAATTATTCTTATTCTTATTATTTCTTAACATTCTACTTTTATTCTCTTCGCTTATCTCTTATATATATTTTTTTTTCTTATTTATTTGTATTTCGTTTTAAGTATATTTAGATATTTATATTTAAATTTATTATCATCAAACCAAAAATTTGCATTTATTTGCTAATTAATTTGTTTATTTGCTCTGTTGATTCAATAAATAATTCAATGATTTTTTCAAAATAGTTTTGACATAGTAGAAGCTATGCCTAGCAGAAGTCAAAATGAATTCATTTTCCCTCGAAAATCGCATTAAATGAATAAAAATTCACTATTAACATAAAATGACGAAGCGATAAAAGTTACTTATTATAAAATTTGTAATATTTTCAGTCAACTTAATCCTTCTCCGGAGATTAACAATTAAGAATTTGATGGATGAATTTTAGTCGGTTAACTAGGTATATACAGGGTCCGGCACTCGAAGTTTAACCCACTAAAAAGGCCATAAATTTAGTTTGGAAAATTACTTTTATTCAATTTAAAGTAAAAAATGTGTGAAAATAATACAAAATTAAGAATCAATTTACATTTGCTCGATATCACCACTTTTTGCCTTGACTTTGGCCTTGAGACGGTCCAGAAACTAGTCGCGAGCTGCCCGAATGTGACTTGCAGGTATTTTGGCCCACTCGCAGACCATGACTTTTTCAGCGCATCGAGACTGGTGAATCTTTTAGTTCGGACCTTGCTCTCCACAATGGCCCAAAGAGAATAATACATTGGATTCGCGTATTCGTGAATTTCAGAGCCATTGTGTGGACGTTATGAAGTTCGGAATGTTGTTTTTTTAGCCATTCCTGGTTCACTCGAGCTTTTTGAGACAGTGCCGAGTCTTGTTGAAACGTCCATTGTCTGCCACCAAAATCTTTGACTTACCTTGACGCCAGGCTCGATGAAAACGCCCAAACCATTACCTGTGGCGGCTGCTGCCTCCTGGTGGCCAATCGATTACTCAAAATCTCGTATGAACGGTCGGTAAAATAAATGCTATCGTTTTGAGAGTTTACGAGTTGCTCAATTTGAAAAATTTTTTCGTCAGAAAACACAATGTTCGGACATTGACCGCTTTCGGCCAAGCGAAGCTACTCCTTCGGTCTCTCAAGTCTGACTTGTTGCTGCTTTCATGTGAGATCATGCGCTTTTTTGATCTTGTAAGGCTTGGCTTTGAGATCATTTTGCAGTATGCGGCGGATGCCACGGTCAGATCTTTTCAGTTTTTTTGCCATTTGATTGACACTTCGTCGGGGACTTCAAGTCATCTTCACTTTTTAAACCATTTCACGTGACATTGCAGTCTTTTGATGACCACCTCCATGACATTTCGCGATGCTACCTGTATTATTGTAAGGAGTAATGGTGCGATAAACGAAAGCTTTATTTACTTTAATTTGCTCGAGCTCACGAACAATCGCTGATTATTTTCCAGCCAAATATAATGCAATTACACTACTACGTTCGAAATCCATTACTGCTTTATTTTTTTCGCGTTTACTCGAGGCAAAATGCTTCCGCGCGCTTGTAAAAAATGCTCTGGGCTGTCATTTAGCCAACTAACAGATAGGTGATGCCCGGCCTCCAAGATCATGCGTCTCGACCTCAATAGACTCCTTTTTTATGGGGTTTGCATAAGTCACAAGCGTATGCCCATAAGTATCTTTGCGAAGACACCTTCAAAGTCAACATAGCACCTGCTTTTCCTCAATCTGAGCTGGATCTTTGTGATAGAATTATTGGAAATTGGCCTAGATCCCTCATCCACAAAGTACTGCATCAAAATGTTACTAAATGAGTTGGTTAACTAGATTCTAAGTATTCTCAATATTCTTTCTTTTGAAACTATAAGAAATGTTACATTTTCTTCATTAAAATGGCATACATAAGTAAATTATAAATTTAATTTATTTTTGATTCTGTTGTTCAGCATTAATCTGTTTTTCATTGGCTGTATGAAGTACTGTATTTTTAGATGATCAAATGAATAAATTAGACCTTTCAGATCCCTGTTGCACAAAGAGTTGAACAATATGGCATTATTCTTACACAAGATGGCGCAAAATTAGTGACCCTATCGAAAGATTTACTATTTTAGTAAAGAGCTTTTTATTCATACAAAGCTGGACAAGCAATGGAGCGCATAAAAATCCAAATATAGATTTTCATCACTCAAAATTTTTTTTTTATTTAGTAAAAAAGGTCGGTCGCCGTAGCCGAATCGTTTGTGCGTGACTGCCATTCGGAATTCTGAGAGATGCTAGGTTCGAATCTCCGTGAAACATCAGAGTGAAGAAAACGTTTTTTCTAAAAGTGGTCGCCCCTCGGCAGGCAATGGCAAATCTGCGCGTGTATAGCTGCCATGAAAAAGCTCCTCATTAAAGGACCATTTGCCGGTCGGAGTCAACTTAAAAGTGTGGGCCCTTCCATTTGTGAAACAACATCAAGACGCACACCACAGCTCGGCCAAACGCCCAAAAAGGGTGTAAGCGCCAATTATAAATATACGAGTATATAAGAAGTTACTTCTAAAATACCAATACCACAAACGGCCTCCCAAATAAATGAAGTTTCGTTTGTACCTTGCACACAGTTGTGTTATTCCTGTACAACATTTTGTTTACATTTCTAGTGAATCACTTCAAAAAACACAAGAAAAAAACTTAAATGTGTAATCTCAATGCCAAACAACACCGATAAGCGCTTGACTTAGGCAAACCTGTTCCACTATAATTGAAAATTACCATAAAACTCTAATGACAACTCTAATTTGCAACAAAAGCGCAGCTAAGAAAAAGAGAAAATAAAAGGAAGAAGTGACTTGAACTGCCCACTAAGGTACGAGTGAAACAGTTATCGCACAGTGAGCGGCGGCTTGCGAGTTTGTAATATGAGCGTTCTGAACATTGTGTGTTTTATTCCCTCTTTTGTTGGACTTATTTGTCTTTTAATCTAACACTTTTTTTCTGAAACCATTATTTTTGTTCTTTTTACTGCCTTTCTTGCACAACAGTTGGAAAAAAATGTCACAAACTTGTATTTATAATTGTTGTTATTTTTGTTAGCGTGCATTTGAGTAACGTCAAATTGAAAGGCTTCCTCTCCGCTTGTTCATTCGCTCCTCTCTACCGACCTTTTTCCTTCTTTTTACGCAGCAAAACCGCATTAACGCAGGTTAATGCACTAAACAATAATACTTTGACCTTAAGTAAACTAAAATACAATGTAAGTAGAAAGAAAACGAAATGCAAAAAAATTGTAGAGAAATGCAAGAAAATAGTGCATTTACATGCGTTTAGGTATTTGAGTGCAGAAAATTTTTAACATACCCTGCAGGAAAATCTGCTGGTGTTAAATTGATATGTATTGTATTAAATTTAGACCCTTGGTTAGTTTACGTTGCATATTTCTCTCTATAAACACCTCTCGAGTTTTGCACGTCGCAAAGTGTGACAGTAAGTAGTAAGTATACTGCGGTTTTCAGAAATTTTGTTTATGATCTAGTCTCACTTGAGAAAGAAGAATTATGAAACATGGGAGAGCAAGTGATGGAAGACTAAGTATATGCAGAGTTGATTACATAAAAAATAAAGAAAGTTTCAGCAAATACGTGCGTATACAAGGTGGCTCAAAATCAATGGAAATCTTTATTTACTATTTACTTTGCAAGTGTCAAATATGATTGGTACGACGCTATTTACGCCTTCCGATGGGTTGATACATTTGGCGCCACCTTGTATGTACATTTTACATTACATGCATACAAAAACAGTTGGGGCCGTTTTCCCAACGGAATTATAAAATTTATTATATTTTAAAACTTCCTCCAAAATATTTCGAAAAAATCTTAATATTTATGCATTTCCAAAAATCGAATTTTCATGATTAAAAATAGTTTTTAAAAATATTCTTTTTTTCGTTTTTAAACTTTTTTTTCTAAAAAATCATTTCAGAAGAGTTGAGGTTTAAAAGGTCTGCTTCATAAATAAAACAAATTTCTAAAGGCAGCTTACAAAATAACTCATTTTTTAACTTTTAGATTGAAGGGGAGAAATTGTGAAAGAGCTTCCCATTTAATTAGAGTATTTGTCATCGGTGCGTAACAAAATACTACTAGCTACTACTTTCGTTACACTGTGCTCTGCTTCCTAGAAAGTATAAATTGTCTCGCACTACATACTTACATACTCGATATTTTTCGAAATTAGTTTTAAATTCTTCAAATGAAATTTATCTGGATCTGGTCTCGAATCTCGGTGAAACACCAAAAAAGCAATGAAGAAAAAGTTTGTTTCTAATAGCGGTCGCCCCTCGGAAGGCAAACCTCCGAGTATAATTCTGCCATGAGAAAACTCTTCATAAAAAATATCTGCCGTTCGGAGTCGGCTTAAAACTGTTAGTCCCTCGATTTGTGGAACAACATCAAGACGCACGCCGTAAATAGGCGGAGGCGCTAGGCCAAACACTCAAAAAGGGTGTACGCGCCAAATATATATACATATATATTTTTTTTATTTTTTATTTTATTTTATTTTATAAACGTTTACATAACAATAAAATTATTATACAATCGAATATATATATAATTCTCTGTTTCGATGTTCTGAACCAGAGTCAACTATGACTGATTATAGTTGCTTAAAAAGGAATGGAAGTATATAATTCTAACTTACTCGGAAATTTTTTAATAGCAATTTAATTAAAGTGGCACAATAATACTGAACTACTAAATCCTCATCAATACTTCAGTCCTCTTTGAAGAGCCAATACATTTATGATCAAGATATTTTTTCACTGGTTAACGTTTTTTTACAGGGTCAATGCCACAAAGCTCACATTACACACATCCACACAAATACATATCTATTGATTAATTGCCTCGCTTGCGTTGACGTATATTTTCTTTGTCATTTCATTAGACTTTCTTTCGAAAGTAATTCGATATGAGTGGCTAATCGCGCTTTAATCGATTTGAAGGCAAATAAGCAGTTTTATAAGGTTTGCCCAAACCAATAAAAAGGTGACGTTTTTCTCGAAAGATATATATTTATTCATAAATACCAATATTCCGGGAGCCAGAGGCTAATTTTTTTTTTATTCTACTAAATGTCAACAATACACAAAAAAATTTCAGCCGGTATTAAATTAGTTGTTAAAAAAATTTTTTTTGACACGTTTCGCAGCATCCCACGCACGTACCCACCGCTACTGGACCAGCTGACGGTTGGTTTCGTCATCCATTGGATGGCGTCTGCCTTCAGTATTACAATCAGTCGGCGTGAAATGATGAGGTCAGAATGGTCCCTGGCTCCCGGACTAATATGCATCATACATATATTATGTTTGTATGGATGTACATTTTTTACAAGTTCACCTATTCAGCTGACGTGTTTTCCCCCCTCTACCGCGCAGCTGACTATTTTTTTTATTCTACTAAATGTCGTGCTAAAACTCCATTCTTTCGTGGGTATTTTGAGTTTTGAGAACAGGAATAAATTATCAAGGGGCTGAATATGATGACTGAGACCTGATTAATATGAAAGTACCTCCAAAAATTTCATATCCATATAAGAAAACAATGTCTTTTCGTTAGAAAAGGCGCAACACATTCCGGGGGGAAAATATTAAAATATACAAGTATTTTAAGCTACTTCAAATTTGCACTTTATTGTACCAGAATTCAATGTAGCTAATTCTTTTTTAATTCTGATTAAGTGTTTTGAAATTTTTATGAAAGTTCGTTAAATTTTTATAATATAAATCTTGCACAAAGTCTGAAACATAGACTATTATGGTGCTTGTTATAGAGAAAAATTACTAAAATTTAAAAATAACTAAGTAAATAGTCTGTACTTGCCAATATGTGTTGCCTTTGTAATAATTTCAGGGAGTGTAACATACCAAAAACACATATAAAAATAGAGTCGAAATTCTAGTACAATTTTTTTAGCAAGCCTCGTATATAAGTATGCACATATGTCTGTAACTCGATTCGAAAGGTGACTCTATTCGAATTTATTATTAAACTCGAATTTGCCTATGCATTGGTAAAAGTTCGAATCGAGTTATTAGTTTTGCGAACGTTGTACCACTATGTTGTAAGAGTATTGGAATGTTAAACGTCAAAATACATAAAAGTTTTTCAGCCTTCCTCAATAAATTCGGCCAAAAATCTCGATCCTTTCAAGACATCCTCCAGTTTTTCAGCCTTCCTTAATAAATTCGACCAAGAATCTTGACTTTTTGCAGATTTTTTTTTTTTATTTTTTATTTTTTTTACTACAAACATTTAACAATATATAGGTATGCAATGTTTGTTGACACTACAACTAGTTTAAAGGAAACTAACAAGCAGTATGATTTTAACAATTATGTGGGGTTTTTATGAAGAGAATTTTAAAATCTCTTCTTTACATTAACTACCGATAAGATCATATGGTTTTTTCGCTGGAGTCGTCGGGTTAGGCCTGCGGTGTTGAGAATTTTGCTGGCTTCCTCGTTAATGTGCCTCTGGAGCCTCTTAGAGTGGGCTTCTGCTTGTATTTTAATAACTTCAGCGACCGTAGGAATGCAGAGGTCACGATGAATATCTGCAGTGCGAACGTGCCAAGGTGCGTTGACAATATTTTTGATAATTTTATTTTGAAATCGTTGAATTATGTTAATATTACTTTGACTGGCACAGCCCCAAATTTGAGCGCCGTAAGACCACACGGGTTTGATAATTTGATTGTATATCATTATTTTGTTATATATGGAGAGTTTTGAATTCCGTCCAATAAGCCAGTTCATTTTTAATATTTTCAAATTAAGTTCGCTTCGTTTTATTTTTATATGCTCCTTCCAATGTAGCTTAGCATCGAGGATTATACCAAGATATTTGGCAGTATTTGCGTATGGAATTGGAGCGCCTAGTAGCATTATTGGGTGATGGTTTACTTTTTTATTGGTAAAGGTCACATGAATTGATTTGTTACTATTTAATTTTATTCGCCAAATTTTCGTCCATTTTTCTACTGCGTCTATAGCGGTTTGCGTCGGCGGTTTTTCCTGTTGCGAGGATTGCTGTGTCGTCAGCAAAGGTGGAGATCATAGTGCTTGGAGGTATTGGTATATCTTTCGTATATATAAGGTAAAGAAGGGGTCCAAGAATACTTCCTTGCGGCACGCCAGCATTTATTTTCTGCAATTTGGAATACTCATTCCCTTGTTTTACGCGAAAATACCGTTCAGTTATATACGATTTCATAAATGCACTGTATTGAAGTGGCAGGCATGACTTCAATTTGTTGATAAGGCCTTCATGCCAAACCTTGTCAAATGCTTGCGCGACGTCCAGGAAGACTGCTGAGCATATGTTTTTCTCTTCGAACGGTTTTTCTATTTCAGCTGTAATTCTGTACACCTGATCTATGGTGGAGTGTTTACAGCGGAATCCAAACTGGTGTGAAGGTATCAGGTTGCGAAATTCAATTATTGGTTTTAAGGTATTTAGAATGAGCTTTTCTAGTAGTTTTGAAATTTGTGGCAACAAGGAGATTGGGCGGTATGAAGAAACAATATCTGGATCCTTTCCTGGTTTGGCAATCATAATCATCTCTGCAATTTTCCACAGGCTTGGAACATACTGGAGTCGGATCGACGAATTGAATCGATTGGCTAATTTTACTAGACTTTTGTTGGGTAGTTGCTTTAATACTTCCGCTGTGATTAAATCAAATCCAGGTGCCTTTTTGTCTTTTAGTTGCTTGATTTCTCTTTTCAGTTCGCTCACAGTTATATGTGGGATTAGAGTTGTTTCTTGATCTAAGGAGGGATATAAGTCATCGGATTGACTCTTGTTCGGCTTTTTGCAGATATCATCCAGTTTTTCAGCCTTACTAATGAATAAATTCGACCAAAAATCTCGACCCCTTGCAGACATCCTCCAGTTTTTCAGTTCAAAGAATTTGTGGCAATCTAGGTTTTTCTTGGGCGACCGCTTTCGTTTGCGTCCATCCTCAGATGTCCAGCACACTTAAGATGCTGAAGCTTAATGTAGTCGGCAATTTGGAAGTCGATAGCTTAGCTAGGCATTCTTCACTATAACATAGGCGCTAGTTGACGTGATCTATCCACCGTTCCAAAGATGCGAAGTAGGATTTTTCGCTCAAGTATGTAAAGCTTTTTTTCATCTGCCTTACGTATCTCCCAAGCTTCAGAAATACGAACAATGCAAAGCTTAATTATAGTTTTATAGAGTTTCAGCTTTGTTCGCTTAGAAAGAAACGCGGAATCTAGTGCTTTGTATGCCGAAAAGAAGACCACGCTCCCTATTTGGAGTCTCGCATTCACTTCTTGTTGGATATTGCGTCCGCAGAGATGATAGATTCAAGATGCATGTATATGACTGGGTATAAACTTGTTATTGTTTATGCTTTCGAAGCTATAGCTTCATATAAAATTTTAGGCTTTCCGAGGAAGGCCTTAATTAACTCCTCCTCCTTAACTCCAACCGCAGTAAAACTTACTGCTACTCTAAAATTCCTTTGGAGGCTATCAACATCAAATAGGGCAAGACCGGTTTGCAGCGCTGGCATAATCGCACCAAAGGTTACCCTTTCCCATAATGTTACATCCCGCGAGGGTTCTCCATTTAACTCTTCAGTTAATCACTCCCACAAATTTGTACATGTTTGCTTAGCATTAGCGCACTTTATATAGTATTTGACCAAATTTGGATACGATTCTATAAATAACACCATAATTCCAAATTGGCTTCATGTTTAAACTTGTCATATTTAATAAAAAATGGTTAAATTACTAGCATTTTTCATATTGCTTTCCCGTTCTATAGCTAAAAGCTAAATTCGGCATAAAAATTCGAGTAGCATAGTTGCCAATTTTCGTTTTTCGAATAAACTATTCGCAATGCGAAAATAGATTTACCAAGTACAAAAATTCGGCATTCGCGTGAACTGATTTTCGAATCGAGTTACAGAATAAGTCCCCAGTTATTTTGGAAATTCGAAATGTATGCCATCTACACAAAATGAGTGCCTGGTAACGTGAAGAATATTTGCAAATTGTTAAACAAAAAAGTGCTAGACGCTGCCAAAAAATGTGTAAATATTTGACATAAAACAATTAAGCAAACGTGCTACTTGTTTTTGTGTTTGCACAACACGTCTTTCACGGTCAACTTGATTTGTATTCGCATACGAAATCGATTACCGTTTCGCCAGTTGCAAATTTCCAGCTGAAGTACACAGCTTATTTCACATGCGAGAGGTTTTAGGGCGGGATGAGCGAACGAAACAATGGATTTTAAATATTGACATAAAACACACGAGTCGACAAAGGCAAATAAGCTGCCGAAAATAATTGTTTACTGTTTTTATTAGTGTTTTTTATTTGTTTATCTTTTGGAATACCATGGCAAGACTTGATAATGAATGAGTTCATTAATCACAAATGGCTATTAACATGATTTCCCAAATTTTTTTAGGTGATTTGTGTTACAACACACGTACATATATATGTATATGTTTCTACTGTTTTTTTTTTTTTTGTTTTTTGGCGTTTTTTGTGCTGAATTTTTGACTCCCACGAAAACTTGGCAAACATTTGAAAAGCACAACGCCAACACGTGTCGCTAATCACCAGCTGGTAAAGCAAAAAAAAAAAAAAAAAACAAATATAATATTAAAATGCATAGAGTTCACATATTGCTTCGTCTTTGCATATTGAAGCTGGAAAAATCAAGCTTTCACATGCTAATACTCGCGCAAATAGTTTATTGATATAAACTGCATGCTCAGCCTCAGCCTACCAGTGTAATTGGAAACCAGTTCAAATTAATTTT
The DNA here is from genome assembly GCF_028408465.1 of Anastrepha ludens. Taxonomy (NCBI): domain Eukaryota; kingdom Metazoa; phylum Arthropoda; class Insecta; order Diptera; family Tephritidae; genus Anastrepha; species Anastrepha ludens. The sequence goes on from NC_071501.1 coordinate 73,719,945, forward strand.
GAAATATATGCAAAAGTAGCGCACAATTAAAGCAATTACGAGTATTCTGGGATATATATAGATAAATATTATTGAGAAAATTAAAACAATCTAACCTATTTGTGTTACCACAAGGAAATGTGGAAGGTTAATATTCAGAACAAGTTCAGCTTGAGCAAATACATGCGATATGTATTAAATATGTATGTGCATTAGGGTGCAGGAACTATAAAATATTTCTGCATAATATTAAAATTTTTATGAGCTGGATCGATTTGAAAGGCCCTCCAGAAATCGAGTTTGCTTTATAAATAAAATTAATTTGTCAACATATTTTTAAGCACGAAAGGTCAGCTTAAACATGTTTAAACATTTTCTCTACGGAATCTATGTAATGCTTTTTTTTTTTTGGAAAAAAATCGGGACGTAATGGGTTAATTTTCCAAAAACTTGAGGAAAGTAAGTGCTGAGGCCGAGGTATTTAAGTTTCCTTTAAATTTGTCTGCCAAAAACAGTCAAAAATAGCATAACACATGAATTATTTTGACTTGTTTGATACAATTTTTGAACATTTAAGTGCGCCTTTGGATCGGAAGCTTTGTTTTTGGAAAAAATAGTTTCAGAAACAAATTTTATTAATAAAACAACCTCGATTTTGTGGGTATTTTCAATTCATTCTAACTCTTAATATTTTCCCGAAATATTTTGGCGAAATTTTTAAAATATGTACCCCAAATTTTATAATTCTGTGAAAAAAATGCAAGGTTTTTTGATGAGGCACCCTATGTATATGCTTACGCTCTCACAAGGTGGCGTAAAATTATCACCCTCTCGGAAGATTTATAATTTTTGCAAATGGCAGTCTTATTCGAAACTTGTAAACTAGACAGATGCAATATAGCAACAGACAAGCAATGTAACAAAATAAAAGTTTCCATCATTCAAACTCTCTTTTTTTATGTAGTAAAAAAGCTACCCAAAACCAAAATTGGGTGAATAATTTTTCCAACCTTGTGTAATATCTACATTAAAGTGAACGGGTGGAAAAACGACTAATCATGCTGGCGTCAGTCGACAACTATCTTGGCGTCAGTCTTGACAAAACGCTTACTTGGAATTCCCATATTGAGTGAGTTACTTCAAAAGCCGCAAGGGCATTCTTTGCCTGCCCAAGGCTTTTTGGTAAGACATGGGGACTAAACCCTAGAATGACATTCTGGACATTCACCACAGTTGTGAAACCCATAGTCACTTATGCATCCTTAGCATGGTGGCCCAAGGTCAAGCAAAGAAAGGCAGCAAAAGAATTAAACAAACTGCATCGCCTGATATGTGTTGGTATTACAGGGGCTATGAAAACATGCCCCACGGATGCATTGGGTGTGCTCCTGAACCACCGAATGAATACCACCGCTTCCAATTCTAATTGAAAGAGAAGCTCGCTCGAGTGCCTTAAGATTAAAAGGTATATCTGAAATTAAAAGTGGGGTTATGAAAGGACATTTAAAGATATTGGAAGACTTCCTACATAGTCCCATTCTTCATAGGGATGATATACTATCACCCAAACCAATACTCTTCAGGAACTTCCAAGTTATAATTAATGAACGAACAGACTGGAGAACTAACTCTATCACTTCCAAACCTGGCTCCCAGCTATGATTTACTGATGGGTCCAAATTGGAAAATGGTAGAACAGGGGCAGGAATCAATGGGCCTAAATTCAAAAAATCGATTCCGATGGGATTCTACCCAACAATATTCCAGCCAGAAATACATGCCATCAAAATATGTGTGAGAGAATGCCTTAGCAGGAAAATGAGAGGTACTCACATCTACATACTTTCAGATAGCCAAGCGGTTCTTCTTCTTTCTGTGGACTCACAAAAGGCCACATTAATGAATTCCTTAGGAAATGGGAAGAAAGAAAGCTTGCTGCACACTGGCTAAACTGTGCCGGTCAGCGTCAAGCCAAACTATTCCTAAGTCCCAACAAAGGAATATCTGACAAACTTCTCTCACTAAACAGAGTAGATCTGCGTCTTTTAACAGGATATCTTACAGGCCCCTGCAGCCTGAGGTATCAACTAAATAATATTGGTCTATCTGAGACCAATGTCTGTCGCTTTTGCGAAATGGACATAGAAAGCTCAGAACATGTGCTTTGTGAATGTCCTGCGTTGGGCAGACAAAAACTTCATCACCTTGGTGGTATCGTAGTATCTCCATGCAATCTTTGGAACAACAAACCCAAAATTGTGCTAAAATTTTTAAAATGCCTTAAACTCTAGGGTTACAAAATAGGCCTTTCACAATAGATCAGCTCTGGTCGCAGTGCGTAATGGCCTTCTAATGATAATAATAATAATCATGCTGTGCTTTTTTAAACGTAGTATTACCGCTTGGAAACACCTTGCTTAAAAATTTGCTACATACACCTTTCCTGTGGGGTTCCGCAATAGCTATTGCCTTTTCTCATATAAAATGTGTAGGGAACTTAGGTACTAAGTGATTATACAGGTATATCCCCGATTTTCACTTGAAAAAATAAACACAGGATTATAATGACCGCCTACATACTCGTATAGTAAGCTGCATAGAAGTGATCTTGCAATCCCATGAATTTGTACTCCGCCTTCGATCAAAAAGTTCCCGGAACAAGCGCCAAGTGTCACCACAATTTTTTTTTTTAATTTATTGCACACCTTGAATTTTTGTCAGAAAATCAGACAGTTAATAAGGACTACTTTTTGGTCATTATGAGATGGAATAATTGCATTGCAGTTGATGGCGAGTACTTTGAAGCCGATAATATCACTTTTAAACAATGAAATTGTAATTTGAATTTTCTGTATATATTGCGGGAACTTTTTTATCAAGTTGATTTGTGTTTGAACAGTAAAGATCTGGCCATTATAAGTGTTATTAAGCCATATTTCTTTATAACTTAACAACCATGCTAGTGTTCATAATTACTTATAGATGCAGTAATAAAAAATGTTTATAATGAAAATAATTGATGGTTTTCATGATTTGCCAATTACACAAATAATTATATAGTTTCATTCCGAGGCAATATTGTGACATATGTATGTATATAGTATACAATTACAAATCCAATTTTAACCCCATTTTTTAATTAATAATTAAATAATAATGATATATTTCTTTCTTGACGTGTTTTCTTTCTTTTTATTGTATCATTTCAGGTAAGTCGTGGAAATACTTTAATGTGCATTTTATCATAAAAGAGAGCCAAATATCGTGAGTAAACTCTTAAAACGCATGAACGATTCCATGTCAAGTGATCCCAGTATTTTCAGCATTGTGAATTTTGTTGAAAATTTATTGGTTTACGCTGAAAAATTTTTGAAAAAAAAATATTAAATTTTCATATTTATTGAGTGTTGAAAATTTTAGAATTGGTATTTTTTAAATTGGAGAATATGTTTTTTTTTAGTTTTATTTTTTAATAAGAAAAATACTTAAAACAAATTCCTTTTGGAAAATTAAATTTTTTTGCTAAATTTGTTTTGTTTTGGAAAAAAATTGGAATATCTGGTTTATTTTTATTTGAATATTAAGTTTTCTAGGTTTCTTGGTGTGAAAAATACTTTTTTACTTTTACATTTTTTTTTTGTTTTTTTTAATGAAAATTTGATTTTTTACAAATTTTTTTTTTTTTGGAAAAAAATTAAAATTTCAATTTCGTTTTTGAAAATTAATTTTTTTTTATTTTGGAAATTTATTTTTTTTTATTTTGAAAATTTATTTTTTTTTATTTTGGTTTACGCTGAAAAATTTTTGAAAAAAAAATATTAAATTTTCATATTTATTGAGTGTTGAAAATTTTAGAATTGGTATTTTTTAAATTGGAGAATATGTTTTTTTTTAGTTTTATTTTTTAATAAGAAAAATACTTAAAACAAATTCCTTTTGGAAAATTAAATTTTTTTGCTAAATTTGTTTTGTTTTGGAAAAAAATTGGAATATCTGGTTTATTTTTATTTGAATATTAAGTTTTCTAGGTTTCTTGGTGTGAAAAATACTTTTTTACTTTTACATTTTTTTTTTGTTTTTTTTTAATGAAAATTTGATTTTTTACAAATTTTTTTTTTTTGGAAAAAAATTAAAATTTCAATTTCGTTTTTGAAAATTAATTTTTTTTTATTTTGGAAATTTATTTTTTTTTATTTTGAAAATTTATTTTTTTTTTATTTTGAAAATTTATTTTTTTTTGTAAATTTTTTTTTGTAAAATTTAATTTTTTTCGTAAATTTGTTTTTTATATCGTCTTTTTTTGTTTTGAAAAAAAATTTTATTGTTTTACAAAAAATTTTGGCGAGTAAATTTTCTATTTCTCATTTTTGAAAAGCAATAGATTTTTTTTATTATTAGCTAAGTTTATGCTAGCAATCCCTGAAAGCTTATTAGTAGGATTTGCATAACTTTTCGAGTTTTATTCAATAACGTACGTACAGTGAACCAGTGAAGAAACCGTGCAAAATGCGGCTCTAACGTAGCGCTAGCAGCCTCGTATATTACATCCATTTGCAAATCGATCGAAGCGACGATATGGGCATCAGTATAATACTTATCACACCAGACAAGCTTTATGTATTCTAGTATACAATTGGATTCAATAAATGTTCTCTATGCCACGCCGTAATATTCGAGTTTAGGACCCTTAATTCACATGTTAATGAGTTTTGCGTAAAGGGCCAGGCCTAGACTCTTACAAAATCAGATTAACTGAAGAAGTGAAACCTGTTAATTATTTGAAGCTTCGAGGCTGAGTAGGCTTCGGTAAAGCTATACAAAACTAAAATGATAATTTATTATCCGTATAGTTAAGATCCTATTGATCCAATTGAGCTACAGTAGCCCAAAACCTCCGAACTCATATTCAACAAATGCCTATATTGCTTCGGTAATTACCAACAGGTAACTCAGTTGGAGTTATCCGCGATTTTTTGTTTTTTCTTTTCTGAATAAAAATTTTATTTTTCATCCGCCAACCGAGCGCTCAGTCTAAATTTAGAAATTTACTCATTCATTATAGCTTTTGCTTGCAAAAACATGCCCGACGTGTTTGGATTTATTCTATTTTAGTATTTTTAATTATCAGTTAGTAGTCATGTAGAAATTAGTTACTGTTGTTCCTGTAATACAATGCCGTAATAATTATTTCTCAATTTTAACATACCTATGCAAATAATAGCAAAAAAATATCATTTATTTCAGCCAGAAAAACTAGCAAAACAAAATGCAACATTAAATGATTCTGATTTTATCCACTCTTATTAAATGTCAGATTCTGGTGGGGAATGATGATCAGGCGATTGTATCATCACACACACAAGTGTGTGTGTATAGTGTTAGCGCTACACAAAGTCCGCAAGCTGTGTCAAGGTCGGTTAGATTTAATGAGTTTTGCAGCAATCCGCAGCCACACCTCGTATATACTCATTGCAGTGAAATGGCTGATTTTATTGAATACCAGCTAATACTTGGCGAGCTTTGCGAAGCCTCATAAGAAAACGATTAAGTTAGTTTTTCCTTGTGCGAGTGAATAAATACTGTTAGAAGTCAAGCGTGTGAAATTTCATTAAGATTAGGGCGAAAACAAAAATTAAGTAGGCGTGTACAAAGAAGACAATATTGTCATTTTCAAGTGATTATAGAAAGTTTCATTCAAGTTGGCTTGCAAATAAAAACCATAGTTCAAAACTTCAAAATCTCATTTATGTTATCCCCATGCACTAGATGTACGTACATATATAATTAGAGATTCCATCGTTGTCTCATTATTCCTTCTTCATACATTTTAATCTCAACGTCAAATGTGAAAACAAATCAGCGGCGTTTGAGGTAATTTTATAAAGTTTTCACTCAGTCTTTCGAAATATTTCAATTCCAGCGTCGTGTTGCCGAAGTATACCTTTTCATACCAATTATTTGGTACGTACGTACACCTGTGTTCGAATAAATAGTAGTGCGACAAATGTCCACGTTTTAATAATTTTTTAATTTTTTTATTTAATTTTTGTTATGTTTTTTATAAACCAAAAATCAACGAGAAGTGTGAAATATGCACTTTGTTGCACTAATATTGAATGCATACCCGATGCAGAAATTCTGAATGAGGCTGTGGCGATCGTATCGTTGTTTATTATTGGGTAGTTACACGGGTGTCAAATGTCACCACGTCAAGTTGCACGAATGAGCAGCACCTAGAAGTGATAAGGCTTTATTATGAACGATTTGAAAAATATTGAAAACGTAGTTAATTTAGATATAGGACAGCCATTTTGAACGTCATTTTTCTTACCATATTTAAAAATCGGAGTAATTGAACCCAATTTCCCACTATCCATCGAAACTCCCGAGGGGTAGATTGATGATGCAACATAAAGGCTTAGCAGGTGATGAACTACATTTCTTAACAAAACAAAATTAGAGTCTCTCAAGATCACTTTTCAAAGATCACTTCAGGTAAGAGATACCGATTAGACATTTCATTCTGTGACATACATCGACATCAATTTTTTTTTTTTCACAGGATAAAATTAGATTGAATGAAAACTGCGCCAAATTTTTTACTGAACGATTTCATGTTGCATATACAAGGTGGCGCAAAATTAATAATCCAACTTTGTTTCTGAATAACTTGTTTTACTAAATAAAAATAAAATTATTTTGAGTGATGAAAATCTTTATTTTGAGTTTATAATAGCACACATTGGGCTTCTACAAAAACAAACCTTAATATCACACACACAGCTTTTTTATAACAATTCAACTCGTCTTTATTGGAAAGCCCTATATTTTTATGTATGGCATAAGAGATAAAAAAATGCGGCTATAGGTTCTAAAAACCCCTCCACCTAGCAATGCAAGTGCGGCCAAAATCGGTTCAACCGTTTCGGTGATTACACCAGATAAACAGAGAGACAGGCGGACAGGCAAAAACTAAAATTTGTTTTGGTTTCATTCCAGTAAGCCTATAAACCCTAAAAAAGCCTTTATTTAAAACACTGCAATTATATATATGTGAATGTATGGGTTAATTTTTCTCCTCTTTTCGACAGGCAGTCACGCGTGCTATGATACTTTTTGCCGTCAAATTATATTACATTTTTATTTTGCTATTTTTGCAAATTTTTTCCCCCAGCGGACCCGTTCGCGTTTGCTCTGATCATTTTTCTAATTGATTTAATTGCTTTCGCTATTGTTGGTAATTAAATTTATTGCAAATTCAAGCAATGTTAGCTGTGAGGAAGCAGTTTCTTTAATGCATCAATCACGTAGCGTGAAAATTTAGAAAATATATTGCAGAATAGAAATTTCTGGCATTTTTCGGAATTTAAAATACACACTGAAATGTGCAGCAAAGATCATTTTCTATTTCTTTTCTATTTTATATACCTACTATTTTAAGCTGCTAGATTTGTATCTTTTTCTGTTTGTTGGAAGTTTTTGATTTCGCTTCTTTGGCTGTGGCAGTAAATAATTTATATGCATTGTCGCTGCTCAGACTTTCTGATAATTTATTAAAGCCGACTTGATTGTTGTTGTGTCTCAAACCTGTTTTCAGCAGTTTTAAACTCCGCCTTCAAGTCATGATGCAATTTAGCTCCCGCGTCCCTCTTCATCTTTCGAATTATTGACTGTTAATTAATTTCTTTGCTACATTAAAAATGGCTCAACATCTAAGGTGAATCTCTCTGTCAATTTGGCTTCTCGCTTTTGCGCGAAACGACAAATAAAAATGATTTATTCATCTTCATTATTTTATTCAGCTTCCTTCGAGTATGTGTGCACACGTAAATTATGCATAAATTTCATTGAAACTTGTCTCCTCTGCCCACGGTGTTATGTGTGCGTTTTGTTTCTATGTCTATTTGTAATTTTCTCTCCTTGTTGAATATTTTCAACAATTAAAGCGCGAAATTTGCATACAATCGTTCGAGTAGAATCTTTGCAAACCGAAATCGCGTTGGATCGAATTTCATAAGCAGTTAAACTGTTTTCTACCGCCCTACCTCACTGGAACAGTTCTCAGATACTGATGAGCACAAAACAGATGCCGAAATGTGGTTAAATTGAAGATTTTTACTTTACTTTCTAAATCTGAAACTCTACACCAAACTGTCACTTGGCTGAATAGCCACAACATCTAGAACGCGTGATGGGACAGTTTAAGCTGAAAGCCTATTTTATATGCGCGAGCAGAATCCACTTCTCCGAATCTAAACTCACAAAAGCCACAGCACGTCAGTTTTCCAATTTAAGTGCAGAAATTAAAATTTTAGGATATATAAATAGTACTAAGTGACATCATGAGATGTTTTTGATATGTTAGCAATATCTCAAAGCATTAACCTACACCTTCTAAACTTAATTTAAAATGTAAAAAAAATGTATATGTCTCTTTGAGATATCGTCTATTGTATTTACAGTATTGAATTCGAGTAAAGAGACTGACAAAAAAAGAAATCAAGTGACAAAAAGTAAATAAGGTTAGGCTAAGTTAGTTTTTAGCGGGCACTCAGACTCATACTCCTTCATAATCCCGCATAGGAACTTGACTCGATGCCTTTAAAACTAATGTGAGCTTTTCAAAAACTTTAGAAGATCTCTGATCTCTCTGCTTAGTGATCTCTCTCTACAGCGCTGATATCTTCTAACTTGTTAAAGGATTTTCTACGTTATGTGGTGAATCTTCGTCTAGATATACCATAGCTTAGAAGGTGCGAAGGTGACCCTTACCCTTCCTCATCTAGATAACATCTGAAGAAATCATGTCACTACTAGGCTAGCCACGAGGAGTTTCTGCCTATAAGATGGTGAGGGTTATGTAATATTTTAATTGTGAACAAATCTATAGAAGTTATTTGACATAAGGCGTTCAGAGTTCAATTAAGCTAAGACAAAATATTTATAACCATCAAAACCTTACGACTTAACCATTTCAGCAATATAATGCGCTCCTCACTTTTCTATTACACATAAACAATTTAAAGAAATTTTCAGTACTTTTTTTAGTACAACAATTTTTAGCAGGTGGTGTTTTTAATGTAAAACGTATGTGTAAGTACATCCATGCCTCATAAATCCAAAAGATCGACAGTCTTACAATACTATAATCGATAGATAAATCTGTCAACTTATTGACTGTCTGAGCTTAAAAAATTCCAGATTTGATTGATTTTACGATAATGTTTTTACACTAATAGAAATTTCACCACCGCTGAAGCGTGTGCCAATCTGTTATCAGATCACTCACCACTGCAATCCAAAGTGAAATTGTGAGCGTCAAAAATTGAGCGAGTAACTCCGGCTGCTACGTCACTGGGGAGTCGCCAGCAGAACTTTCCCCGCTCATTTCACCGTATTAACACACTCGTCTAATCAGTCGTTGTTCAGACGGCAACTAAGCAACATAAGTGCTGACTGTTGATTTTTTTTTTTTGTATATCATCAGCACAATTTCAGGTTTTTATGAACAAACCGTTGTCATGAACCCGATTACATCAGCCAATCAGCTGATTCTTTCAACATTTCAGGGAGAATGGCAAACCTTCAGATCTCCTGTCGCAATGCTTGAATTAAAAAAATTATATGAGAAGAATTACATAATTTTAATGTCTACCATGAGTACAACTTCAAGTAGAATTCGCCAAACAGTCGATTCATGAATGCCTAATTATTGAGAACGTCGAGATATTGAAGTTCAAGGTTGTTCAACAACACTTTGCGGTGCTACATCAGAAATATTCCAACATCCAGTTTTTGGTCTTCCAGACCCTTTTCTGTCCTCGGAAGAACCAGTACCTAGAAATTTTTTCACCAACCTTTCAATTGTCGACTCATTCGGACGTTTATTTCCACCAAACAAAAATCACGAATTTTACGACTTGTTGCTTCTAAAAATCGACCGTTTTCACAATAAGTGTCAATAAGTTTAAAAGGAACCGATTTCCTAACATCTAGACATCAAAAGACCCTTTACTGTTTAAATAACCCAATTTCACTATTTTTCTTACCACAAAACTGTACGAAAATTTGCATATTTTCGCAAAGTATGGAAAACCGTCGTCATTTAGACCAGTCAGTTTACTGTTTTGCCCTTCGAAACTTTTTGAAAAGCTACTTCTATCTAAACTTCCTCAATAGTTATGACGTCATACCAACATATCAGTTGGATTTCGTGAGAAACCCGGAACTGTAATAAAGGTTCATCGCTTTACCAATGAGATAAGAAATACATTTGAATAAAAAGTGTACGGCTCGGCAATCTGTATTTGCCCAAGCATTAACAATGATTGTCATAAAAAGCTTTTACACAAAATTAGCAAATTACCACCTTCCAATCTCGAAAGGATCTTCAAGGCGCACCTCTGAAAACGTGTAATAACAGCACTTTGTTGTATGGACACAAATCTCGTCCACTTCAATGAAGTGCAAGTCTGGAAAATGTATGACCTTATCATCTACATAGCCCATCATAATCGTTTTAATTCAAAACCAGTTTAATGTGTAAATAATGACGCACTTTCCACTTTGTTTTTTGTTGCCACAATCAACACCCCGTTGCTAACAGTACTAATTTTTTACTCATTACTGAAACATTGCCGACAAGACCTTTAATTTGCTTTATGACTCAATGCAAATGATTTGTGTATTCCACAAACATTTATTTAAGGTTTATGTGGATATCTACTTATACATACATCGGTATGTATCTTTACAAAAATATGTTTCGCAAATATTTAACTTTACATCATCACCAGAGTTAATGTTGAAAGCTGACGTCACTGAAGTAAGAAGAAAAAAGGCACTGAAGTAAATGCTGCCATGGCATTAGTGACGTTGTCGGAGTTCAGTCACTTGCTTGTGTCTGCATTTACTCATTCGCACACACCTAATCTAATTTACAAGCGGAAGTGAAAATTTGCTTTCTTGACTGCCAATGTAATGTGCCCGTGCCTGGCTTCATTTATTAAATTAGCTATACTTTGAACTACTTAAATTATCACTGCAGATACTCGTAATAAATTGTATAGGGCAGCAAAAGTTATTGACTGTCAAGGCGATTGATGTTGGCAGACGCTGGCGCGAAGGAGGTTAGTAAAAAAAAAGCAAAATATATGACTTTTAGAGGTAATAATTTTCCAAGGGCACACCTGATCACTTTCCACGTTTTCCAACGATTTTCTGCTGCTCCTTTTGTTCGCGGTATTTCCTTGCCTACTGGTCCTGCTGCCGGCCCTCAATATCATGGCAGCAATTAAAACTGACGATTGTGCAAATACATAAAATAAACGCCTATATGGCTTGCAACAGTAAAGGGAGAAAAATACGAGCTTTTTTTGCTGATTGGCGGTTACTGTAAACAACTAAATAATGCGAGCATCTGGTAGCGCCAAGGTGGCCTACTATATAGCACGGCGCTCCTCCTTATATACCTATGTATATAACTATACATGCGCAAATACATATATTTTATTATAATCTACTTAGCAACTGGTCAGTTGTAATTTTTTTTCAATATGCTTAATAAACTTAGTAATATTTATCTCGTACCGCTCTACACTCAATCTCCTCTGCCCCATCGTCTTGCTCTGGCTGCACTGTAAATGCTTCTCAGTCTACCCCTTTGAATAGTCGGCCGATTCAAAATCCAGTTCACTGCTTGTCAGCCGTCTATCACGTGTCTACTTGACCAACACATATGAATGTGTGTCTGTATCTATGAGTATTTGTACGCATTGTCCTTCAGTTGTGTGGCTTGCAATGGCACTTCGTTGCTTATTTTTTGTAAAATTTATAGCATGTTTTTGTTTTTTTGCCCATAAAAGGAGGTTATCAATTTTATTGAAAGTTTTCCATAAGTACTCGTCTGAAGGAGTACAATGTCAGAAGCTTTCATGAGAAATGAAGTCGTTTCAATTAGTCAACCGAAATTTTTCAAACTCGAAAACAGCATTCAGATGTGTAATGACAGAATACGTAAAACAGATATATAGACGTAGATTATGCGCCTCTCATTGTTTTTGTTATTGTTTTTTGTAATTTTTAATTAGATGTTTAACGAAAATGCTATTGAAATCTCGCGTTACACAAAATCTATAGTCAGATTTCCTTGACACTTTTATGAGCTTTCTAGTATTATGGCAATCTGGCATGGGCAAGTGATAATCTTCCTTTTAACACCAATCGACACATCATCCAAGTAAGGCAATCCTATGCTCTGCCACATGACACTTTGTCAGTCTTGACTTAGCAATGTGGTTTCTGCGTTCTTCCTCTCATCTGTCTCCACGTTCTTGTTGTTATTGGGAGGCACGTAATTAGCGTCTAATGCCGTTGTTTTAGTGGTTGAGTTTTCAAGGTACCTATTTCCACTGGTACCTATGACCACTTCGTTGTGTCTAGGAAGAAAAGAAGACACCTAAATTTTAAGCCTGCGATTTCGTCCATGTTGCTGAGGAATAATTTCCCAAAAGCTTCTAATCTTGCACTTGATAAACCCGGACAATTTGCAAAGATAGTGAACAGGAGCTTACTTCTCCCCCGCTTCTCTATAACCGCGACATAAATTGGTGTGTGCTATGTTTAACATCGCCGCGAGCTTCCCTATATTTCACTGCCCTGTGAGAGCCGCGGTTAGTCATAAGCTGTTGGGTCGTTCTTACCCAACCATTTTTGTGCTCTGTAATACGTTTTTTGTCTTACGAGGTCTTGCTAGACTAGACATGATACAGATAGGTACTCCATGCCATCGTCTAGAGAGGCTCCACTTCAACCCTAGTCTGGCTGAAGGCAGTTTCTGGTGGTTCCCCTTCGGGTAATAATAAAGGGGATCCTAGTAAGCTTATCCGCTACCTTCAATGTTCCTGTAGCCTGATTCCCATTCTAGAGTGATATCGACCCATTGACTGCGCGAACTGAGTTCCTCTATACACTGCATTAGAAGTTTTGATAATATATTGTTGGAGCTTACCGCCCCTATAGCAGCCTGACTAACCGTGAAGATAGCTATCTACGCTACAACTTGCGTGGTGCCGCTGATAGCTTTGCAGCCTTCCCTGATCGTTAGCCTGGAATACACTAGCATTTTGTTAAAAGCATATCCGCCTCCATAAAGTAACTAGGCCATATAAACCTGTACATGTTTTTGGAGTTAATTCAGAAATGCTCAAAATTGCGGGCAACAATAAGCTGCAAGGAGTCTGTCAAACTTCGGGGAGCAATTTGTGGAATACTTATGCTGTCACAACAACAACAATATTTTATTATTTAAAGGAGTTCCTCAAGTCCCTCAGGCTGAGTCTAAAAAACAAAATTGCGACTTTCCAGCTCATTTGCTATCCTCCGTCTGTCGCAACACCTTTAGTCTTCTTCTTTCTTAGCATGACAGTCTTGAGTATGCCACTGCTTGCACAACACATTTCAGCTTCGTAAAATAATTCAGCTATTGCATTCAGTGGCTCATAAAGCAACTTAGAAGTATAATAACTAAAGAGTCAGGAAATATACAATAGTAACTATAAAAATTTAAAATCGTTATTAGTTTCCTCTTTAAAAGGGTTGACATTTGCGCTTTCTCAATTGCATTGGCAATTTTCTTCATGTGTTTTGCTCCGCTACCTATACTGTATTTGTTTACACGTTCTCAATCCGCTTTGCATCATACATTTGCATTATGATTTTCTATTATTGTAGAACATTTGCGATAAGACTCGCTTATTTAATTCCAATTATAATTGGAATTGCTATTGTCGTAGTTATGGTTCGTTTCAACGCAGTGACGCGTTGTTGTTCTTTGTTTGCATGGCGCCAAAGTTCCTCTTATCAGCAAATACTCACCACCAACCGAACTCCATATCAATTACAAGCCAATATTTTCATATTTCATTTCTTTTTTTTTTGCAAAAACCATTGCTATAAATTCCTTACCATTAAACAGCACTGCTCTTGGCAGAATTCTTTGTTTTTTCTGCTTTCCTTGTACGTGACTATACAAAATACGGCATATGTCACGTCCACAGAAGGAAACCCACAATGCAAAATTGCACTTACTGTGAATTTCTAGTGGGTGTTAATTTTCAAATTTTGAATTCAAAACATTATAAGAGCATGAAGAAGATTTTTAACAAGAAATTTCGTATGCTGCTTTTGCGTTTTCTCTGTTTGTTTTTTTTTTTTTGAGCGCATCAAAACACTTGAATGGATTATTATTATTTTAGTACCTTTAGAGGGATCTGAAATGACTACCCTTTTTAATATGCAGCCTAAATTCTAAATGGTTAAATTATTAAAAAATTGTACATAGACTCTATTTATAACGAGGCACACGCAGAAATTTCTGAAAAGCTCGCTTTGCTATGTTTATTGTTTTGTAAATATTGTTCAATATTTAGCCATACCCATATAAACCAGGCTTTCAACCTTTATACAAAGTTTAGAAAATTCAATAAACTTTCATCTAAATTTTGTACTCAATCGAATACGCAGTCACATGTCCCATGCAATTTTGGTAGAAAAAGCACAAGTTTTAAGCGGCTCACAAATCAGTTGGATTTTTAATACTTTTTTTTTTTTGACGGATTTTTATACTTCATTCCATATTAAAATAATTTTTTTGTTGAAGAAATGGCACAACATCGCTAAAAAAAATTAGAAAGATTCAATTCAAGTTTATGTAGATTACACCTGTTATATGAAAAAAAAACTACGGTCCCCAAAAAAAAAATTTTTATATTCACGCCACTTTTTAGCCTCAAAATCGCGCAAAGAGCAAATCTAAAGCTATTTTTTTATACGAAAATTCAACGGGCTATTCTTTTATAATACAGGGTGGCTGATGAATTTTGCTACATTAAGAAACTCAAATAACTTTTTTTTTTAGTGTATGGAATTCATTTATTTTTTTTCAAGTTGAAGGTCATTAAATTTTATTAAATGTAGCTTAACTAGTTTTAAAAATAATTGAATTTAAATGCCCCCCATGCTCGTTGACACAAGTGCGGCATCTTAGTAAAAAGTTGTTCATTGCTGCTTTGAGAGTTGCGACAGGAATAGCCGCAATTGTTGCCCGAATGGATTGTTTCATCCAAATTTGTTGGCTTTGTTTTATAAACTTCTTGTTTACATAAACCCCACACGAAAAAGTCAGGTGCAGTAAGGTCAGGCGACCTGGGGGGCCAACGAAATTCGGAGTTTCTTGAAATCAGTTTATTGGGAAATTTTCGTCGCACTCTGTCATAACAGTCTGGGCTATGTGAGACGTTGCCCCATCTTGTTGAAACCACACAGAGTTGAAAGGAATTCTCTTTCGGCGTAGTTCTGGATAGAAAAATTCTTTCAGCATTTTCAAATAACGGTCTCCAGTAACCGTAACGGTGTGACCATTTTCTTCAAAAAAATAAGGCCCGACAATACAGCGTGAAGAAACCGCACACCACACTGTCACGCGAAGAGGATGCAATTCCGTCTCGTGGAGTATCTGTGGGTTAGAAGTACTCCATATTCGACAATTTTGTTTGTTCACATTGCCGTTTAAATCGAAATGAGCATCATCAGACATGAAAAGGCAGTTTAACATGTTTTGGTCTTCTTCCACCATTTGCAGGATCTTCTGGCAAAATTCCAAGCGAATCGGCAAGTCTGCTGCATTCAGTTTGTTAACCATTTGAATTTTGTAGGGAAATAAGTCTAAATCTTTGTGCATTATTGTTTGCAAAGACTGTCGGCTGACACCAAGTTGAGCAGATAAGCTTCTTGTTGAAACCCTTGGATTGCTTTGTATAGCTGCAGCTACAGCAGCGATCGTTTCCTCCGTCCGAACTGGTGGGTTTCGATGATAAGGGCTTCTTGCGACTGTTCCTTGCTCAGAAAAATTATTCACCAGTCTCATTATGGTCCATCTGCTCGGGGAATCGCCGCCAAACATCCGCCTGTACTCTCTCTGTACCAAAACTACGGACTCCAGTGCGTGATAGCGGCGGACTATCCAAATTCTTGTTTGCGTGTCCCAGTTATCCATTTTAATAAATTTTAAAGATCAATCTGCAAATTAAAACAAAAATGGAACAGATAACTTAAAAAGAAAAAAAGTTATTCAATTTTTTTTTGGTAGCGGCTTTCATCAGCCACCCTGTATATTAATGGAAATTAAAAAAAGAAAACTAATCATAATCATCGAGATTTCTTTCTTTGGAGCTACTTGAAATCGGGGCCTTATGCCACAAAGCCTCAGACAATTGTAGTCCTTCAGGGAAATATTCGACAGGAATTTGAACAGTTATCAGCGGAAATCTTGCAGAAAGTCGTTGAAAATGCGATAAAACGGGCACAAGTGTGTATCAACACTGGCGAGACAGCGACTTGATGGATATCATTTTTTCCACTTAATAGAAAAATTGTAAAGTTTCACAAAAGGATTTCCATCACTCAAAATTACTTTCCTTTGTTTAGTCAAAAACTTATTCAACAACCGAAGTGGATGCTTAATTTTGTAATCATATCTGTGTGAGATTCTGAATTTTGTATATGTAAAGACGTTATTCTAAATGTTATGGCAATTAGCATCTCTAAAAATTTACTTTTTAGATAAATCCCATCATTTGTTCGAGTTTAGACCTTAGCATAGCTGCTAAGGTAAAAATACTTGATGCCGGCTGTGATAAAAATACTTGATGGCATAAGAATACAGATTGACCAAGGGGACCTATCTCTTCTTAGACTTCTGGATTTCTTTGAGGCTTTTGTTGCGGCAAATCATTTTTGATAACTCTGTCAAATTTATGAACAGCCATCTTTCAGGAAGAATTCAAAAGGTACTCTACCAGACTGGTACCTCCACGGCTTGTTTTGTTGAATCCAATATGCCCCAAGTTTCTGTCCCTGGTCCACTTTTGTTTAGTTTTTTTCGGAATGATATATTCTCTGTGTATCAGAATGTCAATGTCCATCGAAAATGAACTTTCTGTATTGGCATTGGCGAAAAAACTACATTCGCTTCGCCAATACCGGCAAAATTTGGCTACTGTTTATTCTGTTCGAATTGAATAAATGGAAAGGGCGTAAGTGCACTTTAATCTTATGTAAAGAATATACATAAATATACTGGATAAATGTCTGCTACTTGTTTGTTGCTCCTATTCTTCGGACATTTCTCTTGATAAGTACTGCAAATTTCGCTTTTCTCCTTTAAAATAATTGAAACTTTGAGTTGAGCATGACCCGATTGAAATTCATTCCCCACAGTTGTTCGTAACTATCATGTGCATAAAATCTTAGGGCACAACACAATTTTGACATTGGCATTATGGATGATGATTGGTGGCACTGAAACGAAAAACAAAAATTTTTGTAACAAAAAATAGAAATTCAGGGTTAACATTAAAATGGCAGCTCCAACGCATTCTAACAAAGTTTATAAAAAAATTAAATAAAAACTGCATTGACAAACTTTGCAAATAAAAAGTTGTAACTAATATTTAGTTGATTTTCCCAATTTTTGTACTACGGCAGCACATTGAGTCCACCATTTGCTCACAATTTCCCAAAGTTATTGATTGTTACTCGGTTTGGCATTGGGCACAGCTCTCTTTTGGTCCCCCAATAGATTTTCTATAGGAATGAGGTCAAGGGGATTAAGCGGGCTCTTCTATAACCTCAATTTTATTTGCGCGAAACCAATCATTGGCCTTCCGACTCGTATGTCTAGGATCATTATCTTGCTAGTAGACCCATTTTATTAGTATTTCCTCTGTGCAATACAGCAAAATAACATTCTGTATTATTTCCACATAAATATTGGTGTCCATTATGTCATCAATTTTGTGTATGGGGCCTGCGCCATAATATGAGAAACATCCCCGCACCATTATTTTTCAGCCACCAAGTTTAATGGTTTTTAGAGTGTATTGTGGCTGATTTTCAGTGCCCGGTGGACTTCTAACTTATGGTCGTGATCCTTTGCCGCCTTACAAATATATTTTAAACTCGTCAGCCCATAAAATAATACGCCACATGTTCATTGCATGTTTTCTTGCAAATTCCAAACGTCTTGCCTTATGTTTTGGTGTCAGGAGTGGCTTTTTTCGTGGACTGCGAACTGCGTGTCCAGCTTCCCGCACTCTTCTGCATGCAGACATGTCATAAACATTTAAGGTCTCCTCTTTTTTTAATTTCTATGGCTGTTTTCTTGGGATTATCATTGGAGCTACTCACAATTCTGCAATCGTCTTGCAGGGAAGTTTTTCCTCCTCTTTTTCCCAGCTTTTCCATAAATTTCATTGTATTTGAAATCATTTTTGCTAAGCATGAAAGAATATTTTGCATTTCTGTGTAGGATCTTCCATCTGCTCTCAATTTTAGAATCTGCTTTCGTTTTTTTGTGGTGCAGTGTTTCGCTCGACCCACTATAGTAAAAATATAAGAAATATATGCATAACACTCACCAAAATTTAAAAAATATATATAAATAAAAATTAGAAAAACGTAATTTCGTTTAAATCTGTGCAAAACTTAAAAAAACTGAATTTTGCAACTCTCAACCATTTGCTGTATTGAAACAGTCTAACAGATACAGCCTCATTTTTAGTAATAAAATAATATAATATAAATAAATAAACAAAGTCTTTAGTGTTTGCGTGCAATTTTTACTTGTACATATATTTTTATGTATATTTACATGTGCATGAAAAATTTTGCTGCTGTAATTTGCTACCATTTAAAATTAAATTAATTAATTAAAATGAAAAATCGTTAGTTACACTCCACTGAAAATGTCCGGGTTTGGGAGCTAGAAGACTAAGGTCACTGGGAGCTCCTTTCTTCGACAGCCTGGGGCAGTGCGCCAACCTAAATCCAATCAATCTTCTCCATTATATCAACAGCTCTGATTGCCTGTTGGAGGTCTCATAATGGGATCAAAACAGCGCTTTAGTGCTACTTAAGGGGGAAGCCTGGTTTATAAAGTCAAAAAAATCAATTTTTTTTTTCGTTCTAAGCGATTCCTAATATATTTCAGAATATTCACACAAAGTTACAGAGCCTAATTCTCAATATATCCGTAGATACAAAGCCAAAGGTAGGCGAGCGTTAGGTAGTTACGCTGTGACCGGACAGATATAGTACAAACTTTATCTTCTTTTCTCGACTTTTCATTTTTATGATTTCTTTGAATTGGCGTACATGAATGAAAAAAAGCTAATGAACCTTTTGAAATGAATCATAGCTTGTTCCCTTCAGTATTAAATTCTATTCTATTTGAACTAACAAAATATATAAAAAAAAAAATGTTGAAGATTTTTATACCAAGTTGAACTGAATTTTTGTTTTTATAGAAAGGCATTTTTTTTTCTTTAAAACCTCCAAAAAGTTGAAATTTTGGAATTTCTCTCAGTTGTCTTAGCTCATCTAGAATAAAAAATCATGATAATTAGAAATCCATTTGAATTTTTTGCTAGATAATAATTACGAGCTGTATCTTGTACGCCAGTTGGAAACTCCAGCGTTGCAGCGCTCTACTAATTTCTATGTTAAACATTTTTTTCAACTTATTTTAACCAGTACACAAATTTTGTATACCTTTTAAATGTTCACTAAAAGATAGAAAAAACTTTGCAGTGCTAAATTAATTTTTTCCTTAAAAAAAAATCGCAAAGAGATGCAATTTTTAGACCTCATAAACCAGGCTCCCCCCTTAAGGAGTGCCAGGTGTACTTCAACCATTTCACCTACCTACCTACCTACACACCATCCATGACACGACTATTAAATTGCAATAGAAAGTAAACCCACTCTCGATGAAGTTTTGTTTGTGGTTGTTTCCTTAACCCAAATCCCAAATACAAATGTGATCGCCTTTTGATTTTATTTTCTCTAATTTCCCCAATCTTTTTTTATTAGTTTCCATTATTTTTTATATTCTCTATTAATTGCACTAATGTTTATGGCCAACAACTTGACAACAAACGACGTCACCGGTTTCGTTCCACGCGCTTACATACCAAATGCGCTTACTAGCAAAGGCACAGCAGCAGCAACATCAGCTAGTCTCGAATTTGGCTCGGGCAGTTAGTGGCGGCTGATTGTGTAATACTTTTGAATAGTCGTAGAGATAAAACGACAAACAGCTCGCTTTTGGCATTTATGCATCTGCGGGTTGCTATTTTCATAACAATTTTGAATTTTTGGTTTTTTCAGTTGTATTGTGGTAAAAATTAATTCAACCACAGGTGCCATGTGTATACAGAAGTTCGCTCATAAATAGTCGAATTTGTTTGCTGCTGAATTGAAAATTGTCCAGCGCAACCTGAGGCAAATGCAACCTACTTTGTCTGCCTAACAAAGTGTAATTCTCTATTTTCTTATTATTTTTTTGTTCATTTCCCCCGCGCTGGCTGCGCTTTGACAGCTATTTCCAGGAGGGAGTACCGCCGCAATTTCGATTGTCTTACGACGCCGCACTGGCACTGGTATTGTCTTTGTTCACAAGCATTGTTCGCCGATTTGTTTCCTATTACCACAAAATATGTAAGTGGCTGGCAAATGAATGTGCATATTTTTTATTTCTTACCATTAGCAGCTGTTGCCAGTTTGTTAGCGGCAACAATATGGCAACTGAGTAGTGTGAGCAGCAGCAGGCTTGTTAATTCCGTCAGCGCGTTTATCTCTCAACAAATGGTTGTCGCGATTACTTATCTACAACATTATTTTCTGTTGCTGTTGCAATTATTTTTATTGCAGATATCAGGTGCTGCTGCTTGCTATTGGAATTGCCATTAATTGTAAATTTCAAACACTCAGTACGACGCTTTGCATCAAGCCGCGCTCGGCGATTGTGTAAACGTGCGCATATAATTGCAATGAATTATTTTTATAGCTGTTTGTTTTTTTTTTCTTTTATGCACTAACATATGTTACTGCCAATAGGTGGACTAAAAACAAAAGTCAAATGGCTGACAATACAGGTAACCTCTTTGAACCAAGTGAAATTTATTTTTTCAACTTTTCATTTTTCAAATAAAAGCAATTATTATTTTAACGCTTGAAAAATAAATTTCGTAAATTCAAATCACTTTTCTACAACGTTTCACAGTATTTCCTATCGAAAAGTGCACAAATTATTTCTTACGCGAAATTTAAAACTTTGTGATTTTTTTATACCACTTAATTGAGGTTGGATATGTGCATATGTACATGTGTTTAAAAATATATGCGACAATACTATCAATCAGGATTGCTGATGTTTTTAAACAATAATTTAATATAAAAATAGTTAAACATTTAAAGAGGGCCGTTAAATTTTAACCAGTCGTTTTGCGAAATACCGAGAAATTTGTATAGGTATGTATGCAGAATGTCCATATCAGATTACCTGTGGTGTCTCTAGACATTGCAGGCAAAGCTGCGGCTACACATGCCTCAATCAGACTGAGAGACTCAGGCTACAAGCTTGATCTCAATCGTGAAGGTTAATATCTACTCCGAAAGTCAAACGGCAATCAGAGCCCTTGCCTTGACGATAGGGCTCTCGAATTTGGTTGGGAATGCCTGACTTCACTTTCGATTGCATCCGAATTCTTCAAAATAAATCTAATTTGGGTACCTGGTCATAGTGGCATCGTAAGAAACTGCGGGGCAGATAAGTTGGCTACACAGGGGACCTGTGAGATAGTTACCACGCGAAACGAGAGGATTGGAATCCCATTAACTACCTGCGGTTTGGTCCTGTAGAAGTGGGCTTGGCGGTAACTTAGCGCGCGCTAAGCAAGTACACAAACTTGTAGGGTCGCGAAACCTTTCTGGCCATGAGTGGATTGTAGCCGCTCGAGAGATCTCTTGAGGTAACAAAATCTTAGCTCTCGACTTTCGTGGATGCTCTTACAGGACATTGGCCGTATGGTATTC
This sequence comes from Anastrepha ludens, assembly GCF_028408465.1. NCBI lineage: Eukaryota > Metazoa > Arthropoda > Insecta > Diptera > Tephritidae > Anastrepha > Anastrepha ludens. The sequence continues at coordinate 73,741,857 of NC_071501.1, forward strand.
ATGCTGTGAGGCTCGGCACTACTTCGAGTCCTTTTTGCGTTAGTTGCATGGCGGATGAGATGGAATCATCTCAGTACTTTTTTTTAAGATTTAAGCATATTGGCTCTCATCTTCTCATCTCCTTGCCAAGCCTGTTGATATAGCAGGCATTGATATTAAAAACCTGATGTATTTCATCAGTAGTACGAAGCGGTTAACATCACCGTAAATCAGTCATCGTTCGGTTGTCTTCAACAAATACACATCCTCCCTCCTCTTCCCTACTTTCTTCCCAGCCTTCTTATGTCTTTTAGAATAATGTCTCTCACTATGGGTAACCATTTCAAGCTAATCTAACCTAACTATACCAGGTGCCGCCCGATAAGTTTACTCCCGATTATCTCAATACGGATGGAAATCTTATTTCTTAAAAGATTATCTCTCTTAAGTGACCAAAGTTTGTTGATTCCCAAACATCAACCAATGAACCGATGAAGTAACCAATATCCACACAATAAATGCTAAGGTGCCTCAAGGCTCCATCCTTCCCATATTATTCCTATTATTCACGCTTGCTCTGCCTGCCTCATCAGGTGCCCTAATCGGACCAGTTGCTGCTGATACAGCTGCCCTGGTTGTAGAAAAGTCGCGAACAAAGCGTCTCTAAAACTGCAAACATGTCTCCCAATCTATAACATTGAAGAATTAAAGCGAATGAGACTAAATCGGTTTAAGTAACATTTACAGTCCGACGTAAGCACTGCCTTTCAGTATAGCTCAATGGCAATCAAAGGAAACGTAAGTATTCAGGCATTCATATGGACTCAAAACTCACTTGGAAAACTCACATCCTCACTGAAAGAAAGTTTTTGTGTTTAAGACTTTAAAACGAAAACTATGTTTGAAATCGCTATTTTGCTGGAGAGTCAAAGAAACCGGGGATATTCTTATTTCTAATTCAGTGTTATGTTGTTTCAAAATTTCCGTATGCATAATTCCAGTAGTATTGCTTTGAATTTATGCGAGGATCCATTGAAAAGTCCGTGCAAAGCCCGAGAGATGACACTACTGACGCGTATCGAGGTTATGTTTACTTAGTAGCATCTCTTGGAAGAACACACACCAAGTTTCAGCCAGGTCGGTTTTTTCATATGTTTGGCATTCGTTTTAATCCAGGAAGTCGAGTGATTTTCCTTTTCCATCACGACAACGCACCGCCTAGCTCACGCCTCAGCAGTTGGGGTCGCAAAATTAATGGAAATAGGGTTCCAAATCTTTTCATTGATTTTCAAAGCTTAGAAATTTTATTCAAATGTTACCAGACAACAACCATTTTGCATTTCTTTTTCGTACATTTGATTTGCATCAAACTATTAACTAATCATAAAAAAAAATTTCCTGAAGTTGCCTTCGAACAGGTTGGGCCATATTTGGGCCACCATAATTTGCTTCGATTTGTGCTCTGATTTCAGTCGAGATAGAAAAATTGTCTGCCTTATTCAACCTGACCAATTTTCCGTCATCATCCGAATACAACGGCTTGCTCATACTTCGCGCTAGTACTCGAAAGTTCTGTTATTTGCAGATTTTGGAGTTAATCCCGTATGATCTGCCTTTCCTCCTGCTCTTTTCCATGGATTAATAATTAAAAAATATTACTGCATGTGCCATAAAATCGCTAAAGATAATTAATTAAAGCTAAAAATATAAGTGCAAATCACCAAATTACGGTTTTCAAATAAGATGACTTAATTATGTGAGCACAAACTTCTTGATCTTTTACGAAACAAACTGACTTAACCACAAAGCATGAAATGAACTTTGACAAAGGCGAGCCAAGAAGCACCGAGAGATTGGTAACTCCTGAAACCCGCGGCTAAAAAGCCCATTGTATTCGAAGCTATGGAAGGTAAAGGGGTATGATAGGCCAGGAGGAGAGGAGGGAAGTGCCAGAGATAGAATAGAGATAGAGACAGAGATAGCTAGCCCTTTGAGAATTCTCCATATTCTTTGGCAAATCTGAAAATCTCCTCCAGTTTGAGAGAACCAATTTTACTTATTCTCATGACATCGGAACCCAAAATTCGTAGTCTTGCTGCAGCAAAGGCAGGACACTCACAGAGAAAATGTTCAGAACTATCCGGCTCCTCTAAGCAAGACAAGCAAATCGGGCCCTGAATGATTCCAATGGTGATCCTATGCTGACTCCATGAGGTGAGTCTTGTAAAGAAGAAAGTTCGAGAGTTTTCTATTCTGGCTTGTCACAAAACTCTTTGCAGTTCTGCAGCGTTCTAGAATGAACCATCGCACTTTACGTACATTGCATAAATAATCGCTGATCCAATTCGAAATTCCTGTGGAACTGATTCTGGTTATTGGCTCACATCCCTGTGGGGGAGCCTCAGTGAGCCAATCCATTAGCAATTTCATTTCGTTGAACACCGCTGTGTGCTGGAACCCGAACAAGTATCAAACAAGCTTATTCCGTCTTGCAACAGAATTAAGCTTCTTCTTACACAAAGCATAGAAAATAGTAAATTTTTGGCGTGCAGTATTGAGCTTTGCGAATCTGTTAATAAAAGTTAATTAAAATTGTTCCTTGACGTCAAGATTACTATGCTAGTTTTGATTTTTTTTTTTCAATTTCACGTCCTCGGGCTTCCTTCGAAGCCCTGTCCGCGTATAATCGCTGTGAGTTTATGGTACAGCATTTTTAATAATTTTTAATGTTTTCTTTGCTCGTTGCACTTTTAAGAAATTATTGATTGATTAAACAGTAGAAAAAACCTCCTATTGGTTATATTTATACTCAACTTCACCGCTAAATCATTAAATTAATAAAGCACGCGTAAAGTTTAATGTTGCTCATATGCAAATACAACAAGACAACATCAAACCAATGTCTCAATTTCACTTTAATTCGCTAATAAAAAGTTGTATCAACAACTGCGAAAAATTACTAAAAATAATCGCAAACGTGTGTGTGTGTATTGCGCGTGCATGCAAGTATTTTATGTGAGCATGTGCATGTGTATGTGTGTGCTAAAAATAACATTAATGTGGATGACAATGCACAACAATTTGCTTCAATTTTATTGTTTGCCTACAATTCAATTAAATTTATTGAAACAAATTTTGCTTAGCCATTCAGCAAACAGGCCGCGCAAAGCTGCCTTGTAATTCTTCAAATCGCAAATTTTTTTACATAATATTTTTTACTATTTACCAGGGCTGCCTTTTATATTTTGCGTCCAATAATGAAAATGGATTTTATAGTTTCTTTTTTCAAAATATTCTCTTTGAAAATCAAAACAATTCTACATTTACTTGAACTAATTTTCAAAGCACTTTTGCCACTCAGAAAATCGCCAAAACTAGCTGTTTAAAGGCTTCAACAGCTTCTTCTTGTTGACCTCGAATTTTATTCTTGATGTTCGGAATCAAAAAGAAATAATTAGTTTATTAATTTTATATTTTAAGTGCTCTCTTGTGTGACCCGATACTTGAGAGCTCGCATTATCTTGATGATGGAATCATTAGGTGCCAAATCGGGGCTGTAAGACGGATGATCCATTAATTCAATATTTTGAGTGCTCAAAAACTCTTTTGTGAGCCGCTATGTGACAGCTCGCATTGTCTTGATGAAGGAATTAATGACCCTTTAATTCGATCTTTTGAGTGCTCAAAAACTCTTTTGTAAGCCGGTATGTACGAGCTCGTATTGGTTTGGTGAAAGATGATTCGTCTTCGGCAGTTGGATTTCCTTAATTCTCCGAAAGCTTATGGCAAACAAATGGCTGTTTATCCCTCAGAATTGACTGTTTTAAGTGGCGCAGTTGCGACATGACTAGATTTTCCGAAAAAAGACTTTGCCATTTGCATTGAGGCGCTTCTGCCACGCGCAACTTTTGTTGGATTAAGCTCTTCTTGGAATACTCATACAGTCGATGGCTCATTGGCTTCCGGTTCAAATGCATATAGATCCAATTTTCGTGGTTCGAACCACCGCGGCTGAAATTGGCCAACATTTCTTTACAGCAACCGGCACGAGTCCTTTTTTGGGCAATTGTCAAATAATGCGGTATGAGGAATCTTCTTGAGAACTAAATGTTCAAGCAATATTGAATGTATGCTTGGCACAATAATACACGAGAATGCCTCTGTCTTGCGATACGTCACATTACGATCTTGCGTTATTAGTAGACGTACAGCATCGATTCTCTCTGGCACAACAGCCGTTTGGGACCTTTTCGGCCTTCACGAAATGCATCGTCCGGCTTCCACCGTGTACCAACGTAGGGTTTTGCAGTAGCTAAGTTTGGTGCTTCAACACCAAAAATCGAAGTAAGTTGATCAAAGCACTGCTGTCTCGATAATCCATGTCGAAAATCGTGATAAATCATCGCATGAAAATTGTTACGAATCAATTCAATCTTTTGGGCGAGATGAATTTTTGAACTTACTGGAAAAAGAACAAATAATGCTGGCAAGTGAATGCTTTACATGTAAGTTTATGCTAAAAATATCAAACTTTTCGATAAAAAATATCAACTTACAGCTCATCACACTAGTTTTGCAAAGATGCTAAATATAAAAGGCAACCCTCGTAGCATATTTTAGCTTACATTTGAAGAGCGTATTAAAATTGAAATAATAAAAATGTTACACACGTTTTTTGACGATTGTTATATTTCTTTAAATGGTGTATGCAGAGACTCAAAAATTAAAAAAAATCAAATTCTGAGTAAAAAGTTTGAAAATTTTACGAACTTTTACGAATTTCGAAACTTTATATGGTTATTATTGTTGTATAAACTATATTTTTATAAAATAATAATTGAAATTGCAAAATAAATAAGTAGTTAAAACTTATCAGTTTGGGGTGCACACTTTCTTTTGACGTTGTCTGTACAGATATACGAACGCGTATGGGTTTTAAGCTCTCTTCGAGGTTAAGAATACATTTTCTTTAATACTAAAAACTATATTTTAATTTAGAACAAACAGAACTTCGATTTTAGCGTTTGAAACGTCTCCTTCGATTAAACGCCCTGCACTTCCTTAATTCCGTGCCGTTTATATTTGTTGCTCGCTCAGAATTTGGACACAAAATTTTAGTCTGTTCACTCACTAATTCGCTTACTCGGCTACTGGATTGGCTTCCATAGCAAAAAGTTCTTATTCCAGTTATCTAACTCTTTTGAACTGAGCCTGATTTGTTCAAATTATTCACACGTTTCCATTGTATCTTTTGAACGGTGATACATAATTTTTCAGCTCCGTGGACTTTTCATAACGTGAATGCAATTTGCAAAAATTTACTTGCCTGACATAAAGCAGGACTAGGAAAAAAAAACTTACAACTCTTTGCAATAATTATTTAATATAAATTTCTTTTTTATTATCCATACATTTATTAAAAAAAACACAGGTTTTTACTAGTTTGCCTGATAATATTTGCCATTTCATGTTGAGCAGCAGCAAAAAGTTTTTCGGTTAGTATTGCAAACCAATTTGCCTAAGTCGAGAATTTTATGTCGGACTTAGACTTGCAGCAACTACAAATTTCACGCTTTCTAGAAGTACCAAATAAATCGAATTAGAAATAGCATTATTTGAAAGGGCCACTAAGACTATGGATTTGTTCGTATTTCCGTCAGTAAGTGTAAGAAAGTACGTGTAAGAACTCCTTCTGAAGTAATCTATTCCATTTGATGATGATTGACTTAGCCGAGAAAGGTGCTAGTTGCCGCAAAACTTATCAAAATAAAACTGTAAACATCTGATATGTATATTTGCAAGATAGATTTATTACGCGTTTTGCAGTGTATCAGGCAATTAATTCATCAGCAGTGCCTACGCCTGCTAACAGAGACGAAGCATAGAAATTATAGCATATATCTTGTTGAATTGTAACAACTAAAAATTGTAAGTATTTTCTTCCATCCACTCTTTTCAGCATTTGAATTTTATTTTATTTTTTTTTTTTAATTGGGGTGTTTTTTAGTTTTTTTTATATTTTTTTTTATTCATTTCCTAAAATGTGTTTGAGTGCTTCTTCAAACACTGTTTACTTTCATTTAATATTTTGCTTATTTAATTACCAATAATGCTTTTGTTCTGTTAGTAATCGAGTTCAACAACTGCCAAACTATTTCCCCACCTTGCCTAGCGTAGTGGAATTGTCAGTCAGAGAAAAGTCAGCTGTTACAAAGCCAGTTCGTTTTCGATCATTCCTGGATAGCAACGCATAGCAGTTTACAATTGAAGTTTAGGTATCTGCTATCTGCAGGATATATGGTGCTCACCTGTTCAACTCCATCTACCACACATACATCCATAAGTATGCTGCTAAAAGTGTACCGCCATTAACGACAAGGCATTGTCGCCGACACTTTTACGATAGCACAACCAACAATCCGTAACAACAACAATTTTAATAATTCCCTTACTCCGTTTCCAACATAACGCATACTCTCGCTCTCACTTAACAGCGCTCACTTGACCACCAACCAGCAGTATGGGCATCATCTTGCACAATATTGCATTGCAGTCACTCTCATCTATGTTACAGCAGATTTCGCATTTCTTAACCTTATGTGTACATATTTCCGTCACTTGCCAGCACACATGCTGCTCAAAAGTGATTTCTAGGGTTTCTTTAGCATATTGTGTTTACAGCCTCACTTTTATGGAAGTTTGTATGTGTTTGTGCGTGCGCGCTCTTCAGCACATTGAATGGACGCTGAATTGCTGACATAGTTTTCATATCGGCCATATTGTTTTGAGTGAAATTTCATTTAACTTTACCTCCCGTGAAAGACGAAAATTACCTTTGGCTGCTATGTCAACCCATTGGAACGTGTGTTGTTGACTCGAACCGTCTCGCATGTTTATTCGTTGTTTACAGTTAAACGGCGATGATTTCCCTTTCTTCAAGTACATAAGCATAGCGAATGCGTTTCGCCTTGCCTTGATTTTATATTTTATGCGCTTGTTTACATTTTAACATTTACAATCAATAATCCCATTTTCAAGTCAGCTCTTCCGCAGAACTGACTGAAAATCGTTAATTGTTAAACTTTTCATCTCTCTGTACGTTGAAAATTTAATGCTTTCATATTTGTTAGCTTTTTGCTATGAATCTAGTAAATGTTGGGCTAATATGACGATTCTCCTTCTGAGAGTCTATGGATACATGTATGCGACTTTGATTGCTATGTTCAGATTATCATAATAATCAAAATGTATTCCGCGCATGAATTTAAATTTGTGAACTTGTTTATTTATTCTAAATATGCCTTTGATTAATTTCAAAAAATGCCAATGTCGACCAGTTGTAACACCTTTTAAACAACGTTATTTCTACGAAAATATGCATATACGTATGTATGTATGGATGTGTACATATTTATATACATATGCACTTCTTATTCCAAAATATCAAAATATCCCTTTTAAAGATTTCAATTTTCTATCGACTTTAAGTGAAAATAAATACACGTTTTCTTCTAATCAGTTGCTCATATCTCTTTGAAATTTTTAGGCAGCATAAAGTAATAAAACGGGGCAAATGTACATATGTGTGTATGTAAGAATTGGAAATATAATACATTTATGTACATATATTCATATAAATGTAATTTACTTCTAAAAGATTTAAACTTAAAGTAGCGATGTATTTGCATTTATGTTTCAAAGTGGCTAATCCAAGTATTTGTAGCTGTAAACTCTACCCCACGCAAGTGCACATACATACGCATGTGTATGTATTGTAAACCTGATGGTCTTTTAACGATCAAATATTTCTGAAGCGCTTTTATAGTAAAAAATCTGATATCCGGTGAACTAATACCACCTTGAGCTAAAAGTTCCCGGAATATATTTAGAAAATTCAAAACAATTCAAAATCCTCAAAAGTGTTATTATTGGCTTCAAAGTACTCGCCATCTACTGCAACGCACTTATGCCAGCGTTAGATCCAGTTTTTTTTTTGTCTTTGTCCATTCGGGGCTCTCCGCTCACTCTCCTGATTGCGTGTCGTACTCATAAACCCACTTTCGCCTTCAATAATGATGCGTTTGATGAAAGGTGGGTCGAATTCAGTCTTGGATCCGATGCAAATCATATCTATGGCGATATCAACGCAGTCCCTTTTTTTGCATGAAATTCAGGTGCTTTGGGACAAGCTGAGCAGCAACATGGTACGGCCCCAAATCATTAGAACCTGAATAGAACCATAAGCAATGCTTAAGTCCTCTATTAGCTCTCTGTTGGTTAATTTGCGGTTATTGAACAACTTTTCTTTCACTTTATTGGAGTTTTCATCAGTTTTCGATGTCAAGGGCCTGCCACTAATTTGGCGGGCGCATTTTAACCACAGATATGGGATCCTAACAAAAAATAGAACTCAAATCAATTAACTTAGAGCGTCACCTGCCGGTTTTTCCGGGAACTTTTTGATCAAAGTGGTATATACCAGCTTAGATTAAATGATTAAATAAATACACATGCACATGTATCTTACTGAAATCTATCGGCACTGATATAACGAACACTTGTTGAGCTGTGGAATAAATAGGTGCATATTTGTTTATTCAACTTCGAAGAGTTACACAAAATCCCCAGAATTTCAACAACAATCTTCACTGCCTCATAGACAAGGATTGCAGAGTTCTCTGCCAGAAACTTTGGCTATTATTGTCTGAAGATAGTGTTGCTATTACTTTGTTTTCGAATCGAACGATTGCTGCACAAAGAAAAATTTTCTATAATCCAAATAAGAGGCAAGGCTTCTTCTTCCTTTTCCTGATTAACACACTTTCTTTTCCGGACGCCAATGAATATAGAGAGTGTTTTTAACAGTTGACTCTCATAAGCGAAGGATTTTATTTATTTATTCGCATGAAATATAATTACAAATAATAAATAATTATATCGCAGAATTAAGCTAACTAGCAACAAAGGCTATTGGCCCGATTATATTTTCCCCCTTTTTACCTACATAGTTCCCCACTTGCCTTGACTTGAGTGAGCTTCATTCCTTCGCTCTCTTCACTGCTCAACCAACTGTAAGTGGACTATTTACATACATATGAAATCGTCATTGATGTCGCAAGTAATGACAATCAAGCTTCCAGTAAGCCACAGCAAGTGACAAGTTTTTTAAAAACAAGAATACTAAGCCAATATGGCGAGTGGTCGTAGTAAAAATTATCGCAGCTAAATTTCAACTCATTTCAGCTATGGTAAATAGCGTTTGTTAGATATAAAATGTTATTAAGCATAGTTGCAGTTTTTTCGTACATGCATACCTACCTATGTATGCACATACAAACGTAGTATACATATATTGAATTTTTGTTTAAGCAATCATAGTCCGTTACATCCATATAAACGTCATTCTAAAAAGGTAAGTTAAGCTGAACTAGTACTCCCGATGACAGGAATAGGTGATGAATAAAGTACAACCACTTGTAATTCTTGCAAAGCAAAGGTGTTGGGAACATCAAATCTCGAATATGAATATTTTAATGCTGTTTAGGCTTCATAAATCGTACCTAATCTGCTTTCAGCTGGGTGTAATGTACTTATGCCTTTGTGTATGGAGGATTGTGGGAATGGCCCGATAGTAAAGCAAATTGTAATTATTCGTACAAGTATATATATTTTTTTTTAAATAATTTTTTAATATTTTTTATTATTTTTTTTTTTACTTTCATTGTTTCTATAAGTTAATTTTTTCACCCGAGTTGGAGTTGAAATCGCAGTGCTTTAGTTGTGGTTGCAACAGTATATACCCACAACAACTATGTCTTCATGGTAGCTGGTCAATATGTCTATATGTGTATGTTCATACATATGCAGTACATAATGTATCCCCCTCAGCTCTCCTATTACTAGCTGTTGCTTCTTACATGCGATGTGTTTTTTATTGTTGTAGCTATGTTGTGCATTGCTGGTGTATGAGACGATTGGGAAGTGAGTTTTAAAATTTTTTTAACAGCACACCAAATGTCATGCATAAGCAGCGAAAAAATTCAGTTATGGTGAAGTGCTCTTGGGCTTCAAACACAGAGTCGGTTGGTTGGTTGTATGCATAAAAGGTTTTACTTTGTGGCTTCTAGTGTTTTTTGTTGTTGTTGTTTTGTGAACATTTGTGAGGTTTCGCTGAACAAAAGAAGGGAAAAAAATCCAAGTTTTCTAAGTATTTAAGGTTTGTGTTTTGTTGCAAAAAGTATAAGTTTGATGTGCTGAAATTAAAATTTGGCATATATTTTGAAAAAAAAGAAATACAAATTAAGACTACGTTTAACGTGGAACAAGCGCGCATTTAACATATTAAAAAGTGAATTTGCTTGAAACACTAATATCAAAAAAAAAAAAAAGATTTATATGTGAAAGTGTATAATATTTTGGCTAATAATTTTGTCAATAGCAACAGTGTTAAAAAATATGTATCACAGCTTCTACAAAAAATTAATATCTACATCCACATGTATATTTCGAAATCAACGCTTTAACCGTTCATTTTAGTAGCTGCTTAATTTGCCACTAGTCGAGTGGTAGTTAAACGCTCTCAGCACACACATGCAAACGCAAATAAACGTTCTTGATCAACTTAAATTATTGGGCATGCGCGCGCTCTCATCGCTGGCACTGTATTCAGCGCTGCTTGGTGTAGCTGAATCGTAAGCGCTCAACATATTTTGAGTACAACTAAATTCACTGAAAAGCACATATACAGCACACAGTTACATTTTCATAACCAATACATACTAGAAAAACGTCAAAGTGCAAATTTACGGTGTGCATTAAGAGGCAAGAGCGAGCATATCAAGAGAGGGAATTGAAAATAAGAAAACTGAAACGCGTTTTGTGCGATACAGACGAAAAAGAAGAGGAAGCACTAGCAATAGCAACAGAAAGGCAGCACCCAACCAACCAGCGGAGTTTATATAGCTCAATTTTTTTACTGACAAATATTATCTAAGAAAAAATATTTATGTTGCATTAAAAATTTCATAAAAATCAAGAAAAAGTAGAACTGCATAAAAAAGTGTAAAGTGCTAAGTTATTTTATCAGAAAACGTAAAAATAAGCTCACCAACGAGCAGACACAGTGAGAAGTATGCGTGGAAAAAGCGAGAACGTTGCGTGGCAAATTTGAGAAAAAAGAGAAAAAGTTACGAATTAATTGTGAAATCTTTGCAAATAAATTTGTTATAAATAAAATAGCAATTCTACAAACAAACGAAAGAATCAGAATTTATGTAAATAGTTAGAGTTACAAATTTTGCTCAAATAAACTTGAGGAAAGCTTCACAGTCTCACATATCAACTATTTAATAGAAATAAAAAGGCTGCAGCACATTTTTGCATCCCTTGCAATTCTAAACAAATGAAAGAAACTCTTCAAATATAAAGCCTAACATCGAAGTCGAGCGCACTTACCAAACATTTTTATACGCAAATAACGCCCGCTTTAAAACAATACCAAAAACAAAAAACTCAAAAAATCCGGAAGTAAATAAGGCAAAAAGCACGAAAAAATCAAGTGTGTATCCGAAAGCCAACACAGCCAACAGACAAATACCAAATACCACCCATTAACGAAGAAGAAGAGGTGAGAACTTTGGCGCTCGCACAAGGTAAAGTGGTGCGGAGCGTGGGCGCATCTTGAGCACCGTTAACTTTGGCGCTTTTTCACACACACGAAATCTACATTCCGAAAAGCAACACCAACATCTCCTACTGAAGCCACCAACTGTTAGCTTCGTCTGCGGCTACCATCCACCTACCCCACAAATTGCGCCACCCCAAAGTAACATTAACAAGGCAAAAGACAAATGTCCCCTTCCGTCACTTGAACAAACAGCAGTGTCATACAGTTCGGCACATTTCCTTGTCTGCAACACGACCTCCCTCAATACACATACTCCTTGTATAACCCCACCAGACGTTAGCTACGACCAAGAGTTATACATACACACAAATTTATGCTGAGTTTTTTGCGCATGCAGGAAACGTAAAAACAAGAGTCGCATAGAAATTGAAGTGAACAAGCAAAAAATAAAGTATAAAAAACAAAAGAGAAAAACAATTAAATAATTTTTTACGCTCCATTAAAAGCGATGAAATCCGAGTCAACAACCAGCAAAAAAATGGCGTTCGAAATGTATCCAAGTATTTCGGGGAAACAGGATCCCGTGCGTGAAGTGGTGATGAAATATATTGACTATTTCTTGCCAGAGTAAGTAGTGAAATTATGAATGTGATTATGAGAGGCGAGTGAGGAGGAATCGTTGAAATTCAAAAAATCGAGCACTAAAAAATAGAAAAAAAAATTTCCGGTTAACTTAAACATAAAAATTTGCGTTGTCGATTCGTGGTAGTGTCATTCAGGGTTAATCTAAATTGCTTCCCATTCCATGCACATCCATGTAAAGCTAGCCAGTTTAAATCTTTACTACTAGATTAAATCTTTACTACACTCGCTTTTTTTCAAAGGAGTTAAAGACAAGGGTGAAATCAAAAACATGTTACTTGTTTTGAAATCTTATTATTCAGGTGAAGACTTTTTAAATCTTGGGATAATTATTCCTGAAGGTTTAATATTTGTGCCAAAGCAAGCTGAATATTATTAAAAAAAAAAAGAAATTTTAATAAAAGGGGAGAGCCTTAAGAAGCTTTCATATAGCGTTGCTCTATGCTTTATATTTATTTATGTTTATATAAATCGATTTTTTTGTTTGTGTTTTGCTTTGCACACCACAAATAGAAGGAGTAGCTCGGCCAAACATCCAAAAAGGATGTAGGCTCCAATTATTTGTTTATTATTTTTTATATATAGATTTCTTCCTTTTGGCACTTAAGCTTGAAATTTACAAAAATATTTTTTTTTCTTAAAAGTTCTAACACCTTAGGAATTGCATAAAAAATGATTAAGTTAGGAAAAATATTTATCTACATTCCTATTCCCATTTTTCCTGCTACATTTTTCTCGATATTTTTTTGTAAAATGATAATTCATTGTATAACAAAACCCTAATCAATCACACTTCGAAACTTTGTACGAAATTCATGAAAATTTAGCAAATTTCAAAACATTATCGAAATTTCCAAATTTTTAATTGGGGTTTTTATTTTCAGAAAACTTCTGGGCCTGCAGTTTTATAAACCATTAAATTAGCGAATGAAAAAAATTATTGTAGTAACCATGATTTTTGATAAGTTTTTGTTTTGCATGCGATGCCGAGTATTTTCTGCCATATAAAACACTTCAAAATTTCAACCAATTTTAATCAGAACTTCTAATTTTTTAGGCAGCATTTTTAGAAATATTCCGAGTATGCAATTTTGTTGTTGTTCTGTTACAAAAATAGTAGAGCGGCATATTGCAAAGTTTTCAATATTTATTTATTTTCTGTTAATTTTTATTTTTTTACTTTTTTATAAGAAGTAACAAAACAAACAACATATGACTTAAAATTTCAAATTTTGTAAAAAAGTGAAAAGAATTTTAACAAATTTTCATCAAAACTTCTAACTATTTAGTCACAATTTTTAGAAAACTTGCGACTTCTTCAGTTCTTTGGTATAACAAAGAGAGTTTAAAGTTTCTCGAAAATTGCATGAATTTTTGAGAATTTTTTTTCATACGAGGTTGCGCATTTTCTGCAACATAAAAAAATAAAATATTCGAGACTTAAAAAACGTTTTAACGTTTTAGTCAGAATTCCGGGTACGCAGTTTTCTTGACCATTCAATTTTGGTACCATAAAATACTACTTAAGGAGTCAAAATTCGTGTTGATTTTTGATATTTTTGTGGTTTTGTACGCATTTTCTTCCACACAACGAATGCTCGAGTTTTTTTATTTATTTTTGAATACCTACACTTGATTTGAAAAAACAGTGATTAGTTGCAAGAGTGTCTAGAAGTGACTTGTAAACCGCTAATAGATGCTAGGGGCGGATATCTAAATATCAAAGTTATTCCCCTTGACATCTACAGTACACATAAATGCTCACTTCAACTCGCACACAGAACGACTTGATCAAGTTGATTATAGTTTCATAATACCCAGATGGCTATTCACTTATATATATATCTCATTATGGGTACTAAGGTAAGTAAACGGTCCATGAGTAAGCAGACAAAGTTGACGTTCATATCTTCAATTTTCTCTATTCACGAAAAGTTCTTGTAGCCCGAGGCTGGTTACTCGCGCGAGGTGTGCACGACTTAAAAATATTGCTGCATTTTTTGCCTAATTATGTCTAGATCGCGCCTGTTCTAGTAACTGAGTGTATTGCGGGGGAAGAACGCTTGCAAATTTTGCTCTGGTATATAAGAAAATTTATTTTTTAGCTCGAAGTGCCATAGGCACCCCTCTTTTTAAGCCAGGCGCGTGAATAGGGTGCTTAGTGAAATTATGATTCATATATATGTAAATATTTCTACCGAAATCGTATGAGAGTGCTACAGTTGCGACTTCTTTTGTTTTTCATTTCTACTTTTACACCGACTTGAGAAACTCATCTCTAATCGCATAGCCAACTTTGCTTAGCAGTCTGCTTACAGTCGTCTCATAAGCTCGCATTTTATTTGCACAATTAGATACTTTATCTATTTATGTAATTTGTATAAATTCGCTGGAAAGGAGCTATTGAGATATGCGCCTGTTGCTTGCTTTATGCAATACACACACACATGTACTTACGTACTAAATATTTGCCACCAATTGGCGCAATTACCAAGTTCTAAATATAGATTCCATTCCCTTGTAATGTGATAAGCGACCGTCATGCAAGCAAAGTGGGCCACACAACAGCCAACAAATCAACTTGTTGACTGACACTTTCTCGATCATTTTGCGGACTGCGAAATCAATAAAACAAAATACAAAACGCATAAAATGAAAAGTGTTTTTGTGGCGCTGCAATGTAACGCAAAGATCAAATGTCGATGAGGCGATATTATGCGATTGAAAGTGTAAACAACACTAAAGTGAGCTTTTGTTTTATTTGCTTTTAGGCTTCTTGCAACAGAAATTGGAAATTGAAATTTTTTTGAAAACTAAAACTCCAAATATTTTCCGTTAAAAAATTAACTCTTCTAAATCGCCGAATCGTATATATAATATTTGTACTTTATCAGCACTTCAACGATATGGGAAGTGCTTTAAATTGAAAGTACTAATAACTGAGCAAAAAAATATACATATACATATATATATTTCACTTGGCGCATGAGAACAAAGTAGCTATTTACTTTGTTTCGTTTGCTTGTTGCCACTTCACTTCAAGTAAAATAAATATTTTCACCACTCAACATTCCTTAGCGTTTTCCCTTCAGTTACTCACTCACTCAACCGAAGTGTCTTTATCGTTGTTGTTGCTGTTGTTGTAATTCTTTGTGTCAACAAGGTGAGCAAAAAAACAACGCTTTGTTTAATTCACAAAAGCCTCAGCAGATGGCAATGAGATAGAAATAAAGAAAGCTACAAAGGAAATGCGGCAAGCTGAAAAAAATCATAAATTGACAAAAGCGATCATTAAAATAAGTATAGCGCATTGAAGTACATACTTTTGCAATGTCTTTTACATATATTTTATTATTTATTATATTAAAAACTTTTCATGTTAAATTTTGCTTTTTTGAGGCTGTGTGTACTGTTAGGTGCTTAAGCTGGTCTTTTCGAAAAGCATCATCACAAAAGCTCTAAGTGTTCCTACATTCATTATATTATTTTATATATTTATATATGAGAAGAAGCTGCCAGTTTCTTAACAATGCACAAATTACTATTATTCGGCGTTGAACGCAGGGTTTAATTTCTAACGCCTACCAAGCAACTTAAAGCAAACCCAATGACTCCAATTATTTTAGTACGGCTTCCACTTGAAGATTTTAAACCCAATTTATTTGTTGGCTTACTATAAGATCACAATAAACCCACGAACGAGCCTTTAGTTCCTTCTCTGATTAATATTTAATTTGAAAAACTTTTTCTACCGACTGCATTATTTTTCTGCGAAGACGGGTTTACTCTAAGAACGCAGTTTGATTCGTCAAAGAGAACTTCAGTGGGTTTTGTGTTAGTAAAGATGTCAGTTTCCAGATATTACTATTCCCGTGATTTTAGGAATCCTATTATGTAGTACCGAAATCCCGGGACCATCCAGAAATGAAGAGGTTTTTGATGAGAGGAATAGCGGGGCGAAATGTTGCAAAATTTTGATAAATTATTTTTTTTTTTTTTTGATTTATTTACAGTTTTTTCTTAAATTTTTAAAATTTTTTTTTGTTTTTTTTTTATTTTTTTTATTTTTTTTTTATTTTTAATTTTTCTTTATTATTTGATATTTTTTTTATTTTTATTCATTTATTTATTTTTTTTAACTTAGTTATTCATTTAATTTATTTTTTTATGAATTTTTTTTTGTATTAAATAATACTACAACGAAAACCATATAGTTTAAAGTTGCAAACTTCGTATAAAAATTTAAAAACTTCAACAAACTCATGAAAATTTCAAAAATTTTATTTCGATGTTTTGTAAACAATTTCAAACATTCTAATTAGAATTTTTGCAAAAATTCTGGGTATGCAGTTTCATAGCACATTGAATTTTAGTGTGGATTTAGTTAACTGCAAGTTCAAAGTGAGTCAAAATCGCGTTGGTTTTTTCTTTCATTGCCTTCGATGTGACGAATGCTCGATCTCTTTTTATGATGGATAAGACCGCTAGAGCCTTATACAAAAATTTTTAGCATACCGTACAAGAAAAAAATTATTAAAAATCAACTTGAGTTCTGAGACATTTTAAACTGGCACATCACTACACCAAAATTTAATGAATTAAAAAACTGCATACAAGGAAATTTTTTGAAACTTCTGACTGCAAAATTTGAAAAATGTTGATGAAAATTTGTTGAATTTTTTAAATTTTGTACAAAGTGTGAAATTTAGAGTTACATGGTTTTTGTTGTAGTATGAATAATATTTTCATTACAAAATGAAAAAAAATAAATAGTCAAAACTATCAAACAAATTTATTGATATCGCCACTATTAGAGGATCGATCATTTTAGGTGCTATTTGTTTTCACTCTAAAAACTCAATTCTTCCAAATAATATAAACTCTGCTATAAGCTCTTACAGCTTAAAGCTCAACCAAAATTGCAAATGAAGCTTTCCTCAAAAATGGGTATATTCGTAAAGAAAATTTTCCTAAACTCGTCTGATGTAAAAAAAGTAAGCTCAACTCGCAGTCTGTGGATTTGAATTGAATTTTCCAAATTAAAAAAATGTCGGGATTGTCATCCCCAGTTGCAATGTATTTATGTATATGAATATGTACATCTACTTATGCAGGTCTCATTCAGGAAACTTTGGGTAAATTGCTAAGAATAAAGTTCGAAGACTTAAGGTATTATAAAGTTGAAATTTAATAATATTAATGATATTTTTAAGGATTTTTACATGATTTATTATTTCTCTTCTTCTTCATTGGCGCGATTTTGGCCGAGTTTAACAAAGCGCGCGCGCCAATCGTTTTATTTTTTTGAAGTACTTGTTTAGGTCGCCGCTTTAGCCATTGGCGCGTGACTAACATTGAGAAGGGCACTGGTTCGAAAACCCAAGGATAAAACTCCAATTGATACAAAAAGTGTTTTCTAATAACGGACAATGGCAAAAAAAGCCATGAAAAAACTTCTCATAAAAAATCAAGTGCCGTACGTAGCCGGGGTAAAACTGTAGGTCCCTCCATTTGTGGAAAAACATGAAGACGCACACCACAAATAGGAGAAGGAATTCAGCCAAACACCCAAAATAATTGGGTGACATGAGAATTCTATGCTCTTCTTGTCTATTATATCTCTAAAAGTCGACCCAAAGAGTTCTACAATTCACCTGATTGCTCAGGTTTTGATTCTTGTACTTGTATACGAGTATAATACGTAAGTATGTATGTATGTGCATATGTTCGTCTGGAATCAGTTCTAATTCCAAATTAAATATCACCAGTTCAGTTGCGCTGCTATTTGTGTTTTTTCTGTTTTTTATTTTTTATTTGGCCGCTAAATACTTGTGTCTGTTGCAAGTATCTATTTGGTTAGTAAAACAGTTGCAGTTTGTGGAGGAAAACCAGGTCATGAACAGCAGTGCCTTAAACAAAACAAGTTTATGTTGTGTAGTTGAACAAACTTTTACTGTGTTTTATTGCTGCAGTTGTGCGCGCAAACTAGGCAGCCGACAAGCGATAACCGACAACCGACAGCAACAGCAACAGTGCCAGCCGATAGTCGCTATGCAGTAAAAGCTTGCAATATACTGCAGGCATGCATACATACATATTTAACAGCCTTGTATTTATTTTCTCTGAGATTGTTTGTACACTCGTGCACATCCATCCATCCATAAATACATACACACATGCACAGGTATGTAGGTGCATTCAATTTGTAGTTAAAGCTGATGTTTTACGAGGCGATACTTTCTTCTTTGTTTCACCTTTTTAATTGAATGTAAAATTTATGGAAGCTGCTGCTAAGTAGAATGTTGACGTTGTTGTTGTAAGAGAAATGCGCATAAATATTTTAATTATAAAAGTGAGCTGCAAGTGTAACTCCTCTTTTAAAGGCTGTTGTTGCCTACATTCTTGAAATACTTACTCACACACACTTACATCCATATACAAATATATATACATATGCATGTATGTGTGAGTGTATTGTATATTTCCTTGTTTACAATCGTGTAAGCATTAAAATGAGCTGCTCCACACTTACTTTCAGTTCTGGCCTTCTTGTCTTGCAGCTTTGTCTGCTTTTTTTCGGAAACCAAGTGATGTGAAAAATTATTCTCACCCACGTAAAGAAGATAATTGCAAAAACGTGAATGCATAGCAACAGTTGCAATGCAAAGCAAAAATGTATGTATGTATGCATTTAATGTTGCCTTACATACTTGGAAGCATATATATGGATATGTTTTTGTGCATTTATAAATATTTGCATGTGCATGTGTGCCAATAATGTATTTTTTGGAAGAGTATAACGCCTTCCTCGGTTAATATTCGTTTTTTCTCCTAGCTGCATTTGCAATAAAATTAATTCGGCTTACATTTCGCTTAATCCCCACTTCTTGGCATTCCGCGCTTAAAGTCCTGCAAATTCTTAGTTATTCCACATATCGCTATAACAGTGAAGTTCCACCATTCTTTATTATTATTTTTTTTTTTTTTTGCTGAGTTTGCAGTTGTTGTGTGTACTCGAATGCCACCTAAGCGTCAAACCGACGCTGTTAGCTCTACTGCAGTGGCTTTTCATCATTTCACGTAACCGCCACTTTATTGCTTGCCATTGCGAAATTCTTTATATTCGACTTTTAAACAATTTTTTTTTAAGTTTTTATTTTTTATTTTTTTTTATTTTTGTGTTTTGTAAGTTTTCATTTATGTGTTTTGAATTTTATTTTTATAAATTTTTTTTTCAAGTTTTATTTTTTTTTAACATTTTTTTTTTGTTTTTCTCTGCCCCATTGCGTAATGAAGTCAGCTTAAAAATTATTACTGCTTGATTTTTCATATTATGTCGCAATGTTGCAATATTTCTGCGGCTGTTGCAGATCAACAAAGTCTTTGTTTATTTTCTTGCGCACTGTTTATTTTTTTTTTTGTCTACTTTGTCTTTCTGGTATTCGCTGATTAATGCTTTCCGCACCGGAAGCGTTCAGTTCGACGTTGGTAGCTTAAATTACCGCTTAACAATTGAAGCAGAAATGATTAATCGGAAGAATTTCTTCAGACATTGTTTAAGTGAATAATGAGGTGATTATAGTGTAGCGAACAGGCGGCGATTTTTTTTTGTTTTTTAGATGCGTTTCGCAGAATATTGCTCTGCTCGCCTGCCGTAGTTCGTAAGAAAATATATTGTAAACACTCGTCAGGTCTCGAGAGGGGAATTGGTGAAATAAAAAATCTCCACACTGGGGCTACTTTGCAGCATGTAAACTTAAAAAATGAATTTTATTTTGATATTCCAAAAAGATTTTATCAATTGATTAATGTACGAATTAGAGTCATGTGAAAATGAGCGCTTATCCTTTTAGGCAGTCAGCTAGCATAATTCTAGATTTATTTCTTCAAGTAAATTTTGTAAATTTGTCTCTTTATTATTTTTTTTTCTCAGCAAATCAGTTTAAACTGAGAAGTGTAGTATGCTACTGAATAACTTCTTGAATCTAAAACACCTATAAGAATAGGCTGGCGGCCTATATGTTATCTCTATTTCACATAATTTATGAGGAAGCCACCACACTGCATTACAAAATGGTCTTGAACTGGAATCCGCAATAGAGCAGAGGGCGTGGTTAGCCGAAAAACACCTGAATCATTTAAATTCAATCAACATTTATAGGTACTACACATATTCCGCAAATATTTGAAATATTCATTGAGTGATAATTTGAAACTATTTTTAAATATCGATAAACCAAAGCTAAAGAACTTGAAATCTGGTTAAACTCATTCAATGTTTTAAGTAAAGGTGCTTCCGGGGCATAAACCGTTTTGACCCGATCTAAAAAGAATAAATCATTACTCTGAAGAAATGAAAATGAATGCGCTCTAATAAGAGTAAAGGCGAGTCAACTGTCATAATGGCGAGTCAACCATTCATAATACAAAAACAAAGTAGAGTGAAATTATACTTCTTCCACTTTGTAACGATTTTAAATTTGGTAACGCATACCTTCTATTGTATGAAGGAATCAGATAAGTGAGGTTTAAAGATCTGAGTGCAAAACGAAGAAATTGCTTTTGATTGCGTTCAAGTCAATTGATGTGGCATTGATGATAAGGCTTCTAAATAAAGACGACATACTCCAGCTTAGGTCGTACGGGCGGCTACACTACAATCGGCTTGTTGAGATGATGTTGTAAATACACGTTGGAGATTTGGTAAAGCTGTTTCATATCAAATGCATCTCACGTTGGTATCAGACAAAAGGGTTTGCTGGGTATGTACATAAACATTTAAATACATAGGTCAGAACTTTCTATGGAAGACAACATATAGTAAAATGCGTTTTTACACTCCAGAAAAAATATGCAGCAGCTCTTGTATTTAATCCATTTCACATTTTTTGGCTTTAAATGAAACAACAATTGACAAAATTAATATTAATGTCTTCCCCAAAAACTTGGATCGATTTTAAATGTTTCCAACAACTTTTGAAATTGATATAATTGCAAGCATGCACACTATCAAATTTTCAACTTTTGTATGTATGTATGTACGAGTATGTATGTATGCATAGCTAATAATTGTCGGCTATTTTTAGCTTACTTCATTTTATGCGGCTATGCTTTTATTAGACTCCAATTAAAAGGTTCAATTGATGTGCGGGTATATACATACATACATACGTACATAAGCTCCTCAAATGCAGTAACTCGCTTGTAAGATCAAAATTTCTAATTTAAAAGTTACAGGCATTTTGACGATTGATGTTCTTTTCCAGCGCTCACCCAATTGCCCAGCTTTTAACCGATTTTTATTGTCCAATCGACCAACCGACAATCATGGAGACCCACATTTTACTCGGTTTTCCACATTTACGTACGAGTATTTGACGACTCTCAATGCGTAATTAGCACACATGTCAATTGTCAATCGATGGCTTATAATTCACTCTGGTGGCAAACACCAGGCGCCACAACAAATCGTATCCGTATGTTATGTTGTTTGCTGGTTTTGTTGTTATTGTTTTTCTTGTAAATCGATTTACTAAACACTGTCTGACTTTCAACGGTTCGTTGTGTTGCTCTCGTTTTTTTGGTTCAGTTGGTTTTAAGGCTGCATTTTCAGATTGCCTTTTTTATTGCGCCCGTCATGGTTGCAATTGAATTTTCCTTTCTTGTTTGTTTAATGAGTTTTTTTTTATATTTTTCATTTGCTTTCTTCACACAAACACGCACTGTTATTGCTAAAGTTTTACGGCCGTTGGTTGTCACTTATTTGTCAGTTTAAAACTACCTGACCGACAACGTCGTCGTGTGATTTGTTTGTTTTCATTCGCAATTTCCAATCGCTGGCGTTTGCGTGCCAAGGGGATCAGCTGGTAGTCGCCAG
This sequence comes from Anastrepha ludens, assembly GCF_028408465.1. Taxonomy (NCBI): domain Eukaryota; kingdom Metazoa; phylum Arthropoda; class Insecta; order Diptera; family Tephritidae; genus Anastrepha; species Anastrepha ludens. The sequence continues at coordinate 73,763,981 of NC_071501.1, forward strand.
TGCATAGTTGAAAATAAGCACCAGTGTCAATTTATCGGGACTACTACCGGTTTATTGATAGTTTCGTGTCTGTTTGATGAGTTCAAATTTGTGCGATTATTAACGAAATGATGGATTGTGAAAGGATGACCTAAATTTATTGACAGCTGGGATGAGAATTAGCAATTGAATTTAATTTGTAAATGCTTTGAAGTAGCGGCAGTGGCGATTCATTTCGTTTTTAATATTAGAAATGCGCATAGTTTGGTGTTTGTTGACTTTACATTGGTTTTGTTTAAAGTGCAATTCCATTGAAAGGCGGGCTTGTTTAATTGGCAATGCAGCGCAAGAGGTTCTTATATATATATAATTGGCGCGTACACCCTTTTTGGGTGTTTGGCCGAGCTCCTCCTCCTATTTGTGGTGTGAGTCTTGATGTTGTTCCACAAATGGAGGGACCTACAGTTTCTAGCCGACTCCGAACGGCAGATATTTTTATGAGGAGCTTTTTCATGGCAGAAATACACTCGGAGGTTTGCCATTGCCTGCCGAGGGGCGACCGCTATTAAAAAAATGGTTTTCTTAATATTGGTGTTTCACCGAGATTCGAACCTACGTTCTATCTGTGAATTCCGAATGGTAGTCACGCACCAACCCATTCGGCTAGGGCGGCCGAATACTGTCTTAAAAAATCTACAAAATTGCAACTGCTGTTTGGTAATAACGTTTACAACAATGCCAAACTTAAAAAAAAAAATAGTTTGTTTAATATAAAGGGTCTTCCCAAAGACGCGCCTGGATGTTATTTTAAAATAAAAAATGTAAAAATTAAGATTCTTTCAGGTTTCACTATTTTTATTCAAAATACGGCTCTTAACAATTAAATGGTATATGAAAAATGACATCATTTAAATGTCCACCATGAGCCACGTCTAAAACTAATATAATATCCGCCAAAAAGTCGATTCATGAATGCCTAATTGCTGAGAACGTCGAGATATCGAATTTCGATGTTGAAGGTTGTTCAGCAACACTTTGCGCTACAGCAGAACGTCCCGTTTTTGGTCTGCCAGTCTTTTACCTATCCTCGACAGAACCAGTTTCTTGAAATTTTTGAAGTGAACCTTCTTAGGCGTCGATGGACGAGCGAGAATGGAGAGTAAAATTTCAAGGCCAGGCAACGGAGGAGAGAGGGAGCTATACCAGGAGAGAGAGCTATACCTTATATATAGCTTAGATACACTTTAGGCTATTCACGTCTTCCTTTTGTGCGGTCCTCCGTCTTTTCTCCCACTCCTACGCTAAGGCTCTAGTCTAAGTCTTACGACGTTACTCGTATTGTAGTTTGTAAATTTTGTCAATTTGTATTCTCAGCAAATGTTGTGAATTTATTTAGTAATATATTCTTTCTCTCTCTCTCTCATTCTCTCTCGGGTCTCTCCCTCTTTCTTTGTCTGCCTTGAAAGTTTCACTTCTACGCTACACGCACTTTTTTTCACAAACCTTTGAACTGTCAATTATTTCCACCAAAAAAACCACAAATCTTGCGATATGTTGTTCTTGAATATCGACTATGTTCGTAATAAGATTCAATATTTTTATCGCTTTGTTCTATCGGATGAATTGTACATCTGTCTGCTTGACAAACGTCAAAGATAATATAGAAAAAAATTAAGAAATTTTCGTTTCCTCTCTTATGACTTCATTTCCTACTCAATCTAGACGAGTTTTTCCTGCGATGGATAGTAAAATTTGCATTTCTGTACTGCGTAGGATTTGTTTTGTTTTGGCATTTTCAGCTCACGTCAGAATAGGCCTTGTCATAGATTTTACTTATTTACGTACATTAATTTTAAATATTTTTTTACTAAAGCCCCAATTTCCATCTTCGAAAACCCATATCTCGATTTTGGAAGCTAACTTCGAAAATTGGAAATAAACTTTTATGCTTATAACTCAATTTCTTGAAAATATTGGTTTGGTCTATTACCTAGAAAAAAGGTTGATTTTGCGGAAAGGATGAAAGGAAAATGAATATAGTTTTTAACTTAAATTATGTCTCCGGAAGGGAGCGGTATAATAAGTTTAAGGTTAGGTTAGATTAGGTTGAAGCGGTTGTCCACTGTCGGGACACACTCAGGCTCATGGACCATTGTGATGCCGCGTAGAGAACTTGCCCTTATCCCTCCTAAAACCATTGTGTACTTTTCAAAAAATAATTAGTTCAAACAATAACTTGATAGTCTTAAATATAGTCCTACTGCCACATACTCTTTGTTTGTATTAAGGGATAAAAATATTTTAATAATATTTTCACGCCTGGTACTGTCCTATTAACCGGTATATGTTGGGGTGTTATGCCACCCTCAAATGGCAAATGGTTGCTATTTAAGAAATGCACTAGGCAAAATATTTTTTCTAGCATAAAAAGGATTTTAGAAGGATCAGACAAGTTAGTCATATAGAGTAGGTATCACATGTTCTATTTCTTTTTATCTCGAAATTTGAAAGTTAAAGAAACACCTGTCGTTGAGGGAGTTTGGTGGTTGGTTTTCAAATTTCTCAATGATCTCATCATTTGATGAAAAACGCTTTTCACGCATAAATTTTTTTAGGTCTGAAAACAGATGGAAGTCGTTAGAAGCCAAATCTGGTGAATACAATGGATGCTCCAACAATTGGAGCTTTAATTCATGGGGTTTAGCCATTGTCGAGATGTTCCTGATGGAAAAGAATTGTTTTCTCTTGCAAACAGTATATTTTTCACGGTTTTTTTTCTTCAGCTGGTCTAAACGGTTACAATAATATTCAGATTTTATTGTTTTACTAGTTTGCAAGTAATTCACAAACAAAATTCCCTTCGCATCCCAAAAACTGATGCTAAAATTTGCTTGGCCAATTTCTGGGCATGAACTCAATTTCGGAGCCGAAGAATCAGGTTCACACCACTCTTTAGTCTCTCATCCGTAGAGATGAATCGGCGAATAAAACCCACTTTATGCAATAAATGTTGCTGAGAAAGTCGCATTCAAATATGTTTTTGTTCCATTGTTACCGAATGCGGTACCCACTGCGCACACAGCTTTTGAAACCCAACTCTGCTAAATCTCTTTTAGTCACTCGACGATTTTTCCATACGATATCCTGTATATCTTCTACGATTTCCGGTGTTGTTGCTGTTTTTGGACGTCCTTGGCATGGATTGTCTTCACGGCTTGTACGACCACATTTAAATTCAGTAACCCATCTTTCTACTGCACTAATTGAAGGCGAAAATTCCTTGTACACTTTCAATATTCGTTCATTAATTTCCTTTGCTTTTAAACCTTCCAAAAATTTAAATTCAATCACTGAACGATACTTGATTTTTTCCATTGTACGTAGAAAACAAAAAATGAATTCACAGATTGAAATGTAACTTAAAATTTAGGTTAGGAGCAACGTCCTCGCTTATCGAGCAGGAAAACTTATTGGAAAACCTACTGTATACATATAGGTACATTGACGAGCTTTGACTACTTATTTTTTGTAACATCTCTTTATACAAATATAAAAAGTACTATAATAATCCAAGTTTTCAAAAGTTTTCAAAAGTTTTCCAAACTTTATACAGGATTCATAAAAATTCGACAAATTTTAATTAAAATTGAAAAACTTCAAATCAGATTTTTTTTACTTCAGTTTGCCAGCAAAACATTATCTTCCCGTTTTCTATTAATACGAGTATTTTATGAAGTACGTGCTTGCCCATTTGGTGGATGTGCGGCTTATTGAGGTTTGCGTTCCATACTCATTTACGAGAAAGAAGCAGATGTCATGAACCCTAGCCTCCTAAACACTCCTGTCAATGTGCCTAGCATTGGTAAATATTTACCGCAAAACGAAATTCCATAAAAGGTGTGAATTAATGTAAAGGTGATAAAAACATAAACAAACTCATACATGTAAGGGAGATGTTTTTTTGAATAGACGAGCTTCCTACTTCACATCACCAGTCTCAGGTTGTTGACAAAAATTTCTAAGCCAGTCTAAAGATGTACAATTTTTTCACCATCAATTTAAAAATCTACTTGTTTATGCAATGCTACGCCAGAAAGCAGATTTATGAATTTTTGATCTTATTTTGTAAACATAATATTTTGCCTTATCTCTTGCGATCACGTCATCATCGAGTGTTGTGAAATCAGATGGTGTAGTGAAATGGCTGAACTCCCTGAAAGTTGATTCTGATAAGGGAATAGAAAACCTGTTTTAAAATATACAGACTACACAAAGTAAACACCTCGAAGCGCATTAAAAAGTAGCAAAAAAAAAAAAAACATTTCGAACGCTAGAATATTGTTTTAAGGAAGTACCAAACCTATTTGTGGTATAAATTATGCAGAACTTATATAATAGGTCTATTTATAAGTTCGTGCGGTTTTACAACAGATGGCGTAACTTGATTATTATTCCATCGATCCACATTTCCAAACATTCATTGGAGAGCTACTGTCGTAAGGCACAAACGTCAGTATAAGTTTTTTATTTGAAGCGTAAACAACAATATTTTTACCGCACTTGAAAATGTCGAATTTCGTGCCAAATAATGTGTTTTTGCGGGGAATTCTTCTTCATTATTTTAATATGAAGAAAAAAGCAGCCGAAAGTCATCGTATCTTGGTGGAAGTTTATGGTGAGCATGCTCTATCTGAGCGAACGTGCCAGAAGTGGTTTGCACGCTTTAAAAGTGGTGATTTTGGCTTGGAAGACGAAGAACGCGAGGGTGCGCCGCCAAAGTTCATGGATACCGAATTGGAGGAATTGCTCGATCAAGATCCGGCTCAAACGCAAGAAGAGGTTGCAAAAACTTTGGGAGTTGATCAATCAACCATTTCCAAACGTTTAAAAGCCATGGGAATGATCCGAAAGGTAGGCCATTGGGTGCCGTATGAATTGAAGCCAAGAGACGTTGAACGCCGTTTTATGGCATGCGAACAACTGCTTCAACGGCACAAAAGAAAGGGTTTTTTGCATCGAATTGTGACTGGCGATGAAAAGTGGGTCCATTACGACAATCCAAAACGTCGGGCAACGTATGGATACCCTGGCCATGCTTCAACATCGTCGTCGGCGCAGAATATTCATGGCCTGAAGGTTATGCTGTGTATCTGGTGGGACCAGCTGGGTGTTGTGTATTATGAGCTACTGAAACCGAATGAAACGATTACGGGGGATGTCTACCGACGACAATTGATGCGTTTGAGCCGAGCACTGCGAGAAAAACGGCCGCAATACGCCGATAGACACGACAAAGTTATTTTGCAACATGACAATGCTCGGCCACATGTTGCACAAGTGGTCAAAACATACTTAGAAACGCTCAAATGGGATGTCCTACCCCACCCGCCGTATAGTCCAGACCTTGCGCCATCCGATTACTATCTCTTCCGATCGATGCAACATGGCCTGGCTGACCAGCACTTCCGTAATTACGATGAAGTCAAAAAATGGATCGATTCGTGGATTGCGGCAAAACCGACCGAATTTTTCACAAAGGGAATCCGTGAATTGCCAGAAAGATGGGAAAAAGTAGTAGTAAGCGATGGACAATATTTTGAATATTAAATTTGTAACCATTTTACGTCAATAAAGTTTCAAATTTCGAAAAAAACCGCACGAACTTATTCATAGTCCTATTAATTATCAGCTTATATGCGCACATATAATGATTTTCACCTTTAACTTTCAAAAAATAAAATAAAATAAAATCTGAAGTAAACAAAGCGTAACATTAAAGAGAAATGAAATACACAATTCCCAAACCAAAACAAGCGTTACGCGCCGTGCTATGTTGTCTTCGTTTAGGTTTTAGGTGCTCGGCTGCTTGGCTGGGCTCTGACTGTCTGACATCATTGCTAATTTTGCCGGATTTCGTTGAACTTTAGTAAACTGAGCAGCATTCGCTCGCTTCGTGCTTTTGCTAATATACATACAAACAAGCAAATGGGCACACATACATGTCGCTTAATAACGATAATAATAATCAGCAACGTCAGTCAATTAACGCGACAGTAATTTGAGTTTTCATACAATCGTACGAGTATAGCCAAATATGGTTCGAAAGTACAGCTGTCATAGTCGTAAACAAACATTAGGGTAATAATTAACGCCACTCGAAATTTTATTGTATTTTTGGTTTTTTGTTTACGAACTACAATTTGTTAAAAAAAAGGACTATTGATGTTTGGTTTTGCTCTTTTTTGTTTTGTGCTTACTGATAGACGTTTTCTTTATTTTGACGTGAAATCTAAAGAGGGAAAACAATTAAATCATATTATTTATACTAGAGTTAATAAGTGTATGTAGATAAGAAATGAATGAGTGTTTGAGATAAGGTAATCGGAAATTAGATTAGCCTAGAATCTGCTTCTTAAATTAAGGTCGTAGACACTCCTACGTGAATTTCGCTGAGATTAATTTTATTTAATATTTTATGCTACAAAATACCTCGTCAATGTTTATTTTGGCATCTTCCAATTGATTGCAACGAATTTGGATTTTATATACTTTTTTATTATATTTTTTAGGTGCCATGCGAAACCACATTATTTATCAGGAATTTTGAAATGTATCAAATAAATAACAAAAAACAGAGAATAAACCAAAAAAAATTTAGAGCACGGTTTAGTAAGGTAGCCAACAATCGAAAGCAAAAAAAATGTTTTTTTCATTTTCGTTTTTTGTTTCATATTAAATTAAAACATTTTTTTCTTGTTTACTAAAATTTAACCCTCCGTTGGACACCTTTTTTAAAACCTTCGGTTAGGCACCCGGGCCTGGCCTTTTTTCGTCTTGTTCGAGGATCCTTTTCAAAAGTTTATATCCATAAACCGATAGAAAATTAACTTTTAGGGAGCTGGAAGCTCAAGTCGGTAGCTATAATAGAAATATGTCAAATTTACGTCCAAAGTCGCAAAAGTCTGGGCAGACCTGGGTGCCTAACGGAGGGTTAACCAAATTTTTTTTTCAGTAAAAAAAAAAATAAAAAAAATAGTAGTTAACATAAAAAATAAAACCAAACAACATTTTTTTTAAGTTTTATTTGTTTTTTTTTTTTCTTTTTTTTTGTTTACTACTGTTTTTTAATTTGTGTTTTTTTTACTCACTACTGATTTCTATTTGTTTTTTTTACTGAAGAAAAATCTCGACACATTTAAGCTAAGCAAATAGACGGACCATAGGCCAGCCAAACTGGTCAACAAGTTTTGCGATGTTTTGGTTTTTGCCGAAATCGCAGTAAAGAAATCAACAGCAGAGAACAAAAAATATAAAAAAAAGCAAAAAAATTAATAAAAAAATGTGTAGTAGTTTTTTGTTTTTGTTACTGGAAAAAAATTATTTGTTTTTGTTTTGGTTTTCTTTTTTGTTTGTTTAATCAAAAAAATTGTTATGCCTTTGTTTTTTACTGAAAAAAATTGTGTTTGTTTATTTGTTTTTGTCTGGGCTTTCTTTTTTATACTGTTTACTAAAAAAAATTGTTATGTGTTTTTTTTATTCTCATTTTTTTACCGTGTACTGCTGTTGATTACTTCACTGCGATTTTGGTAAAAACGAAAACATCGCAAAATTTGTTGACCATTTTGGCTGGCCTGTGGTCTATCTATTTGCTTAACTTAAATGCTACTTTTACGACTTCCACTTCCAATTTCGACGTAGTTTGTTTATTACACACTTGATTACTTTACGCCTTCCCTTCAATAAGCCATCCATATATTAAGTGCTTTGAAGTGATTTCCTGTAGAAAAGATAAAAGGAAGAAATATATACAAATAGTATTTACATACATACATACATAGATACACATGCAGGCATGCATATTTTTACTATAAATTAAAGAATTTGTGCCAATTAAATTTATTCTCTATTGGCATAAAGTATTTTGTTTGCTTTTATTTTGATAATCAAAATTGTCGCAACGTCATTTTATAAGGTGCCAAAAAGTTTCAACGCAAACAAACCATAAAAATTAGGAATTCCAAGAACCGTGCTTTAAAAATGCTGAAAAACAAAACTTGGAAAAATACGAACACAAACAAAAATATAATCTAAAGCAACGATGAAAGAAAAAACAAATAGTAAACAAAGAAACCAAAAAACAAATAAAAGTGGCGAGGAGAACGAAAATAAAATCAAAATTATTTAAATGAGCCAAAACAAACGCACACAAAATATGAAAACAAATTTACGTAACTTGGAATTTATAAAGTTCAAAAAGAAAGAAATTGCTAAGCTAAGCTTTTCAATATTCAAAGTGTATCACTCAGCGTTGTTTAAGCACAAACGAAGTGTAATTTATATTTTAATTTCTACAAAGACTTTTTAAGCAAAAATTAATAATTTTTCGCTATATATAGGTAGCTGATAAAGTGATTTGATGAATGGAATGAATGAATTTGATGATGGAATGGTGATGATAATGGAAAAGATATATTAATGAGTTCCTTTTAGTGCCAGGTAGACTGTGTTTTTGAACAATAAACTCGTCAGACCTAACATGGCACAGTGGAACAAATTGCAACTTGTTTTTTTTTCCTCACACATGAGCAAAATCGCTTTGCGCGCGAAACTACAAGGTGGCGCAAAAGTAATCATCCAATTTTGCATTTGAAAAACGTTTTTCCTAATTATTGTATTTTATCTGAAATCGTATAAAACTTTTATATTCATATGTTTTTAAGGGGGAACACCACTGTGATTTTTCAAAAAAAATTGATTTTTTTTTTCCTTTTTTTAAAGTAGATATATTCAAAAATATGTAAAAAATTGTAAAAAAAAAAATGTTAACTTAAAATCTTGAAAATTGACGAGTAATACCCAATGCAATAAGTGCAGGTAGTGAGTTACAACGGCCAATGAAAACTTGAAACGCGTTTTTCTCAAAACGACTTTTCTAAACACGGTGGCCTCGATTTCTCAAAGACTTATGAAGCGATTTTAATTGTGTTTTTTTTTTTTTAATTTTTGTACATGTAGGGGCTACAGTTATACATAGCCGTTTTTAAAAATTCCAAAACTTTATATTTTTTTAAGCCTTTCGAAAATAAAAAAAGGGGTAAAAACGCAAACTCATTTTTCAAACCGGCACCATTCTCTCAAAAAAAAAAAAATAAAATTTATAAAAAAACCGCCACGTACGACGATAGCCGTTGATGTATAGGTTAAGAATTTTTTTGGTTTTTTGCTTTCAGATGATTTTTCACCACCACCAGGATGCATCAGTTTTTTTTTGACGTCATTGCATTAATATTAATAACAATTGTAATTTTTATTATTTCAAAAAAAAAATTGTGTCAGTATAGTTGAATATATATTAAATAAATTATAAGTTGTCCGATCCTCAAGTAATCATCCCTACTTATAAAAAAATTTCATGAAAATCACTTAATTTTCACGCATTCACAGTGGTGTTCCCCTTAAGAATATTCACAAACACTGAGTCAAAAAAGTTGTGGCAGTAATTTTCTCTACAATATTCGCAATGTTTTCTTACGTTTGTTATTTTTGTATGCAAATATAGTTTTTATTAGAACAAAAGCAACATATTTTAAGGTTTCAAACTTTATGCAACATTAAAGAAATTGAACACAATTTCGAACTTTTTACTCCGAATTTTCAGTTTTGCTAATTTTATATCCCATTTGATTTTAGTGTAACAAAATGGATGTTTTAAGTTGCTGGAAATTCCTCTTGACATCTAATATATTTTTGTTTTGTTTTTGCTTGTACGTTTAAAGAGAAGGAAGTGAGCAGAAAAATTATCAAAAATCAACGAGAATTTTCAGTAAGTTCGAAATTCCACTTAATTCAACTAGAAATGAATGATCTCCCAAATTTATTGCCAGAAAAGAGTTTTAAAAGTCTTAGAAAAAGATTTGAAATTCTGATGAAAATTTCTTGCTTTTTCTTTTTGTTTTTAGATTCTAGGCAATGCTTTATATGTAGTGTTTCAATTTATATGACCTTTATTATACCAAAAACCGTATTCTCATTCGAAATAATGAAAAAAATGTAGCATGAAAAACATTTTAAATATTGTAAAAAATATTAGTATACCAAAACTGTGATAAACTGCTACAATAACAACATCTGTGCCAAAAATTGTTCACATAAATATCAACTCAATATATCTACATAAATATACATCTTTTTTTAAATTCCGATTTATTTTAAATTCATATTTATTTTTATCTCCAACGGAAAAACTCCTCATCGTTGCATTAATGCAAGATATCAATTCTTTCATGTAAATAATGCAATAATAAATAAAAAATTAAGGTATTTAAATAACAAACAAAAACGGCGGTGACGCCAATAATTTCCTTTCGTTACTTTATGATAAAGCGAAAGTGTCTTGGGTGGGTTTTTGTGGTCAGCTGTTGATTGACGATTTTTGACCGCACCAAAAAGAACAAAAAACAACTAAGAAACGAGGTTAAGGGAAGGGGCAGACGGCTGAGTTTAGTTTTATAGCTGCTGAAACCTGCCTTGACTTGACAATGCCGATGGCCACCCGGTCCCAAACGCGTTGATGCAGCAGATCGGGTCAGTAACCGATGCCAGCCATCATACGAACGTGCATGAAGTATGCATATGGGAATATGTATGCATAGCTGATTGTGTATTAATATGAAGGACGCGCACGTCATCGTAAAGAGAAATGCATCGAAAGCCCACAACAGATATTGTTTATATGGTTTAATTTGCATGTAATATTTTTATTATTATTATTTTTTTTTGTGTACAGCTCGCGAGATTTATAAGCGAGCGAACAGCTGTTTTCTGACATTCACTGTCACTTTCCGTTAATTGAATTGGATAATATTTTTTATTTCATTTTATTTTATTTTTTTATCTTATAGCAAAATTTTACAATTTTCCCATCTTTTTGCGGTATATGAAACATAATTTATCACTAAGCTGCAAGCATATGACATACGACAGCAGCCGTAGTCATCCCGCTTGATTACTCAGTCGCAAGTTAAAATGCGCTGTCCTTCAGCGAAAAATTTCTCTAGCATTAAGCAAAAGTTCGTTTTTAACACCAAGAACGCAAAATTGAAATATTAAAAATGTTCACTCATACACACACGCATGTAAACAATATTTGCTGGTGTAGACTTTTATGTGAGCGCATTTAAAAAATGTAAGCTTATTTTCACTTTTATCATTGCATTTATGAGTTCTGAGTTTACTTAAATTTAATTGCTTACTCGTCATTTGCTGGTTGTTCTGTTTTGTGGCGGAAGTTGTAAACTGAAAATTACGTTTTAAAATGCACCAACGCATAATAAATGTTTATAAACCTCTGGTGAGGTGGAGCATCTGCCATTTATGTACCTATGTATATTTTTGTATGTATGTATCTTTGAAGAAAGGTAGTTTTTGTCAAATTTAGTTCACACCTGAAGTAAATATTTGTTTACGTTTTAAATTTAGAATATTTTTATCATATCATTGGTGGATTTTTCGGGCGAAAATTTGTTTTATCTAACGAATAATTCGAATAATCGAAGAAATATGTACATCGTTTATGTTTGAAATCTTAATTATACAATAAATGTATATATATTTTTTTTGCTTGCGTCATCGTTCCCAGAAGGTTCAGATTCCTCATAACATTAGAAAAAGGCATAGATAGAGCTTACCTCTTAAGTCAATTTTGTGACCCCAAAATTTTAAAAGAATCTGCAGTACTGGGCTAAAGAAATCCAAATTCTTTTGGGGTAAAAGAAATCAATTATTTTTGCGTAAAATTTTTGCGCAAATGGCTGAAAACTGTTTTAATTATGGTCGATCTACGACTACCCGGTCAACTGCGATTATTTCTATGTCTATTTTAAAAGAATCTGCAGTCCTGGGCTAAAGAAATCCAAATTCTTTTAGGGTAAAAGAAATCAATTATTTTTGCGTAAAATTTTTGCGCAAATGGCTGAAAACTGTTTTAATTATGGTCGATCTACGACTACCCGGTCAACTGCGATTATTTCTATGTTTTCGGTATCGGCACCATAAACACCATTCAAAATTTCTGTGGTTTGCAATTTCGTCTCTATCAAAGAAACACTGTAAAATGTGACGAATTTTCTCTATGTTGAATTCCATTGTTCACACCTTGTAACTCACAACTGAATGAAATAAGCAAAAAGTAGCAAAAGAATTTGTTTAATATTAAATTGATATTAAATATTTCTCATTATTTTTTATAAAAAGATAGTTCATTCAATGACATGAACTATATAAATCGAAGTTTAAAAATTCTAAAATATTAAGCCGGCGGGCCAATTAGATGTCCTAAATTCAGTAGTTTTCGCCAAGTGTTGTAGGATGAGAAAAAAAAACAATTAGCCAAATGAAGTTTTGGGGATAGTTTAATATATATTTGAACTAAAAAAAAAAAGTTGAACAATCTCCAACAATATATTGTAAGCCGAGTTATCAATAGATTCCCAGAGCGCCTTGCCACTGAAGTATCCAACTTCTGTACAAGATACAACTTGCAATTTTCATCTGAAAACAAAAGAAAATTGGGAGAAACACGTAAAATTCGTATTTTTGGGGAAGGTAGAAAAAAAAGTGGTTTTTCAAGGAAAAAAAAACTCTTCAACTGGGTAAAAAAGTCGCTTAAAAAAAGTTGTTGGATGTTTTTTTTAGTTCACATAGAAGAGAAAACAATACTGAAGATAACGCATTTTGAATGAAATGGATAGCTCGTTTAGTTTTTTTGCAATCGTGTACATAAATTAGGTAAAATCGTGAAAATGAAAAGCCGAGAAAACGCGCTTCAAAGTCAACAATAAGCGCACGGTTGCTCGACGCCGCACTACGCTCGGCTCTGTAGCTCTGCAAATACTTGGAATTTAACTCTGAAAATTTGTGTCTCATGTTCTTGAATATCTAAGCTATTGATTTCAGGAAAAAAAAAAAATCGATTTTTTTGACCTTTTAATTGGCCCGCCGGCCTTAAAGAAAATTCAAAAAATGTTAATCATAATTGTAAACTTTCTAGTTAGAAATTTTTCGGGTACGCAATTTCGTAGCTCATGCAATTTCAGTACAATAAAGTGCAAATATGAACTCACTCGGAAGTCGCATTGATTTTTGGTAATTTTTCCGCATTTTCATATAAAAACCGTTGTTATATAATATAATATGATCGAAAATGCGAAAGACCATTACCAAAAAACAAAAAATATCAAAAATCAACTCAAACTTCACTTCAAACATGCACCCTATTATACTGAAATTAAATGAACTACAAAACTGCATGCCGTAAAAGTTTCTAAAAGTATGGATCAAAAAGCTTAAAATGTTGATGAAATTTTTTATAAGTTTTGTTTTGGTGTTGATCACCTCTCTCTCTCTTTATCTTTCTCCCCCACGACTTAACAGCCGAAGTTACTCTTACAATTTTGCTTCGGATGGCCAAACTTTGTAATCTAGTATCCTTGAGTTTATGCCAAAATTTTTCTTATTCTTATTCCGAATCAATCTCTGAGCTAAGAATTTTCACTTATACTTAAGAGAAGTTTGAGTATTGAACGTTGCAAACCGCAGCTCAAAATGGGAATATGATTATGCGTGAGATACGCTCTTGAACAATGGACTCAGTCGAAATTAATTTAACATTTTCAACTTTGGACTTCGAGTGACTGATTTTACATACATATACTCGTATGTATGCATGTTGTCATCGCTCCATTATCATGTAAAATTTTCATGAACAATCTTTGGTGCTTTTTAAAATGTGTGTCATGACTTAATTCTACTATACACGCTGTAAAAAGCCTTGAAATTTGTTAAGTGACGTGTTTTGTCGTTTTTTTTTTTTGGTTTAATTTGATAACGCATCACTATTTGTAGTTTTGACTATTGTTCTTTTTTTCTATGCTTATGTTGTTGCTTTTTTATTTTTTTCATATACTTATATAATGAATTTTCGTGATTGGAAGGAAGATACTCTTTATTTTCATCTAAATATATTTTTATCACGATAATTTTTGAAGATTTTAAAACGCCGCGCAATCAACGAAATCCTGTTTATATTTCACTGGTTTCTTTATATTGAGGCTTGAATATTGTATGTCTGCCTTCCATTTAAAATCCAAATTTGAGAATGCTGTGAGTTCTACGAAAAAGTGAATGTTAATGCAGACATAAAATTCTCATACATTTAAATAGCTTTTTCATATTTTTTGTGGCATTAAACGGTCGCTCAGTCAAGGTTGTCTGTACAACAGACCGACTTTTTAGAATTCAACTTGATTTGCTTCTAGTACTCGTACAGCTAGCGATTTTTAAGTATTTTCTTATTTTTGTTATCTCAGCACATTATGCTGCCATTAAAATGGTTTCATAGCTGAGCTTCTAATAAAATTATAAGTGTAGGTACTCGCTTTAAGAATGGCCAACGCTTACTCTTTGATTGTGGCAATACGAATGAATGTAGTTTCGTGTGTATGTATGCATGTAAACGATTCAGCTACACTTAGTAAAATGCACATAAATTAGCATATTTGAGTTATTGAGTTGCCGCTGCTCGGCATGCAAAGAAGAGTAATGACTTTAGCAGTCTTTGTACAACGATTGTACATATTTACCTGCATTAAGAATTTTTAGATTTTCAATTTTTTCAATTTTCTACATTCTCATTCTTCATAGGCTGTAAATAGGTAATGCTTTGCGTTTTTAAATAAAATGAATGTTTGCTATAATAGGTTTCGCATAACCGGTTTCACCGGTCAAGTTTAAAACTTATCAAATTTTAAATTTTACGTACGATTCCAAAACGAAACTTTTGCTATAAAGTATTTCATAAAACATATGAAAAATTATTGATTTTGAATGTTGTAACTTTCAGCAGTTGATGTACTTTGAAAGACTAAACAGTTTTTAATTTACATACAGCATTTTTTTCAATAAAAATACATACAATAAATGAATGCGAATAAGTAGCATTAAACCTACCAAAGGGCAAAACACGTCAAGTATATCGACCTATCATTCCTTCGATTTTAGTGAAATTTTGTGAATTCGAATTTCGAAATGTAAGTGAAATAATTATCGGAAGAGAAAGCAAAATAAAAGTATTTCTTCATAAAAAATTAAAAAAAAAAGTTGGCAAAATTTTTGATAAATTTTTTTTTAAATATTTTAAATTTTCGACATTTTCAATTACTTTTAATTAAAATCCAAACAAAAGTTTGAAATTTTTTCTTCCTATGATTGAAATTGAAATTTAGAAATGCCGATACTTAAATGCTTATGAAGAGGTAAAATATCATGGCTGAGTTTTGATCTTGACTGCGCTCGTTATTGCGAGAATGCGTGCAGAGGCTTGAACAAATAAATAAATTTGCAACACACAACTTGGTAATATCGAGTTTCAAGTCTAAAAATCTTAAGTCTACTCTCGTGAGCGAAAGTAACTTGTCAGAAATTCCTCTGTCCGTCATTAGGAATTGTTTCTCTTGTCACTGATCCATAGAATTTCGCCAGTGTTCAACGAATTTCTTCTCCTCCCAGTTTCTGAGAAATTCCTTAATGTGACCTTTGTAAGTCCACAGAAAGGTTCAGAGCCAATTCGAGACATATTTGCCCTTTTCTTAGCTTACTTACTTAACTCGAAATCGTTGCTGTGCTCCTCCACTTGTTCAATATTTTTTCGCAGATTTGCTGCAGTGCTCCATCCCTGTAATTATTCGAAAACACGTCTTCAGACTCACAGTTATTATCACGGGTCAATTGGTGAGCTCAGAAGAGTATTTCCGAGAGCTCCCTTTTTTATTTTAGAGCAGTTTTTGAAGGGGGTTTCCGCATAAAAGCTTCTGAAAAGTTCACTTCAGTTAACTAACAGATTTTCTGGTGTTGTCAAAAAAATTGTTAGCTCTCCTTTGCCTTGGAAACACGCAATGCGCGCGCGGGAGCTTCTGTGCACTTAGTAATTCTAATTACCTTTTCGACGTTTCCAGCACCAAACAAAAGGAACAAAGAATGATATCAAATTAATTTAAGATAATTTGGCAAACCTTCGCACACTTCGCCTCTCATTCCCTTGAACCAAATAATGCACCGTTAGTTAAGGTGAAATTCAAACGGTGTGCCATTTTTACTGTTATTTTTTCCCTCCTTTTATAAATTTATATATTTTTTTTATCCAATTTGCGCTCTCAATGCCACATCTCACGCTTCAGCTGCCAATTTATATTTGTATCTTAATTTCAAAAGCTATAATTTTCATAATTATAAAATCACAAGAAACTTTCGCAACAAATCACTAAGAACCGCTTGTGAATTACTCGTTTTTGACAAATTGAACATTTTGCCAAAAATTTTACGCCACTGCGAATGAGTGATGGGATGCGATTGTATCTCATTGCCATACAAACACGAAATCGCATGATTGGATTTAATGGTCGGCAATTAAAGCGATTGAAATGTGCTGCGAAATTTGTTAGTTGTCTGCTAGGAAACAAATTTAGTTGACCTTAATGCTGGATTTATCATTATTTATTTTTGTTAATTATTATATATCTGTATATTTATATTTTTTTGTTGTATTTCAATGATGAATTTATTACAATAGTTAGTGGCTAGTGGCAAGGTGTACAAATTTTTGAATTGGCAACAAGCAAAACATGCTTGAGGAAATATTGGCGAACATATGTGGAGATGAGGATTTGGGAAACTATATACATATAATGTGAGCATTAAAATGTTTAATGGATATAAATTTTCGTTGGATTAAAAAACGACTATCCTATGAAAAGGCAACAAACCAGTTAAGCAATGCCATTATTTACGTCATTCCAAACATCGACCGCTGTCAGTAAATTTTTTATAAAGGGAAATTATTTATATAAGTATATATAAAGTGGACCTTACCGAAAAAAAAGTTCGCATGGACCCATTAATCTAAAGTATATTTGCAAGGCATCGTGCAACCCGAATTTTTTTTTTAATATTTCGCCAAATCTTTGGTATTTTAATAGTCGGATCTGTGACATATCGATTTCGTTTTTTGTCTCGAGGAGAACTGTTTTTTTAGTTACAAAGTTCATTAAACCGTACTATAAACTGGTTTTGCACTTACCCATCAGATGTCAATTCCTACCACCCTAACGTACCATCCTAATGTCAGTAGATTAAAACTTGCGAAAAATCATTACATTTTTGGCTGTGGGTGTTTTCGAATCGAATGCAATTTCATTTGATTCTTTTTTATTTTGGCCGAACCAAAGATCGTCTTTGCATTTATTTATTTTTAGTTTTTAGATATTTCGTCATGTCTTCGGTATTTATAATCGGACCTTAAAGTGTGATATTTAGATTTTTTTGTCGCGAGGAGAAAATTTTTTCTGTTCCCAAGTTCATTGGCCTATAGTACCCCACTTTAGTACTAACTCTCAACCAGATCTCAATTCTCACCGCTCTGTCGTACCATTTTAACATGAATAAACTAAAGTTCGCTAAAAGTCGTTCAACTTTAAGGAAGTATTTCCTTTCAAATGCAATTTTATTTAATTCTTTTATGTGGCTGGAAGTAGGCGTTGCCTATTTATTTTTTAATTTTTTTAGATACTTCGCCATATTTTCGGCATTTATATTCGTATGTGAAAGTGTGATCGATGTTCGTGTCGCGAGGAGAATATTTTTTTTTTCCAAAGTTCATTCACCTCAACTACCTTATTCTTGTATTCACACACCCTATCTCAGTGTAACCCTTTCGCACCAGTTGCTAAACCTGTTAGCAAAAAAACTGTACATATTTTCCTTATAAATTAACCTCAAGTTTTTAGACTCCTTACGTCTAGAAAGTTGCTCCGAAGCAATTTTTATAAAAAAAAAATTATAATCTTAGCAGTGAAATATATTTAAATTTCTGTATACTCTAACAGTTTCGATATTTTTTCTTTACCCCATATCTACACTTTCTACTAAATGTGTCATAACATCCGTCAAATTTCTCTTTTGACTTTGTCCTATTTCCTCATGTAGGTACCTAATGACATCAAGCGAATCGGATCGCTGTATTGGCTCAATCATATGGCGTATTGAAATGGAAATTGAGTTGTTAAAATACAAAATGACAGCAGATGTTAAGGCACCGATGGTAAGATAGAGATGTTTTAAGGGGTTAGAGGTAGTCAGAGGGCCGAAAAAATTATGATTTTCAATAATTTTTTTTACTAGTCAATTGCTTTATTTTACAAAAATAAAAACATAGTATTAATACATCATGTGTCGACTTAACTTTAGCATAATTAAAAAAAAACTAATAATTGTAAAAGTTATCGCTGTTTAATAGAAAATCTTGTGCCTGATCGAAGCTTTTTTTTCAAAATTAACACAATAGTTTTAAGATATTATACTAAAAAAAATCCCATATTTTGAAAATTCTGACTACCCCTAAACCCTTAACAGGAACTTGCGGCCTCCGCCTGACATTTCAGATTGAACATGATCTAAGAATTTGGAGATGGGGGGTTACATAAAAATGCGCGACAACGAAAAAAAGTGTCAAAAATCAACGCGAAATTTAGACCATTTGAAATTTGCACTTTGTTATACTAGAATTGAATGAGCTATAAAACTGCGTACAAAGATTTTCTAAAACTTTGGAAAAAATTTGTATTTCTTATTGAAAATATGCCACATTTTTATAATTCGCGAATTTTGAAACTTTGCTCTGACTGGTTTTTTGTAGTATATAAAATATTTAAGAATGAAAAAAAAAGAAATAATAATAAAAAAATTAAAAGTAAAAAAATAAGTAAAAAATAAGCAAAACTTGTTAATGTGTTAAGCAATCTATTATAGCCGCTTTTTAGATTTTAAATATCATTTTTGAAATATTATATTTCAACCTCAACTAATAAAATTTTTTGATCATTTTCTATTTACAGTGCATCTGGAACAAGTGCAGTTGCGATCGATAACAAGATCGAACAAGCTATGGTAAGTGGAAATGCAAGTTTTCCTAAATAAAAAATAAGTACAATTCGATTACGATTTTTCTAAATATATAATATAAATAAAATAATATTTTGAGTGTAGCGGCCGAAAAATAGCTCTCTAATTTTGAAAAGGTTTAATTTTGACTACGCTTTTGTTTACGAATGAGGCGATATTTGAAAACAAAATTTTTGTTTAAATCCCCATACTTCCGCTTCTTCTTAAGTCCCATCTGTTTTGCTCACTACAGAATTGTTTTTCAGTTAGCCACATTTTTTTGATTAGCTACTTATAGCAATTTAGTAATTTTGTTCTTATTATTTTTTTAAATTTTTATTTCTTTTTAGAATTTCCTCATAATTTAGTATGCAAATAGTTTTAATTTTACACCTAAAGAGCCAAAACATGTTTTTGTTTTCTTTCGCATGTTGCTCTATTTTCATTTTCATTCTTCAGCCACATTAGTTTTTTTACAAAGAAATTTCCACTGAAGCAATCACAAAAGGCAAATAAAAGAAGTGCCGAAGAAATATGTCTTCCTATTAAAAATTTATTGTATACAACTTGAAAAGAATGAGTGGCCGTAAAGATTTTGCGTATTCGAATTTGACATTATGTGCCTTACTATTTCACATATCCACATGTGTATATATGTACACATTAAGCAAACGGTAAATAAGAATGAATAATACTCGAACAAAGGTGAGCTGGGCTGTGGCTGTGCCTGGTGGCCTACCTAGCATAAATTATAAAAACAAATACACGAACACATAAGCACACGTGCACGTAGTATGTGTGATCTATTGTGTAACGCAACATATATTAATTTGAGTCAAAACAACACTACGAGTACTTGTACATAGACTCACCCGACTCCCAACTGATGAGCCGCCTGCTGACAATCACACCTTCTGTGCAATATAAAATGTTGACAATGCGACATTTTGATCGTTCGATTGTCATAATAAGTGACAATGACAATAGCAACAACAACAGGTATCGTAAATATGTGCATTAAAAGTGCAGCCGGGAATAATAAATACACATACATTCATGCATACCTGTGTATGTGGCGATGCTTGTGCAGGTTCAATTTCATAGTGGCTTTAGGGATTTGTCACGTTGCAAAACGATTTGCAAATGAGTTAATTTATTGAATTTTGACATTCACTGAGAGTTGTAATTG
The DNA here is from genome assembly GCF_028408465.1 of Anastrepha ludens. NCBI lineage: Eukaryota > Metazoa > Arthropoda > Insecta > Diptera > Tephritidae > Anastrepha > Anastrepha ludens. The sequence continues at coordinate 73,784,139 of NC_071501.1, forward strand.
AATAAAAAAATAAATAAATAAAATGTTGGTACGAGGGTTGATATTAACATTTCTGGCCTAAAAAAGAAAAAGTGAAAATTGGCGGTTGAATCCGATTTTTTTTTTTTTTTTTTTTTTGCAAAATATTCTCCAAGATGATCTATGCACTTGAACCAATATTCGAAGTACTTTATGCAGTCGCATTTCCAGGGCGTTTTCTAAATTGTGTAGGATCCACCGCGAACACGGATTTTTTCAAATTTTTTTATAGGTAATCATGTGCAATGCTATTGATGCTCGTCATACTGATGTCCAAGGATGCCTTAAACTCTGTTCTTGTTCAAGCATTTCGTGCACAGCATCGATATTTTCCAGCACAAATACCGATATTGGGCAACCTTAATGGAATTCGTGCACCAAAAAAAAAAAAATTACTTTGATAAAGAATGGTGCTTGCTCGCTATATAATGACTTTAGTTCATTGATGAAAATGTTTTCTTAATCCACGTCGAACATTATGAAAATTCACATTTTTACGGTTTACACGCGGTTTTTTTGCTGAGTTTAATTTTTCAAAGCCACTGTAAAACAACACTAATATGGCTAACACATTAAAATGTTCTGAGTGCGTTTATGGTAAAATGTGTCAAACTTTCCAATGAGCGCTGACAGATGGCGCTTGACAAGACTAGAAGTGCCCAGCGCCAGAAATATTATATAAATATCAACCCTCGTATTTGATTTATTTGGTTTTTACTGGTTAAATCGATCGACTGGTTAAATCCTCTGTGCAGCTGGGGTTGATGATTGCTACGCACAAATAAAGTACTGGCATTAAAATTATGTTATCGACGTGCAAACTTAAGACCATCATAAAATCCCTGTGACTTTACGAAGCGATGCAATTCTGGTATACTGTGGAAAGAAATATTTCGCGAAAAACCCAAAAAAAATGTTTACGAAATACTCCTCAAAGATTCAAATAATGGGAGATTTACACTGCGATCTATAGATTTTTGGGGCCCTCTACTCATCGGAATGTCTCATCCAAATCCAGTTTCTTGAATTAACCTGAGATAGAGCTGTATGTGCCTTTCTTCTGATCGCCCCAAAGCGGGAGTCTACTTCTTCTTCCCGCTATGGGATCGCATTCGGGAAGAAGCTGTTTGGGAGTTTCCGAGGATTGGTCGCAAAAACGGCAGCAATCGGTGAACTATATCCCTAACCTATTCCTACTTTAGATTAGGCTTTAAAGCTGGAGTCAAAAGTTTGCACCCACGGCAATCTGTTCTACGTCACCCGAAAGAGCCGAATTTTATGCGACCACTTCAGCAGCGTCCATCAAGCATTTTCGGAGAGTGTTTATGATGTCGTAATAACAACAACAACCCAGTCAACTAAGTAGCTTGATCGGCGTCTTAAATAATTACCCACTAGAGCCAATTTTTGATCAAGAATGAGATTAAATCAGAAATCGGTACAGAACGTGATGATTAACGAACCTAAAACTGATTTCGATTGCTTCTTCGTGTCCTTCTTGGATATTAAGGATCAGTATTTTGTTAAAATCTAAATGCTACGCCTACATTTCTTCCATTATCGTGGCATTACTACGAACCAGTTAGTAATCTATGTATATACTATAACAAATTAACCTAACCCACCATAACAAACTTAAGTACACTTTTTTCTTTCCTCTAACACTCTCCCTATGAAACTTCTAGAACAACTGAGCCTGAGCGGTTCTCAATCGTCCATAACTGCTGCTTTCTGCCACTTTTTCATCAATTAATACGCGCCATTTAATTTATCACTTCAGCATTTCGCATACAAATCAATTATAAACACATACTAATGCATACTTATATTATACTTACATACGAATACGAATGCGTTCAGTGTCTTTTATGAACTGAAAGCTCACAACTATACCTACATTTGTATGTACGTACGTCGTGCATACTCGTATGTGCTGACCACAAGCACCTAAAGTCCGTGATACGTTGCATTGTCAATCGAGGTTTTCCTTTCTTTTGCTGGCTGCACTTTTGGATTGCAGCCGGCGGCGTTGACTCAATTCCTCCACACAACTGCTGTTGTTGACTCGCGCGGCACTATTCATTGCTGCGGCCACAGCCGCAGAAGTTGTTATATTGGTGTGTTTGATGTGGTGTGCTTGCGGCGTTGAAAGCGTTACCGCTAAAAATAGCTGCAATGAATTCGCAATCGCAATTTAATTTAGTTCATTGGCTTAAGTTGAGTATCTGTGTCGCCAACATCAACACCGATTGCAATTCGCCAACATTGTCGACTCATGGAACATTCAACCGTCGTCCATCCATCCATCCAACCATCGGTTGGTCGATTGATTGTTGGCAGATAGGTTTGCTGCTTAGTTGGTTGGGCGGCCAGCAGGCCATTGACGGCGCTGGTGATCTCCACGTCATGGCGCATTCGACTCATTCATATCGCCTATCTTTTTTTTGTGATGTATCGCATTCTGTCTTTCATTTTCATCCAACTTGTTCTGTAAATCTTACTTTTAAATTTATGATTTCATGTTTATTAGTTGATGCGAACAAGCAGCTGCTTGCTGCTGGCTAGTTGTCTGGCTGGCTGGCTGACTGTCTTCATCGTGACATGCTGCCTAGTTTGCGCTAAATCATCTGTTAGCTACCATTCAGTTTTCCGCAATTAAATGAATGACAGCCAAGCACCACCCATGTTTATTCGTTATTGAGAAAACAAAAGCACCAAAAAGTCTAAAACGAAGAGAAAAATCGAATTGTGCGACAGAACTTTCTCAACTTGCGAGTACATACTTTAAGACACAAGCACATAGGTATAAATATGCATACATACACATATGCGCAACTTCATACGCGTATTTATATTTGCTGCTGCGAAAATAAATGATTCTAGTCATATTCGTATGTATTTCATCTGGGACTATTCAGTGCGCCGCTTCGGTAGCTTATTTTTCAAACATTTGTAGTTTTTATATGGCATACGTTTTATATGGGATATGTTTTTATATGGGCGTAAGGTTTTTATTTATTTTATTTTGTTTCTATACGAGTGCTACTATATTTTGATTTTAATTTCTGCAATTATTTGCGTCGCTTCTCAAACTTGTTGTAAGCGGACTTGAGTGTCACAAATTAATAAGAGAATTGCTGAATGCTGAAAATATTTACCAAAACGAAAGGTGTAACAGGAAAAAAATGCAAGGTATTTTTTTTGTCTATTTTATTATTATTTTTTTAGTTTCTTAAAAATCGAATTATTATTTTTAAAAATCTTAATAAGTAAAAATAATAACTCAGCATTTCGTTCATTGCTTTTGTGGTTTGTAGTTCGAAATGCACCCGTCGGAAAAAAGCGCATGCACCCCATGAGATTACGAATTTGGACATTTAATTTTTTAAATTTAATTGTAACGGATTTTCAATCAAAATATATCTCAGACTTTAACAAAACCCATATGAATCAAAATTCTAAAGTTTGTTTATATATCAGCAAAATTTCCAACCAAGTTTAGTTATAATCATTAGAAATTTTTTGTTATCGGTTTCCCTTACATTTTAGTAAAATAAAAGGAAAATTGCCTCGAAAGTTTTTTATTGATTTTTAGCAATTTTTTTTTTTTTGTTGATGGTACTACGCATTTTTTGTGTGGAGAAAAAGTTCCACTTCGTAAGCACTTCATAAAAATTTGGAAATTTGAATGAAAATTTAATGATTTTTTCTGAATTTTATACTAAAGAAAGGTGGAATATTGATGCGTTTGGCTTTTGCTAAAGAACGTACTATATTTTGATCAAAATTTAATTAAAATTAAATCAGATAAATTAAATGTCTGTGTCTGAAGTAACGCAGAAATTTGCCATAGCTCAAAAACAGCGACTTAAAAATCATGTCAAAGATGCAGCATTCAGCTTCATTTGGCAGAATCTTTCTCAAAGATGATTAACACGCACAACGTGAGGAGCCCTTATGGAGAGCGAGTAGCAATTATTTTGTAAAATGCTTCTGAAAAGAAGTTAAATTATTGTATCAAATGAGAATCACTTTTAAGTATCCTTTTAGACAAAAAAAAAATTAATAAAAATCGTTAAAAATAAAAAAAATAATAATAAAAAAAGTAAAAATAAATAAAAACAATTTAATCGCAAAGACTGCCTAGGTTGTTCAAGATTTAAAAAATTGATAGATAAGAAATAAAAAAAAAGTTGTAAATAATTTTCAATCAAGAGAGTGCCCGGGGATGTTATTTTTCTAAAAAATAGATAAGAAATTAAAAAAAATCAAAATTCTTAATCACAGATTGTCTGGCTATTCTTTTTCCAAAAAAGGATAATAAATTAAAAAAAAAAAAAAAAATTATATAAATTTTTAATCACACAGAGTGCCTGAGTTTTTTTCGACGAGTGCACATAAGCAGAAAATTAGTGCAAAATCGAATTAAAAAAAATATATATTTGTTGTCTAGTGTAATTTCATATATGTATATACCTATATATTCGACGCTAACACTCTTTATTGGATATTTGGCCGAGCTCCTTCTGCAATTTGTGGTGTGCGTCTTGATGTTGTACAAAAAAAGGAGGAACCTACAGTTAGATTTTTCAGGAGTTTTTGCATAGTATATTACAAATACACTCGAAGGTTTGGCATTGCCTGCCGAGGGACGACCGCTATTAGAAAACAGTTCTAACATTTTGTTATTCATGCAGTTGCTGGTGTTCTCAGTTTTTAACCAATGGTTTCAAATCATTGGAATAATTGCAAACTATAAAGTGGCATCGAACAAAATTGCGAATTAAAAGCCTCTAAAAGCCTTGAAGACAGGTATTTTTTTTAATTCATTTGGTTGCACACTTAAAAGTCAAACATTTTTATAGCTTTAAAGTTGCCAGTGCAAGTCCAAAATCTTTTAGGGCTTTTTCAAGTACCATAATTAATTAAAATTCTCATAGCATCTCAGCATATATATTTTTTTTTAATTTCTACATACATTTTCATAGTAAATAATGAATTTTTCGCATTTTTGCCTTTTGCATTTCATATGCGGCCTAAACCTGTTGATGCTGCATATACCTATGTTTTGCTGCTGCTCTTCTTGTAATGCTTTGAACAAGAAACAATAAATTTTTGTTTGATTCTTTCTTACATGCTTTGTTTAGTTTTCACTTCTTGTCGCACAGCTTTTGCTTTTCGAAAGTTAGCCGCAGAATTTTGATGCACCCAGCAATGCTGTTTTACCTTATTAAGTTGAAGCAGACTTGATGCTAGCATTCCTTTTTCACAATTTTCAGTTACATGCATATTTATGTGACATATAAACGTCTTCGCGAATCAGTTGTGCATCAAATGTAATTTTTTTCTTAGTGAATGTATTTTGTGTTTATTTTCATTTGTCTTTCTAACAGGATGCGCGCGGGTTGCTACTTTCACATCTACGAGTTGCTACTTTTCATACATTCCATATACTTAAGCATACGGCTCTGGCCAACTTATTGACAGCTTAAGAGTATGGGGACTTTATTTACGAATAACTCAAGATTTATATTGGATATTAATCGCATATTTTGACTTTATCCATTATCCGCACAATTCAATAGGGACTACTTTAACCTCGCCGTCGTGTAATTAACAACTTTTAGTGAAAAAAATAAATATGTTTTGTTTTATTCTTCTAGAGCAAATATTTTGTATGCTGCTCTTTGCCTATGTAAAAATGCATTCGTGCTGATCCCTACGATCATCAATTTGTGTTACCGACTCAATTCGGCACATTGAAATATCATTAAAGAGCTTAATTTTGCAGTCGTGCATCGTCGGCTGCACCATAGGAAGGCTATATTTTGTGTCCTACGCTTTCGTTGAGCGTATGGCAACAAATGTATGATTTTACTTCCGACGTAAGTCTGTTTATTTTCGTTTTATCTGAAGTAATCAGTTGAGAACTCAACGGATTTTTTGCAACTCCATTCTTAAAACAGATTCCTCTTGCGCAAAATTTTACCACATAATTCTTATCTACTTCACAATCCCCGACCTTAACTTCAAGAAAGATTTTACGGTGGGTTTTCTACCAAGAGTCGAATGGAGGAAAAGGGAGGTGATTGGTAGACTTGATGTCGAAATCTATGCTGACGGTTCTAAGATGAACTGTGGTGTCCGAGCTGATCTCTATTCGGAGCCGCTTTACTTATCCAAATCAATCCGACTTCCTGACTATGCCAGCGTGTTCCAGGCAGAACTTTTTGCTATGAAAGAAGCATGCAAATCACTAAAGCACTACAAAGAAATTAAAGCAAGAGTGGCTATCTTTTCAGGCAGTCAAGCAGCTATCAAAGCCTTTAATTCCAATTGCTTTTTATCCAAACTAGTTTTACAGTGTAGTGAGGAATTAGAATTGCTTGGCCATTGGCTTAAGCATTACTCTGATATGGGCTCCCGGTCATAGGAATATAGAGGGTAATGAAATAGTAGACGAGTTAGCAGGAACAGGTTCGGCCTAGACATAACAGAGGCGGTAGTAGTTCCTATCCCATTCTACACAATAAAAACATCCATTGTTTCACACTACGATGCTTTAGCCGAAAGAAGCTGGAAGAAATTAAGTGGATGTCTACAACAAGAAAAACAGGGCCTTCGTACAACATCCAGTGAACGTATTACCTGTTAGAATGCTCTCGCCTAAGTATCTCACGTATCACTGCAACCTTTACAGGTCACTGAAAGGTAGGGGATCGTGCAAGTCTTTTCAACTATATCCAGGTCTAACTAGAGCAAGACTCTGCTCTTTCGGTAAGCCTCTCTTACAGCAAATTAATGAAATCTCAGGCATAGAGATAAAAAGTTTGTTGCTATACGAAATGGATCTGACTCCAAAAAAAAAAGCAACAACAAGGCATCACTCAAGAACATTCCTAATCTAACATTCTTTTCCCTCTGGAATCTCCCTGTGGAAACAATATTTCTCTTGGGCCTACCATTAAATAAAATTGACCATGGCGACCATGATTTCATTTCATCATTTTTCTTCTCATTATTATTTAATTTTATTTTTGTGCAAAATTTGAAACTCTCTCTTGTATTATAAAGAGTTTTTTTATAAAAAAGTAAAAAAAAAAAAACAAAAAAAAAATGGTCATGTGGGTAATGTGAATTTGGAGTTCAAGTTTTACATATATAATATTTAGATTCTTGTTTTACTCAACAAGGCATCACTTCCTAGATATTTCTAGTTAATTCTTTTTTGTATCGCTGTGTAATTAACCAGTTACCAAAAACTACACAAATATCCGATTGGGAAGGAATAAATGCCATAATATTGCTGGTCAAGCTTTTTCTCGAATTTGGTTTTTGCAGCTTGGTTTTCGCATGCAGCAAATGGAGGCAACTATGTTTTTTTGTTCCTATGTTTTTAGAGGCCTTATGCTCCAATGAGATATAAAGGAAGCGAGGTTATGATGATGTTTTTCTGCCGCATCTGACCGTCAGATTGGGTTTATAACAACTTTTTATGGCCGATAAACAATCGAATAAGTAACAATTATTAGAAAAATAAACTCTTTTGTATATGAAGTAAGCACACACAAACCAATTCAGCTTGGGTGGCTACAGAATTATAAATAAATATTTTGGTACTTAAACTAATAAATACTTTACATAAATTGATTCCTTTGAAATGTGTAGATAATGACCGCACATCGTCTTTTAAAGTCGAAACGAACATTTTCAAGAGTCCAATAGCTTATCAGCATTTTCGCCTTGCTAGCTGGATGGAGATTTCTAAAGGTATAGAGCTATAACATGCAGCACTGAACAATTACTCACTACACACAACGCAAATGATGGCTCTCAAAACAATATTCAAAAAATTTGAAAACTAAACAAGAGAAAATTTTATAAAATTTTTGTAAAAAAAATTGTAAGAAATTTTGAGCCAAAGCTGTTTTTTTTTTTTGGCGAGCTGAACCAAAGCCGAACTAAACTCTTGTGGCCGAATATAGTCGAAGCCGAAGTTCGTTCGGTCGTTCTCTAGAAATTGGGCTGCATTATTAGTAAAACTTTACCTTATAATAACAGAGAGCTGCTATAAATGTTGTCAATTAGTTGAAGCTGCATTTATTGCCATATTTATTGCCATATGGCTCAGATTTGTGACTACTTGTGTTTTCTCAGTAAGAGTTGACACTTAGATTTTATTTTTCATTTTCGTGCTATCAAATTTGATGATCCCATTGTAAAATCGCATCAATAAACTCAGCTCTTATCGGCTCTTCACATTGAGTATTTACTGGCCTTTATCAGCAACGAAAACCTTAGCAGCCAATCAAATGACTGATTGAGCTCAACAATAAATTCTATTGTTTTGCTTTTGGCTGGTATTGAAATGAAATTTATTATTTTACAGCTTTATTTGTTGTAAATAAATTTGTATATAAAATTATTATATGTACTCGTAGTAATCAATTTGATTAGAACACTCGTTATTTTTTTTGTGTTTGTGCTCTAATCTGCTCAATTAAGGCCAAATGAATACAAATAAGTGCTATGAGTTTCTAAAGTGTTTGAAGCATTCTTAAAAAAAAAATGTGGATGCGAGGGTTGCCTAATAAAGGAAAAATTAATATTTGTAATTGAAAATAGTTTTATTGCTTTTGAAAATATTTTCCATGATGATCAATGCACTTTAACATGCGTTTCAATCAATTTTCTAGGCACTTTGTCCAGTTCGATTGCAATAAAACTAAGACATGCATTTTGGTTCTTTTGGAGACGAGAATCTTTGTGGCTTATTCTTTACATGAGGGCACAAACAGAAATCATTGGGTGCCAAATCAGTATTGTGCGGCGAATGGTCTATCAATTCGAGGTTTTCGTTTGATCAAAAATTATTTGGCAACGTCGACTTATGAGAACTCGTATTGTCTGGTCTGGGGTGAAGAATGCTTGAGAACTCTTTTTGTTCTTTTTGCGAATCTCGCCAAACACTTGTGGGAAAAAAAGGAGTTTTAAAGCTTTCAGAACTGGCCGCTTTACGTTGTTTTTATGCCATCTTAGTTACATGACAAGTAATAACGAAAATACAGGCATCCATTTGCTTTGCCGTGCTTTTGCGAGCTAATAGTTTTTGCTTGAATCTGGTTCATTTTGAAAACACTCAAATAGTTGATTGTTGTTTAGTTTCAGGCTCGTATGCATAAATCCAAGATTGGTCACCTGTGTAGATGTTATCTTCAACTTTTGGTACAGCATCATTGCGTAATTTCATATACTAATCGACACGAGCTTCTTTTTGGACGCCACCTTGCGCGATACTTTCTGGCACAGCAACTGATTATGAAGGCAAGGCCATTAATTCGTCGGTGAGCGAAGAGGGAAAACGCGATGATCCATTGTACTAGTTTTTTACGGTGCTAAAGGGTGATGCCTTTGCTCGCCGTATATTGATTTTAGTTTGTGGATGCATTTATTCTTATTAATCCACGTCGAAAATTGTGAGAAATAATCGCACGAAAATGTTTACATTTTGTTTCCATTTTTTTGCCGCGATGAATTTGCGTTTATGGTAAAATGTGTCAAACTTTCCATCAAATATCAGATGGTGCATGACATCAGATGGTGCCTGCCCAAAAGCAGAAATATAAATAGCAACTCTCGTATTACAGGAGATTACTGAACTTGTATGAAGCATTTTAAACTATAAGGAGTTGGTTTTTATTTCAATCCATTATAATCACTTCTTCTAGAAAGATCTGCGTAAGAATATTTAATTTTAACCACCTGTGAAATACTTTGTGTTTCTTCAATCATCTCTTGTGTTACAAAAAAGTTTTAAAATAACATCTTATAATTTTTTTATTATTTCTAAATAAAAATTAAAATAAGAATTTTTCCAAATCTTCAAGAAAAAAATATCAAAGTCTCCAAATATTCGGCCTAAAACTGTCAATCAAGTTGTTCTTGCCTTTTTTCGTTTTCGTTTTATCAAGGCAATGTTCTTTTACAAAATTTATATGACTTGTGTTGCCTTACAATTTGTTCAACTGTTATCGTCAACAAATTATCAACGACACGCAAATGCGTAAAAATCACCAACAACGACACCGATAAATAAGCCAAATAAGGAGGCACGACCATAACTACAAAGTATCATATGTTCGTATGTGTGCTTACTAGATTTTTTATTTACACATTGTGTATACTTTTTTTTATTTTTTTATTATTTTCATTATTTTTATTTTAATGATTTGTGTATTATATTGTATGTTTACATACATATAAGTACTTATAAGGGCTACTATTTTTACACACCCACTTTTGTGCTCGTTGCGCACTTTGTTGTAACCGTTGAGTGCCGCATGGAAACCACTAGTGTAAGTACGAGTACATACATTTATATACACATGTATGTAAATAATAGGTCTATTTATAAGTTCGTGCGGTTTTACAACAGATGGCGTAACTTGATTATTATTCCATCGATCCACATTTCCAAACATTCATTGGAGAGCTACTGTCGTAAGGCACAAACGTCAGTATAAGTTTTTTATTTGAAGCGTAAACAACAATATTTTTACCACACTTGAAAATGTCGAATTTCGTGCCAAATAATGTGTTTTTGCGGGGAATTCTTCTTCATTATTTTAATATGAAGAAAAAAGCAGCCGAAAGTCATCGTATCTTGGTGGAAGTTTATGGTGAGCATGCTCTATCTGAGCGAACGTGCCAGAAGTGGTTTGCACGCTTTAAAAGTGGTGATTTTGGCTTGGAAGACGAAGAACGCGAGGGTGCGCCGCCAAAGTTCATGGATACCGAATTGGAGGAATTGCTCGATCAAGATCCGGCTCAAACGCAAGAAGAGGTTGCAAAAACTTTGGGAGTTGATCAATCAACCATTTCCAAACGTTTAAAAGCCATGGGAATGATCCGAAAGGTAGGCCATTGGGTGCCGTATGAATTGAAGCCAAGAGACGTTGAACGCCGTTTTATGGCATGCGAACAACTGCTTCAACGGCACAAAAGAAAGGGTTTTTTGCATCGAATTGTGACTGGCGATGAAAAGTGGGTCCATTACGACAATCCAAAACGTCGGGCAACGTATGGATACCCTGGCCATGCTTCAACATCGACGTCGGCGCAGAATATTCATGGCCTGAAGGTTATGCTGTGTATCTGGTGGGACCAGCTGGGTGTTGTGTATTATGAGCTACTGAAACCGAATGAAACGATTACGGGGGATGTCTACCGACGACAATTGATGCGTTTGAGCCGAGCACTGCGAGAAAAACGGCCGCAATACGCCGATAGACACGACAAAGTTATTTTGCAACATGACAATGCTCGGCCACATGTTGCACAAGTGGTCAAAACATACTTAGAAACGCTCAAATGGGATGTCCTACCCCACCCGCCGTATAGTCCAGACCTTGCGCCATCCGATTACTATCTCTTCCGATCGATGCAACATGGCCTGGCTGACCAGCACTTCCGTAATTACGATGAAGTCAAAAAATGGATCCATTCGTGGATTGCGGCAAAACCGACCGAATTTTTCACAAAGGGAATCCGTGAATTGCCAGAAAGATGGGAAAAAGTAGTAGTAAGCGATGGACAATATTTTGAATATTAAATTTGTAACCATTTTACGTCAATAAAGTTTCAAATTTCGAAAAAAACCGCACGAACTTATTCATAGTCCTATTATTTAATAATAATCTTATTGTGGCTCAGTTATTATCTTAACGGCTGTAGGCTAAGCTCCATACTCGAATCTGCGGTTTATACCATATACGTCTTTTGCATTCCTCATACAGATATTGTGAAATTTTCTGCTTATCGCCGACTTTGAAAGATGATTTTGTATAGGACTTTTTCGTTGTAGAGATTTTGTTGATTGGCTGTTGGAAAAGCAAGGTATCTTTTACATGCTGCTACTCGTATAAAGAAACCGGATTGCGAAGATAGAATTGTGATAAGCCGTGGCGTGCACCGGAACAAATTTATATGCATGATAGATTCTTGAAAATATAATAATGCCTTGCTTTGTTTTATAAATGTTCCATTTATAAGAACACTTACATAGATATGTATTGTATTTTTAATTCAAACCTGCTAATTATGAAGGTAATTCAATAAGTCTTAAGAAAATCGTCGATAGAAAGCTGTGAAAGTTTCAGTTATTTGCAAGAAGTACTCGTATATATTGCATTCTGTGCATCGTGGTTACATCTAGAGAACAACTGAACATAGATTTTGAAGGCTGAACTGAACCGCGCCTAACTAATTTAAAATCAAGTAAAAGTTCAGTATTTTCAATAATAAAAAAGCCAAGGGCGGTGCCTGCTTTCTATCCCATTGATTCCAGTTCCTAACTTATAGTAAGCTTAGTAATCATTTAACGCCAACAGCTGAATAATTTTATATTTTAACATAAAAACAAGAGCCTATCGGCATTTTCACTTACAAGTGGCGTCAAATCTGATCTACACCACTCATTGGAGGATCAAATAAATATTTTAAAGAAATTTTTTTCAGCAAAACATCTGTGTTTTGATGCCAGTATTCAAAAATATTACAATTTCTTGACAGTAATAGATATTCATTAAGGGTCCAATTTAATATTTAATGAAAATTATTTTTTTTTTAATATTATTATTATTTTTTCAATATTATTATTTGTTTCAATAGTATTTTTTTAATATTTTTTTTAATAATATTATTATTTTTTTCAATATTATTTATTTTTTGTTTTATCAATATTATTGTTATTTTTTTAATGTTATTGTTTCTTTTCTCAATATTATGTTTTTTTTAATACTATTTTTTGTTTTTTTAAGTATTTTTTTATTTTTATTTTTTAATATAATTTTTTTGTTTGTGTATTGTTTTTTACAGTATTATTCCTTCTTTTTAATATTATTATTTTTTGTTGAAGGTTATTGTTTTTTTTTTCAATATTGTTTTTTCGTTTTTGTTTTATATATTACATATATTTTCTTTCACTATTATAATTATTTTCGTTTTGTTTTCCATATATTTTATTTTCAATATTATTATATTTTATTTGATTGATATTTTTTGAATATAATTATTTTTCTCAAAAACTATTGTTTTTTCAATCTTTTTGTTTTTATTTTTTTCAATATTATTATTATTTTTATTTATCAATATTATTATTTTTCAATTTTAAAATTTGTTGGTTTTCAATATTATTATAATATTATTTTTTTGTTGCAATATTACAATTATTGGTTTTTTTTTAATTTCAATATCTTGGGTTTTTTTCAATATTATTATTATTGCGTTTCGGCTCCACTTAATATTTTTTATTCATTATTATTATTATTATTTTTCGATTTCTTCTTTTTTCAATATTATTATTTTTATTTCTTTCAATATTTTCTTTCGCACTGCAAATCATATGGCTATATTCTAAAGCTGTTTTAAATTAATATCTTCGGCCAAGCTCGGTTTTTGTGTTTAACCGAAGTTGAATTGGAACTGAACTGAAACTGTTTTTTTTGGCCAAACATGGTCCAGGTCACAGTTCCACCATCCCCGAATTATATCCATCAATACGTTTAAGCTCATGGCACATCTGCTTTCATAGTTGGGACTCGTTAAAATTTTGTAAATGAATTTATGCGTGCCCATACATTCTCACAATAGATGAACATCGTTCCGGACGCCTAAGCCAAGTAATTACTTCCGAAATGAGTGACTAAATGCACTAAAATGTTTTCAATAATCGACAAACTAAAGTGTGCGAAACAGTTGAGGCCAGGGTCATATTTTATAGTACAGTGTTATCAGCAATAAAAAAAAATTATAAAAACCTACCTAAAAAATTTATTTTTGTAGCTTTTCCTAAAAACTTATTGAACAACCTTCGTCTTACATATGGTTCTCTCAATATATAACTTATTTGTAAATTATTCCCTCATTGGGTAAATTATACAACGGTTGTTCAAATGTCACTTTTATTTACACTAAAATTGTAGTGCTAAATCTCAAAGCTTTGTCATAAAGTATATAATCATTTTTTCATCTCTTGTCTTATCTGCAAAATATTCCGTCTGTATACCCCTTTGACATCGCTAATCTGCGCCTTTAATGAATATTTGATTAAATTGTAATTCTTTTTGTTTTATTTCCGCAAATATTTGTTATATTTCGTTTGTTGGTTGTCAGCTTGTTCGTAAATCAGCAGACTGCTTGACTAGCTAATAAAAAGGGGCATCAAAATTGCAGCCACAGTGAGCTCCAATTAGCTAATGCAGCTCTTATCGAATTTAAGCTGTCAGCTGTTAAGTGGCAAAGTGTATGACTGTTTGAGTCGTAAAAGCACTGAAACACTTGCAGTTTTAAGTAATTTAATAAATTTCTTTTATAATATGACCCTTTGCTTGATTGACTGCAAGGTTCGTTTAAAGAAATGTAAGCGAATAAATTATTTTAAGTGCGGCTTTCGTTTTCAACAATGCTTTGCTTTCAAATTTAAAAACAAAAAATAAAAATTTGTGTATGAAAAAAAAAATCATCAGAGTAACCTTGTATATTTCTGTAAGAACGATTTACCGCTTGACAATTTTTGCTGAACGAAGTTATAGTCCAGTGCGTCTGAATTTCGTTATTTGCAATCAAAATTTAAGAAGATCATAAAAGGCTTTATAACGTATGTGTAAAATCTTACTGGACCTAACATTTCAATATCTGGGAAAAAGTGATTTCTTACAAGCACTTCGACCCGCCATCCTCCCTTCACCCGTTTGTCCCTTCATCCGCTAAATTTTTTAAGATTTCCGTGAATTTTTTTAATACATTTGATGACGCCTTTGGCAATTTTTGTTCTTGCTTAAAATAGGAATGTAAGCAACATCAGAGGCTTTCGAAAAGTTCTTATCCAAACAAGAAATTAAGAAAAGCTACAACCTTTCAAAAATTTCAAATAGGCATTTTTCTTGAATTTGTTTAAAGTATCTTTTTGTTGTGATACATTTTTGTGGTGTATATACAAGGTGCTTTGTTACCGACCTCCTAGACTATGAGGCAAATATCTGTGAAATGGCGGTCAATTTATTCATATATACAGCATTTCTGAGTCAAAACAAATCATTTTTTCTGATAAAAAAAACTTGTCTCGAATACTCATGCGGCCGTCTCGGTGATAAGATATGTAAATACGGTTCTCATTGTCTTCTATTTGTTCAAGTGATTTTGCAGTTTTTGTTTTTTTTTCTGGTTTTTGAAAAACAAAGCTGGTAAGGAATTTAGAGTTAGGCAGAGAGGTGTTGAGAAAAATGGCTCACAACTGTTTATTGCACCACTTGGGTAATTCCATCATGTATTTAAATTAGTTAAACGCAAATAAAATGTGTATTGCTTTGCCAATAGATATTTTACAATGTTTGGTTCCCCTTTCCCTGTGTTTTCGCGATTATATATTAGCTCACAGTAATTATTCATTGTCTTATGCTTGTTTTTTTTTTGACATTTTTTGTCTGGGTTTTGCAGGTGACATAAATTGTAAAATTTTGTTTCTTTACTTAATTAAAAAACAAAGCCCGATTTTCAACTTGTCTTCAATTCCTGAACAATGGAATAGGTGCACACGCGCCGCTCCGACTTGACGATTTTCATAATTGTATCAAAATTTTTGGCGATTGGTCTAACTTCAATGAATTTGAGAGAATCGACAACTGTCTATAGCATTCAATACTGCGTTAGGTCCATAATCAGCATACATTTTTTATTGTTTTTCCTTCTCTTCAAATTTCGTAATTATGGACGAAAATTTTAAAGGAGAACGAGCCCACCCAAAATATCGATTTCACTAGCCCATATTTTTTACTGAAAAGCTCTTGCGTAGTATAGTGTTAATAATAATAAAAGTCAATAGTTAGGAAATACCATTGACTTAAAATTCCAGTTTTTACACCCACAAAAAAAAAATATCAACTAAATATATATTATTTTAAAAAGCAATTCAAGTCATGAACATTAAAACGTGATTTCCATACCTTTTGCTGTTGACGCATTTTAGTAGCTGAGCCATGCACTTTATGGCCTCTATGCCTTTGGAAATTTTAATAATGAATAAAATTGTAATATTTATTTAATAACAATAAATAATAATTGCTTTCAACCGAGTAAAACCCATAACTAATATTATAATTAAGTCTAAGCGTAAGCTTTAAAGAGAAAATGTTGAGAGGCAAGCAGGTGTTGAATGCCAGAGTTCAATTATCATAAATATGCACATAAAAATGCATTGGAAATGTGCTTACTTTCTGTACAGTGGCTGCATTGATTAACATTTGGTTGGTTTCGGGTTCGGTGCACACCTTAAACATGAAATATTTAGAACAAGCATTTTCTCTCGCCACGCAATGGCAGACCTCCGCGAATGCATTTCCGCAATTAAAAGTTAAGCGTAAAGCTCTTCTGTCATTCGAAGGTGGCAGAAAACTGCGAGTCCGCAAGGATAATAAATTGCAAGGTTTGTCTATTCCAAGCAAAGTTATGACAGTAAATGCGGTTGCTAGGTCATAGGGGATTCAAAAGATCATAGATTTAGCAAGTTTGACCAATAATAGCGAAAAACAAAATTGTGCGAGCAACTTTGGCTGGTGCATCACATGGGACTCTGCCAAGAATGATAGATTATCAGGTTTGCCATCGGAGTAACTTCAGCTGCCATATCATAGGGGTTTCCATGGATGATAGATTATCCCTGAACGAGTAACTTCGGCTGCCACGACATAGGGGATTAGGCATCAGAATTCTGCCCGCTCATTTCATACGTATTCACACACTCGTTCATTAGTCGTTGTTCGTATATCACCAATACAATCTCAATTTTTTCATAAATAAGACACTGTAATGACCCCTGTTAGGTCAGCCAACCTGCTGATTCTTACAAATTCGCTGAGAGTCGGTTAACGGTCTGATGCTGGCCACATCGTCTGTATAATGAACAACTTAATAACAAATCAGCAGATACGGTACAAATTACAGAGCATACATTTTTTACCACTGCTTCACCTGCTTATGTGAATTTTTTGAAACAAGAAAAAGGTTTCTTTTGTTTTCAATAATTTTAATCGTAGCAGAAAATAACAAAATAGAAAAAAAATAATAGAAAAAAAAGTTTATTAATGCAAAATGACAGTAAGCATTTCAAAGTTGTATAGCAAAAAGTCAGTACTGAAATTGATCGTGTCATTTCTGATTTGTTGCAGTTTGAAAATAATGTTTGTGATTTTCCAACACATTTTGGCTTGTACCTAGACATGGCGCTTTTGAAGGTTGGTGCAATTAATGTCGAAAACAACTTCGCAGGAGAGATAAGCTTCGTAATACAAATGAGCACATGCAAATTGGTGCAATCTGTACATCTGTTAGCGAACATACTTATTTTGTGATTTTATTCCATAAGATGTAGAAGTTCAACAGCTGTTATAGCGGCTATCTTTTTTTATAACTCTGACAATTGTCGAACCGGTTCTAACTTTTCAGATGTGAAACATCAAAATAAGACAAAATAAATTGTTTCTAATTACGGTCAACTCTCGCAGACAAGTGGAAAAGCTTTGAGCGCAATGATGCCAAGAAAAACTTCTCATAAAAACCTTCGTGGGAACATTTTACGGTTTATAGGAAAAATCAAAACTCAAACCACAGATTCGAAGAGAAAGCTCAACATAAACTTATCAAGGCTATAAGCGGCAAATGCAAACGAAGCAAAAACTATACGAGTACTTTATTTATTCGCCAACCGGGGGTTTATTTATGGTTTTTGTTTTTTTTAATTAAATCTTGCTAATAATCAATTGCCGTTTGCCAAATTTACAATGCAACGAAATCAAAAAAAAAAAAAAAAAAAAAATACGAAAATAAAAAACCATTTCTAAATTCATTTTTATGGCGTACTAAAAATGTTGGACGAGATTTTGTGCAACGATTCAAAGAGGAAAACCATGCAATGCCATTCTTAATGAAATACTTTAAAACGGAACTAGTGTTTAACATTTTCTCGTTATTTATTCTATTACTAGCACCGACGTCATTTGGCAATGTATTAGTGAATAAAATAAAAATTAAGTAAAAAGCAAAAACAGTTTCTTGTTTCTAAAGTAATCATTGGTTCGTTTTCCGCTGATTAATATTATATTTGCCCTTCCGCTTTGTTTGATGACTTTTCTCAATGCCACTCAGGTCTAAGCAGCCGCCTTGTTTTATTGTTGCTTGGCAACGACGTTTTTACAGCACGACTAATCGCGTTCTTCGTGTGGAGGGCACACGAATATAATATACATACATAAATGACAGCCACCAATTCGTCCATGCCCTTTTTTATTTGAATTAAGCAGTAAAAAGACGGCGACGAGCATGTCGATAATTAAAAAAAAAAAAAAAAACACATGTCTGCGAATTGGCGGAGGCGGTCATTTGACAGCTAGGCACTTGTCATTTGTCGTCAACATTGACGTCAATACAATTTCCTACTTGGCTGCGTGGCTAATGGCAAAGTCAAAGTCACCAAATATCAATTGCCATGCGCTGCACGTAAGATTATTTACATACAAACTTGCATACATACATATTTATGGGCACTTGTCTAAAGCTTTTAGTGTCACCGACAGCCCGCTGTGTTCAAAGGGCGTCACAAAGAGCCCAAGCCTGAGCACGCTTTTTGGTAGGCTGTCAAATCACTTGAAATCGCATTTATGGCTGATATATGCATACATACATACTTACGTGCATATGTACGGCAATTTTACTTGGTTTGTTTGTTATATTGCGTTTTTTAAAAAGCAGTTTTAGGACTTAGTCAATAATTGAGAAAAAAAAACAAAGAAAATACCGCAGCCAATCTGTACAAATATCGGTTTTTATGCCGCGAGAAAAACTGTTTTTGTTTATTAATTAGTCTACCAACATTGAATTCCAAGAAAGTAATTATAAGTACTTACTATTTTTTTAACACTTTATTTGCACAACTTAATTTCGAAAAAGTTTTACTGCTATTTGTAGAGTGGCGCAGAAAAACAACTCATTTAAAGCCATTATACCTATACATATGTATATAAAAAATAATAACACAAGGTGCCGCAAAATTAATAATTAAATTTTTGTTTTTGAATAACATTTTTACTAAAAAATAAAACCATGATTTTGAGTGATGGAAATTTTTTGTAAGTATTTAGATAAAATAAATTTAAAATGAATTGCTTAATTTAAGTTATTCAAAGATATCAGGTAATATTATAACATCATTATATAAAAGGTTGTCAAAAAAGTCTTGCGGTATTTCCGCAAGCTTGTCTTTGCAAGCGCGTAGTTCTAGTTGTATTCGTCGCATCGGTTCACGCTAGAGCTTTTTGCTCGTGCTAACGTGCTAACACGAGTTTGATTAATTGTTGTTTGCTTTTAGTCGTTCGTGAGTTATAGCGTCGCAAACATGGACCAAAATAAAGAGAAAATACGGCATATTTTACAGTACTACTACGATAAAGGCAAAAATGCATCTCATGCTGCCAATAAAATTTGTGCAGTTTATGGG
The DNA here is from genome assembly GCF_028408465.1 of Anastrepha ludens. NCBI lineage: Eukaryota > Metazoa > Arthropoda > Insecta > Diptera > Tephritidae > Anastrepha > Anastrepha ludens. Next base: position 73,803,703 of record NC_071501.1, read on the forward strand.
CCCGATACAGTTTCCATTTCCACCGCACAACGATGGTTTCAACGTTTTCGTTCTGGTGCAGAGGTGATCGAAGATGCGCCACGGTCCGGAAGGCCTGTCGTCAAAAATTGCGATAAAATCGCTGAATTGATCGAAAGAGACCGGCATAGTAGCAGCCGTAGCATCGGCCAAGAGCTGGGCATGAGTCATCAAACCGTTATAAACCATTTGAAGAAGCTTGGATTCAAAAAGAAGCTCGATGTATGGGTGCCACACGACTTGACGCAAAAAAACATTTTTGACCGTATGGATGCATGCGAATCGCTTCTGAATCGCAACAAAATCGACCCGTTTTTGAAGCGGATGGTGACTGGCGATGAAAAGTGGGTCACTTATGACAACGTGAAGCGCAAACGGTCGTGGTCGAAAAGCGGTGAAGCTGCCCAGACGGTGGCCAAGCCTGGATTGACGGCCAGGAAAGTTCTTCTGTGTGTTTGGTGGGATTGGCAGGGAATCATCCACTATGAGCTGCTCCCCTATGGCCATACGCTCAATTCGGACCTGTACTGTCAACAACTGGACCGCTTGAATGCAGCACTCATGCAAAAGAGGCCATCTTTGATCAACAGAGGCCGAATTGTCTTCCATCAGGACAACGCCAGGCCACACACATCTTTGGTGACGCGCCAGAAGCTCCGGGAGCTCGGATGGGAGTTTCTTTTGCATCCACCATATAGTCCGGATCTCGCACCAAGTGATTACCACCTATTTCTGTCCATGGCGAACGAGCTTGGTAGTCGGAAGTTGTCCATAAGAGAGTCCTGTGAAAATTGGCTCTCCGAGTTTTTTGACAATAGGGAAGCGAGCTTCTATAAGAGGGGCATTATGAAGTTGGCATCTCGTTGGGAACTCGTCATCGAACAAAACGGCGCATATTTGACTTAAATCGCATTATTATAACCAATTTTATGAACAATTGAAAGTTCAATAAAAATACCGCAAGACTTTTTTAACAACCTTATATATATATAATAAATATATAACCATCATTATTATATTTTCATATGTGTCCAAAACTATGTAAAAAAATTTCAATCGGCATAAAGTAGTTTTACTTTTTAATTTATTTTAAAAGTTCGCCTGTTCAGCTGACGTATTTCCCCCCTCAACGGCGCAGCTGACTATTTTTTTTTATTCTACTAAATGTCAACAATACATGAAACAAATTTCAGCCGGTATAAAATGAGTTGGTAGAAATTTTTTTTCGACACGTTTCGTACCTTCCCACAATCACACCCACCGCGGGTGCACTAGCTGACGTTCACTTTCGTTATTCATGAAAGCTAAATCACAAGTATAGTCAAGAATTTAACGGTGTAAAAACGCAGTCCAAAACGACCCCTGGCTCCCGGACTATTAGGACATGCCTGTTTTTCTTTACACAATTTTTTAGATACAAAATTTTATAACTATCATATAGTGAATGTTCTATTACTTACTGAACTAAATATTTAAATACATAATTGATATTCGTTTCTATTGAAGTTCATATCCAGCTTTGCGCCCATCTTTTCGGCGATTTTCCCGCAATCTTAATTTAACGATTTCGTGATAAGGAGTAAAGATAAGATAATCCAAAAAGTATATAACTTTTAGAGGACTTTATTAAGAAAATCTATCTTTTTATCTGCTATAAAAAACATCTTTCTGCAGGTACTATCACTCCCAGTCGAAGTATAGGGCAGAGCATAAATATAAAGTATAAAAACTCAATGAGATTTTTCTACCAACTTCAAACTTGCACCGGCATCTTATTGTACTAAAATTTTCTACAAATTTTATTTAAAAACCTTTGATCTGCTATGAATAGTTTACGGAATTTTTCCAAAATTTTAAAATTTGGATGTACGCAGTTTGGTTGGCCAATGAAGCTTTACTTGTAAAGAAAAGAAAAATACTAAGCATTAAAAAAAATCTCAAAACAAATGGCTCAAAAATTAGTCAAAACATTGAGAGGCTATAGTTTTTTCGCATGCTGTATTACCCTGAAATGAGGCAAGATCAGAATTAATTCGATTTTATGCATCATTTATAAAGAATCCCAAATTTTTATATTCCTATTGTGGGCATTTCTACAAGCAGCTATTTCACATTGCCAAGTTACGTACAAAAGTATATGCATGTATGTATATATGTATGTAGTAAGCATGCTACTGGTTGAAGGCCGCCATTTCATGCGAAAATTGACACATCAAACAAAGTGGATAACTCGTAAATTTTACTTTTCTTCCGAACCTCTAAAATTACCCATCAAAGTGGCGAAATTTTTGTCATAAAACGCGCCCACACACAAACAACTGCAAATGTTGGCAGACTGAGTGGGAAATGCAACGTATTAAGTAAATGCAAACAAAGAAATTCGTCAAAATCAACAACCTTGAAGTGAAAATGAAAATTCGCCTTACACGACAATAAAATCATTCTCTTCGATTCTTTGCATTGTCTGTTTGCATTTTTGTCTTCTAGTGAATTGCAATAGAAAATCACTTTTACAACCTGAGCAAGCGGACAATTAAAATTAAAAGTTAGGCGTGCTAGAAAAAAATTAGAAAACAACAATTCTACATAGCACTATAAAAATTTGCATAAGCGCAAAAAAAGGAAAACACAAATGATGTAAGCAAAAGGTGATTGGTAAGGGTAGCGCGCATTTCGCTATTGCACAATTGCAGGCAGAGAGCAGTCACTGGCTGCCAAAGCACGCCCACATTTCGAGCTTAATTTCTACGAAATAGGTAGCATGCTATGCTCGCGTAGTTCTGACTTGGTTGTAAGCACTATTATTTAATGCTGTTGTAGGTAATATTTACTTACCGCACAGAGAACACTCACCAGCTCTTGTTATGACTACCTATGCTCGCATGTCTTGCCGTGACGTATACGCAACTTTTTTACGGTACTACCAACTGAGTCAGCCATTTGCGCACATGTATACATATTTATATGACAGACAATATTTAATAAATGGAGATACATACAAAAAATTTATATACGTATGATGTAATCCAATTGTCTTGTTATTACATAAAAGTTTTAGAAATTAATAAAAAAATCTTGATTTTTTTCCCATATTTAAAAAGGCTGAATGTATGTATTATTTAACAGAAATGTCTTCCGAACAACTTCGTCACTTAGTTTTTAGAAAAATAGCTATTGTGGCTACGTTCTGACTGACTCCACACCTTCTTGTGTGGCTCATGCATATATAACTCAATTTCATCTGCAATCTGAGACTTTGCATTGCACGCTGACTTAGTTTTACAGCACCAGCTCAAGTCATTGACTGACGTAAATCACAAGACGCCCCACGCTCTGCTACACTTCAATTTTAAGTTCTAAACACTTAAATTGCAAATGTTTTGCTAATTTTACAATTGCAATAAATTAATTAGCTTTTTATGCGGAAATATAATACGTTTTATATGGTAAGAATCTTCGAAGTATGCGTCGCAGCTCATAAATTAGAAATGAAGTATAAAGTTGTTTAATTCCAAAAGTTTGTAAAGTGACCCATTCGTGTGCATGGAATAAGCCCTAAAAAGAAAAAAACGCAAAAAAACTTAGACTGAATAGTTGTTGGCTTAAAACTTGAAATCTATTTAATAAGAGGTATTGACACTTGTGAACTAGACTGCTGCAGTTTACATCATCCACCACTTAAAATGATTTTTTTTTTTGTATTTTGTAAAAAAGCTAATCAAAAATAAAATCGAATGGTTAATTTTGTGCTACTTTTTTTACTCTTTCTAAACTCGAGTTGATAATTTTAAATTTTTTGTTGCAAAGTGCACAATTTTCTTCCACAACAAATTCGTTCTTATATGGAATAAAATACAAAACGGCGTCAGAAAAAAAACGTATTAAAAGTTCAAGTGGTTTTTTAACCCCTTGAAATTCGCACTTACCATACTTTACTAAATATTCATGAGCCATGTTAGAGCGCCTCAGAAAGTTTTTTAAAAGATGCAGAAATGCTTTAAAAGTGTAAAATTTATATCAAAACTGGTTAAATTTTTCCAAGTTTTGTATAAAGTTTGAATGTTTAATTTATATGGCTTTGGCTAGAGAATGAACAATAATACCAAAAAAAAAAAAATTAAAATAAAACAAAAAAACAAACAATTTCAAAATGTTCGATTCTTTTGGACTTTTTTTTATGACATTCAGACATACTTCGGCAATTTCTCTCCAAATATTATCTTCAAAAGCTTCTGTCTTTGTACCTAAACTCTATTTTTGAAATGGTTTGACAAAAGGTAGTAATTAGACTTCTCGTAAATTTTGTTAGTAATTGGCACATCTATTACTTTGGTTAACACAGCCATTCCCATGAGAGTCGGTTCTATGTTATAGAAATTACCCCGATTTTATATCCATCCAACGATTGTCACTCCAGCAGCATTCCCCTAACATTTATCAGGAATGCTTATATTGTTACAACAACAACCCGAATTTTTTGGGTCTAGCTTCAGGATGTCAAATTTTGGTTTCTTTTACGGTACGGGTTAACAAATACATTTTTAGATTAAAGTTTTCCTTTGTAAAAGAAGCCACAAGAATTTTTAAAATTTTTAAGAAAAATTCCTAAATTTTTTAGAATTTTTCTAGTATTAATTGGAATCGGGAAACTTTTTGCTGAAAATCAGAGGCCTTTAAATTCAAAATTCGTTATACAAGTTTTAAATAACAAAAAGTCAAGTAGAAAAAGTGAATATTCGGGTAGATAAGTTGCTTTTCGATGCCTTGCATCAGAATTTGTGCATTAAAACAGTAATTCAGCGAAATGTAAAAGATTCTCGACCTGTGTTATTGATTATTGATTATTGTTCTCGATCGGCTACAATTAAGGGGAAGATCTTTTAACTAATTATTTATGCATAACACATGGGCTGAAAAGTCCCGAGTGTAACCAGGAACACTCGTGTTGTTTCAAAATTAGCTTTATTCGTCAACGTAATTTCTACCAAGAACAACGACGCTGTAACATTTCAATACCACTTTTGTAGAACGATTTATCTTTTACCTCATAGGCCTGCATAGGCCTGCATAGGCCTCAGTTCCAGCGATAACCTCTTCATTCGAGCGAAATTATTTTACTTACCGGCGAGCATTTCTTTTATTAGGTCTGCGAACTGTCAGTAGTCGCTGGGAGCAAAATCTGGCGAATACGATGGATGTGGGAGCAATTCGAAGTTCAATTCATGTAGTTTTGTCATTGTTTTCATTGACTTACGACACCGTACGTTGGTGTCTTTTGGTCAACAGTGAGCATACGCCGCGGCACCCTCTTTGAGCAGAGCTTTTTCATAGTCAAAAGCTCATGCACTATAAAGTCAACACATTCTTTTGATATCTTTTCGATGTCAGCTAACTCACGCAGCTTCACTTTTTGCTCGTTCAAAATGATTTTGTGGATTTTTTTAATGTTTTCTGGTGTTACTGTTGCATTTGGACGTCCACTGCGTTGTGCATCATCGTCTCTACGACCACTTTTGAGGTCAGCAAACCATCGTTTTATTGCTGTTTCTGGTGGAGTGGAGTCCCCATAACACTTTTCAAGCCATTCCCACGCTTGAACGGTATTTTTTCCCATCAAAAGCAGTGTAAAATTAAAACACGAAATTCTCTTTGACCCACTGTTTTGAAAATAAAAGTAAGCGTCGCTCTTAGCGCGAACTAATGAACAGAATATCATAAAATTTTAACAGCTATCTTTTTATGGTTAGTAGTAACTGAAAAAGAGGTGAATGCAATAAAACCAGTGCCATCTTCGTGTTAGTTGCGGAACTATTCATTTTCAGTCCATGTGTTAAGTCTTTATATTTGCGCTTCTTTTCTTAGTCAGTTTCTTAAAACTATATTCAATCTTCTTCTAGTTCGTTCTAACAGACACTTCTGGACTACTGCAGCGGATTTTAAGGTTTAGAATAAGATTAGCAAAATTGTAGTTTTATGTTATATCTTTACTGAAATCAATATCAACTATCGAGAGATAAGGATTATCATTTTAATAATTTTACGAAAATGCATCTAATGAAATGAAATTCTACGGAGCTGGCCAGAGATTTTGTTTTCAACTATTATTCCAAGGTAAAAGCTCGGTGGAAGTAGAAAAGCTGAAAAATCCCGCCACTATTAACAAAATTCTGCAATTATTATTACCCACACGTTTTTTGTTTTTTGCTTCTTTGCTGATTTTGTCAGCACAGATCACCTACATTGGTCATGAAATTAGCGGGTGACCCACATTGTTGGGAATACTGTTAATACGTATAGATGTACCTACACATACATATATGCGTTTGTGAGTATAAACTCACGTACCATTTGCGCACAATATTGCTTTGTCACTTTGCTTCGCGTAACGACATTTTAAAGTCAAGTTTTCATTTCGCTTGTTGCCAAGCGCATGAATTATGGCCCACTATTGCAATTAAACTTGTTCTCATTGTAGGCATAGTGGTGCTTAAAATTTAATTTTAGTTCATAAAGATACACACACATAAGTCACTCTGCAGTTTATGCGATAGCTGAATTTACTAAAAAGCGTACAAGTTTTAAAAAATCACATTTGCAAACGCATTATAGGCCGTATTTTAATTGCTTGTGCGAACATTTACGCAACATGTTTAATAGTGCAGTAATTTACGATGGCTGCCAATACCGGGTGATGCAAATACAGGTATCTTTTACTAATCCTGTGTCATTTTAACAGTAACAGTTTATTCTCCAATTAAAATCCGTTTATGAGAAAATGAAAATAATGCAACACTCAGAAGGTTTGCACAAATAGCTCACTAGACTGGCCTAATGGTGCGTACCGATGGGGCTATGACTGTTGAGGTTGAGAGTGTGCCTTCTTAATTGAGTAACCTCCTTATTTTTTGTTGTACAAGTAACACCCTGAGGTGAAAAATGATCCCACGTTTAGGGTTATAGAAATGGGACATAAAGGTTAGGTTAAGTTAGGTTATGGTGGTTGCCACTCTCCACAGCAGTATAGAGTGGGTCACTTATTCCTGGAGAGCCATTGTGATGCCACTAGATTGAACTCAACCTCTAATTCCTCAAAGAGGGAGAAAAAACTTCGTCTCTCAGATAAGCGATAAAATACCGTGAGATGCTGCCGGTTCTAAGTCTGCTAGACATCCGAGAAAGAGTTAAAATAGCGATAGCAACAAGAGCGCTACACTGGCAGAAGAAATATTTAACGCTCACACCTCCTCCTCCTTCCTGCAACTGCGACAGAACTCATTTGAGAGAAACCCAATACGTGTCGCATGTGTGCCCATTAGGCAGTGCCCGGTGTTGATACCAACCACCGCACTGTTATGTGCTCATTCCTTCTGGATCAAACCTGTCTAGTAATCTCACAAGTCGACTCCGTTTTGCCTTACGATGTTGACCGACCTGATCCAGAGCTTCTATGAGGGTGAAGAGATGCTCACATATTGGGTAGAATTGACTGATTTAGAATCAAAAGGGATAGCTGAAGAAAGATAATAAAATTAATATTTTTAGTTCTTATGTGTCTTATTTAAAAACAAAATCAATGTTGTAATCTGCGAATCCTCTTTAGAAAAGATGCTGCTATTATGGCTTGAAGGGTATATTTAGGTTTTTGTGCCACAGAAATTGCTTAATGGTTAACAAATTGACGCAGTGGACACACAAAGATCTCAAATTATCCGCTTACATGGCTCCACTGACTCGGAAGTTGAGAACAAATGAAGTAGTCAATTTCTCCAAAAACGTAGTTGGAGGTTGTGCGAGTAGAAATGAGATATAAGCTCGCATATTCTTAGGTTTCAGCAGGATGTCGCATGAGGTCACTCTGGTGATCACATCACAAATTTAATCTTTCGCCCACTAACGTCAGTAATTGTGTTATTAACAATCTTGGTGGCCGCCTAGAACTGGGATTTGACACGGTTAAATTGTTTTGCAAGCTATCCATAAAGCGTGGTGCTATTCGTGTAATCCAGAAATGGTTCGTACCCTTAATTGAGCGAATATCTCCAAGCCGTTCGGGACATGGAGCTAGGCACTATTAAAAATGTAATTAGCAAGAACGTGGCACTTATTTTTAAAAAAAGTGTTCCGCAAGTAATGTAAACGTTTTTTTTTTTTCATTCTAATGAAAAAAGAGATATTTATATTTGAATCATCCTGTACATTCATACGTATGTATGCAGGTTGTTACCTACGTACATAAGCATATATATTTATGCTATTGGTTTTATTGTGTATCATTTATTATTTATGTTTGCTGCGTCCTTGCACTGTTCCCTCGTCTGCTGCACGCGCTCGTTTGGTCGCACACTCACTTGTTAGTTTGGGTTGTAAAAATGGCAATGACGGAGCACTGAAAACAACTTTGTTTTTAGCAAGAAAAAATGCTATGTGCCCAAGTGATACAATAACACCACAAGGCAAGCCATGCGACCGCTAGAGAGATGCTGCCAGATGTTTTTAGTAACAATTTCAACTTTTTACAATTTAGTTTCGTGATTAATGCGAAACAAATTCACTCTCCCAAAAAATGGAAAGTCTTAGTATTTTTGTTTTTGCACTTTAATTGTAAACTCATTTTGAGTTTGGATGTTCAGACTTTGGAAATTCAATATGTAGCTCGGCTCTATTGAAAGATTGTCAAAAAATTCTATTTGAAAGTTATCACAGTTGTTCTGTTCATAAATTCAATTCCTCGCTGTCCTCAGTGAGCTTAAAAAATAATATTCATTGCTTTTTTATTTTTTTTTTTTTTTTTTGTTTTTGTTTTTGTTTTTTTGTAGTTGAGTTGAGCTGGGGCTAGGTGAGGTCTGCCGTTTTAAGTTTTGCAAAAGTATATTAATAAAGTGTGCTAGTTTCGCATGACGCTCTTCTTCGCTTCTGACAGAAAAAACTACAAACAAACTGAATTTTCGGCGTTCGCCTTTGAAATTTAAACCACTAAAAAAATTCAAAATTTTCAAAAGAATTATAAAAAACGATATCTACTTGTGTTTTTTTTTTTTTTTTTCAATGTATAAATCTGCGTGTTCCGAATATAGGAACGATTGGGTTAATTTGAAATAGAAGCGTAAAAAAATATTTTGAATACAATTTTTTATTTTTATTTGTCACAATTAGTATCTGGCACACTTTATTCATACACTTTGAGTTTATCGATGTGGCAGAAAAACAAAAAAACGAAAATCAGAAAATCTATTTTTATTTCTGAGAAAAAAACTACCGCCCAAGAAATTAGTTTTGTTTTCGCTTAAAGGAATAAAACTCGTAAAATAACTCTCGAAAATAAGAAAAAATTAAAGAAAAACTAAAGCTTCTTCGAAGCGAAAATAAAACTCGCAAAATAATCGGAAAATAAATCTCGAAAAATTACTTTCATATCTGAGCGATGAATTAAAAATCGGAATGTGATTCTTAATAATAATTTTTATAGATACCGCTCAATAATTTTTAGATGATAAAAGATTCATAAAGAGCAGTGAAAATATGCTCCTAGAAGTACATATGTCACTTCTTTTTTTTACAATATTTATAATATTAATTTTTTTATATTATTATATATTTAATTTCAAAAAATTATCATCAAAATTTCGAACTTTTTAATCAGAATTTTCAAAGTATAATATAACTTCAAAGTATACAGATTTATAGTCCATTCAATTCTGATACAAGATGACGCAAAATTAATCATCCAATTTCATTTTTGAGGGAACTTTTTTTTACAAAAAAATGATTTTGAGTAATGGATAGCTTTATTTTGACTTAAGGAGAATTTTTTTTTTAATTAAGACTTTATTATAGCTGATCCGAAGCCATCATTTCAATCCAATAACAAATCGCTATGTTGGTATTGTTGTAACAGCATAAACATGCCCAATACAATTACGGAGAATGCTGCTGGAATGACAGTCTTTGGGCAGATATAAATCCGTAGGAACTTTACTCGCTATGTATTTTGCCGTTGGCAAATGGAATTGTCGAGCCCTACGCGTACTCTGATTTAGCTTCACCTAAATGCTTTTGTACGTTTCAAACGCATTTATAGACTTCAACGAGCTCAATGATATTCAGTCGTCAATTTTGTAAGAGGAAGCCAAGCCCAAGTAATTTGACCTTCGAGACGAATTGCGATCACTTAGCAACCAGAAAAACAACCAATATATAGTTTAAGAGTTACTTAGAATTACAATTATATTCTTACTGCTTATCTTTTTATGTGGTCGTATTTTACTTAGAAGTGTTGCGCTTTAGTTTGGCTTTATCTGCTGAAGGTCGTCCGATTGCTTCTAAATTGAGTTTTATTCTGGCTTGCCTTTCGCCTTTATTATGGTTTTTGTCTTTTTTTATGCTTGTTTCCTCGCATGCTAATTTGTTCAGATCGCCTACTGTTACCGTCATTACCATGAATTCAAATCCATCGAGAATCTACCAAAATGTTACATTTGTACATCTGGCAACTCTCTAGCACACAGCACCGACGTTTTTATTGTATGCAATCGCTACTATGTTCATTTCATGTACATACTATACATTGCGTGCCACACACAAATCGGGCCCGATTTTCTTTTTTATTTATGGTTTTTTTTTTTTCTTGACTGTCCATCGACCAACGACCGCGTAACCGATATTTGTAATACTTATGTCAGTCGCATGCATTCGCTGCCGTTAGTGGTGGGAGATTATGTAAAATAGGCAAATTTAACTGTTTCGTATTTGGTAGCGTGTGTATATGTGTAGTTAAAGATGTTGTTATACTTGTTGTTGTATACTTACTTATTAGTTGGTGACGTCTTGAAAAAGTATGTATGTAGGGGAAATTTTCATGGCATGCAACATGCATGGCGCTTTTCGCCGTAAGCAGATTTACTCGTACTATAAAATGTGTGTATGTAGGTACTTAAGACTCATCCATGGTTGCTGGTTTAGACTTACTTTGTACTTTTTTTGTGTTTCAGCAGCCATGAAGAATATATTTTGAAACTACTTTTCATATTTGATGACTTACGAAGTTTTTAAGACGAAAAAAGCTGGTGTTGAGTAAGCGTATTTTGGGATATATTGTATTCGCGCAATATTTAATTAGTGTAGTTGCATAATTTTATTTAAACAGCTTACTTTCTGTTTTTAAACTTAAAAGCTTACTGAGTTCAGTTTGTTTAGTTTTTCGACTTTTACATTCTTTCTGCGTGTTATTTTGGGCTGATTTCACAGAAATCATTGAACTCTCATCGTCCAACGTCGTCGTCGACAGCGTCGGTATGCCAATTGAATTAAAATTCTCGCTTTTCGCGTGTAGTTAGCGCGCCACTTCCTTGAGCAATTTTTTCAATTAAAAATAAATCACCGAAAAATTGCAACAAATACAACGAAAATCAAATTAACTAAAATCTATGCGGAACTATTTTTGCTTTTTTCATTCTTCTTTGACGAAAATGTGCAGCCTTAAATTCCTATTGTGCTTATGTTTTTTTTGTGTTTTTGAGTCTTAGTGTTTTCTGTCTTCTTGTAGTAGCTGCTAAATTAGCTTTTGAACTGAATTGATAACAAAATAACATACACCTGCGTTCAAAATAATAGGAGCGGTGAATTACCACGTTTTACGTATTTAATATGTTTTTCTCTAATTTTCTTTTTTTGTATTTATTTTTTGTTTTATTTTTGATATTCAATTTTTTCTTTTAATTCTATTTTGTATTTAATTTTTTTTTGTATTTAATTTGGTTTTTTGATTTTATATTTCATATATAATTTTTTTACTTAATTCTATTTTGTATTTAAGTTCTTTTTTTTAATTTTTTTTGTATTTAATTTTTATTTTATGCTTTTTATTTATTTGTTCTGTCTTTTTTTGTAGTTTATGTTTTGTTTTGTATAATTTTTTTGATATTTAATGTTTTTTTTTTTATTTTGTTTTTTTTGCATTTAATGTTTTTTGGTTTTTTTTTTGTATACAAGTTTAATATTTTTTTATATAAAATTATATAATGCATGCTACAACAAAAATCATGTAGCTGAAATCTCCAAACTTTGTACAAAATTCACAAAAATTTAGCAAATTTAAAAAAAGTATGCTATTAAACTGAATATATATATATAATTGGCGCGTACACCCTTTTTAGGTGTTTAGCCGAGCTACTCCTCCTATTTGTGGTGTGCGTCTTGATGTTGTTCCACAAATAGAAGGACCTACAGTTTTAAGCCGATTCCGAACGGCAGATATTTTTATGAGGAGCTTTTTCATGGCAGAAATACACTCGGAGGTTAGCCATTGCCTGCCCAGGGGCGACCGCTATTAGAAAACCTTTTTTTCTTAATTTTGGTGTTTCACCGAGATTCGAACCTACGTTCTCTCTGTGAATTCCGAATGGTAGTCACGCACAAACCCATTCGGCTGCGGCAGCCGCCAATTTAAACTGTATACCCAGAATTTTTCTAAAGGTTTTGAATAAAAAGTTGGAAATCTGTTTTTTTAAATCTATTAAATTTCTGTAATTGTAAATTGTGCGAAGTTTGGCGGATTGAGATACATTGTTTTTTTTTAATAGGATCCACAATACACTTTTATAAAAATAAAAAATTTTATAAAAAAACAAAAAAACTTAAATACCAAAGAAAAACGTAAAAAAATTATTTAAGTACCAAAAAATTAAACACAAACTAAACTTAAATACAAAAATAATTAAATAGAAAAACTCATTAAACACAAAATTATACATATATATTGTACAAAAACTAAACAACATTACATACAAAAAAACTTAAATACCAAAAAATTAAATACAAAAAAAAATTGAATCCAAAAGTGAAACATTAAATATAAAACAAATTTGCAAAAATGGTTAAAACTTGGTGGTCCGTCGCGCTTCTACTATTTTGAACCCGACTGTACATACAAATCAGTGTTTTTCTTCATACAATATTTCAAATAACAATCAAAAAAGTTTCTCGAGTTCGTTAACATGTTTTAGATTGCACGTGCTGAACATAAGAAAACATATTAATATGCTAAGCTTCTATGTTTGTAGAATTTGTTTTAAAAAATATAGTGATTTTGTTTGCTGCCTGTCTTAACGCACTTATAAAAGTTCAATGGTCTGCTAGCAGTTTATTGGATCCAGAATGGATTTATATGCTGGTTCAAGGATTTTTCATCTTATGCGAAAGCTTTGAAGCAAATAACTTATAAATCAAATATTAAAAAATGTTTTCACAGTTCTCTATTTCTGTAGGTTCGGAAAAATCTGCAAAGAGGTCACGATTCATAAGAAATCGTCTGGCCATTGAACTGTTTATGTTTTCGAAATATTAAAAATCTGTTGAATGCTGTGCTTACGCGCATATTCATTAGATAATACAATTCGCTTTCAGGCCTACAAACTTTTCTGCACAAATATCTTTAAATTCATCGCGCTTACTTTTTTATATTTTAGTTTGTTTTTCTCTTTCATTTTCAACATCTCCTACATCATGTATTCAATTTAACATACAACCCCATTTTGTCACTTTCAAAAGCCGCATATGTTTTTAATTATAACGTACATTTGCCATTTTTAATTAATTTATGCACAATGAATTAAATAAATACAAAACCAGTTTAATGCTTAACAAATTCTAATGGTGTCTGGCACAATAATTTGCCGCCTTCGTGATCACGTTAGTGCTGGAATAATAATAAAAATAGTCAATAAATCTAATTCGTGCCTAGGCATAAAATTAAACATTTTGCATATTGTGTGTTGAATGACGTCAATAAGATTATAGTGTAAATAGCAAGAAAACAAATGAAGGAAAGTAAATATTTTATTCACCATCGAATGGTAGGCGTGAGTTTATAGGGGCGCTAAGCTATCAAGAACTATCCATCATTATGGTTTATCGAATTGCAATACATAAATAATCTCATAGTCAGCAAAACTCTGCGACAAACGAAATCGAATGGCACCAGAATGAGCTTTACTCGAAGTACTATAATACGAGGGTTTTTCCATATACCTCATGGAAATAAGTATATGTGCATGACAATTTATGTGAAAAAAATATATTTCAAATGAAATAAAATTTATTGACTTATTTTTTACTTATAAATCTAATCAAAACAATTAAAAAACAATAACAAAAACTTCATTTTTTTTTTAACTTACAAAAATAAAAAATAAAATGAAAAAGTTTAATAGGAAATAATTATATGTGCATTTCACAATTTTGTCGCATTTCTTGCCGAAGTTCAATGATTTCAACTTATTTTTTTAAATTTAATAATTAATATGGTTGCCTTTGGCTGAAATAACTTTTTTTAAGCGAGTGGGCATTGAGTCGGCCAATTTTTCTAGCGTGGATTTGCTAATTTTTGCCCACTCAGCGACCACAGCATCCTTGAGGTGCACAATGGACTCAAACTGACGTCCATTTTTGTAAACCTTGGCAGAAAGTATGCCCCAAAGGTCCTCTATTGGATTAAGGTCAGGACTTAATGCTGGCCACTCTAAAACATCAATATTTCGTGATGAAAAAAACATTTTGGACAAGTTTGCAGTATGTATTGGAGCATTGTCCTGCTGAAAAGTCCACTTGTCAGGTTAAAATGTTTCTGAATAATCAATGAGCTCTTGGTCAAGAAGCTGTATGTACATTTCCGCGTTGGTTCTTGTCGGAATAAAGCATATTCGGGACTTTCCGGCATATCCAAAGGCAGCCCATACCATTAACGACCCTCCACCGAAGTTGCGTTTGTGACGGGTTTGTCGGGGCAGTCTTTTATCTTGCCAATACTTGTGGCAGCCATCTGGACCGTCTAAATTAAATTTTTTCTCGTCGGAAAAAACCACATTTCGGAACTCGTGAGTCCAAAATTTGTATTTTTCCGCGAATGCCAAGCGGGCCTTAAGGTGACGTGGAAGTAGCTTTGGTACAGGCTCTCGCAAAGCATATGACAGATTCTTATTTTCGCAAATTATTTGGTTGACTCGTCTCCTGGAAACGTTGAGGTTCAGATGGCTGCAAATTTCGCTGCAGGACATCTCTTTTTGGGCAGCAAGACGCCAAATCTCCCTTTTGGAGCGTTCTTTAAGAGACGTTGGTCGGCCGCTGCGCTTGCTTTTACCATAACTGGATGCATTTTTGCAAAAGTTTGCTATGGTGTTGATGTGACGATCTACGCGGGAAGAAATTTCTGCAATTGTTTTGCCACTTTCTCTCATTCCCAGGATCAAGCCACGCTCTTCAGCGGTCAAATGGGTCCCACGTGGCATTATACAGTTCAATTCAACAACAATATGACAATTTCTAATTGCTCACGCTTTTAATTAATTACTTACGTGATTAATAATTAAAAAAAAATTAAAAAGAATTGCCAAAATATTTTAATGTGATCGCGATCGCTGCCAAATACCCACTAATGTCATATTGCACATATACTTATTTCCTATGAAGTGTGCTATGATGACACACAAAACTATGATAACGGTACCGCGAATGGTGACGAAGAAGAATTTTACAGTAATATTCTTGCAGTAGGTTCAATTGTGTATACCAAAAATAAATAAAAAATAAATGTACCGTTAATTTTAGTAGAGATACAGAAAAAAAAATGTGTGCACATATACTTATTTCCATGAGGTATTACGCGCCTAGACAACACTAGTTGTTGCCAGGCTTCATCTGATGTCTCCACTTGAAGATTCGACATTTCGGAATATTTTGGCGCGCGAACATTTTTTCGGGTTTTTTAAAATATCTTGAAAAATCCACCTCGACTATTCACGTGAATTAACTCGAAGATGGTGCATGGCCTAACATAATCCAAATTTTTGGCGTTGAAACCCCACACATTTCAACTACATATAAAACACCAGTTGAACGAATTCGATTATGACGAAATCCACGAACGTCGCCCATAATCGGCGCGTTGTACCACTCAACTGCACTGATGATGCACTGATAATGCACTGATAAACGTACAAAATACCGTGAGATAGAGGCAACCTTGGATACTAGTGCTTGCATAAGAAGCATGAAAGCAATATATCATCATTTGGTCGTAAAAATGATTTGCTGCATCTGATTTCGGAATTCAGAGATTTTCTTTTGCTCAAACACTTGCGTTCAATATAATAGGAGAGCAACGAGTTACGAAGTTTTAAATATGCTTTTTTGTAATAAACTTTTTTTTATAAAATTTTTTTATTTATGTTTTTAAAAACTTTTTTTATTTAATTTTTTTATAAAAATGTTTTTTTATAAATTTTATTTTTATAATTTTTGTTTTCTTTTTAATATAATTTTTTTATTTCATTTTTGTATAAAAATTATTATTTATGTTTTTTTTTATAAATTTTATTTCTATAATTTTTGTTTTCTTTTTAATACAATTTTTTTATTTAATTTTTTTTTATATTTAATTATTTAATTATTATTTTAATTATTTCTTTTTATTTAATTCTTTCCTTGTATTTCAGTTATTTTTTTGTATTTTTATACTTTTTTCATATTAGTATTGTGCATTCTACCAAAAAACCATATGGCTCAAAGCTCTTAACTTTGTAAAAAATTCACAAAATTTAACAAATTTAAAAAAATGTCATCTCAACTCTCAACTGTCGACTTCAATTGTCACCATTCCAACTTTTTAATCGAAATCTTTCGAAAACTTGAAGGTTTGCAGTTTTATAGCCTATTCCTGTATATTCTGTTGACCGGAATGTGATAAAAAAAGTTCGGTGTACGGATGATCTCTGCTATTAGAAGCAGACTTAGTAGTTCAAGTAGAGCACTAACGATAACAAAGTGATGATTGAGAGTGAAAAAGAGAACAAAATTTCACAGTGCCCAACTCTGGGCAAAAGTAGTTTACGCATTTAGGACAATGTAAATAAGTAGCTACACACAGGTGGCAACCATTTATATTATTAAGATAATACAAGGATCATTTGGAACACTAATTGTTTAAAAACAAAAACGAAATTGAAATTGATATATTACGAGGGTCGTGCAAAAATACCGAGGAAACCAATAGTAGTCCGAAAGAGCCAAGCCTAGAGAATACGGGGGGATGTGAAATGCGTTAGAACCATATTCCAATTGCGTTTACGAGCACAACTGAGGCGCGAGCTGGTGTGTTGTCGTAATGGAAGCGGAAAATCACTCGACTGCCTTGATTCAAACGAATGCCAAACACAAGAACTAGGCTGATCTGTCGAAAACTTCGAGTGTGTTCCTCCAAGAAATTCTACTAACTAAACAGCCATAATCTCGACACGCGCCAGTAGTGCCATTTCTCCGAATTTGCGCGCACTTTTCAAACGACCCTCGTACTATTTTCTCAAACAAAAGATTTATTTTCGCTCATGTATTCCGCGTTTACGCCAACCTACCCGAATATTTACTCTTAAATACACAGTAGCGAGCACAACTGTGTGAGCGATGATTATTTTTTTCTTAATACTTGGAATGTTTTTCGAGCAAGAATTTTTTTGTAATTTTTTTTTTATTATATCTTTAATTTTTTGTGCAAAATTCTACAAAATTTTCTTATAAATTTTGAACTTTTATATTTGCATTTTTAGGAAATGTTCAGATATGGAGTAACAGGGCCCGTGTAATTTTAGTAAAATAAGTGCACATTTTAATTGGCTCAAAAATCACTTGTATTTTTAACAACTTTTTTCTGATAGCTTTTTTGGAAGAAAATGTGCAAACTGTTCGCATAGGCCAAGGGCCTTCAGCTGCTAGTGCTGAAAATAAAATTTTCAATTTGTAATTTATTTACTTTTTTAAATATAAAAAATAATAGAAACATTTTGTAAAAACTAGTTTAAAAAAGATTAAATAAATTCCTGTTTTTATAAATTTCTATATGAAATAAAACTGCACGAGCCGTCACCGAAAAATTATTATTTTTAAATCAAAGCACTACTTCAACCATTTAAACCTGCACTTTGTTATATCAAAATTAAACTTTAAATTAAAAATGAAATTAAATTTTTTTTTTTTTCATTTAGCTTAACAAGTTAAAAATTTTACTGAAAATTTGTTAATTTTTTCTAAATTTTGTATAAGGCTTGAAAATTTGATTTATATGGTTTTGGCTAAAGAGTGGACAATAGATATTAGAAAAACATCAACAGAAACATTCTAAATATTAAAACAAAAATCACCATGCACTCGTTTATGCTCGCTAATGTAAATACAAATATAGATCTGATATATGACGAAGATGTTCAATGCTTATTTACGAACCACTAAGACAATATGAGAACACAAATCATGAATGTGTATTTTGCTGTTTTTTTATTGTAATTTAAACAAGTATAAAAGTAAATATAATCCAGGATGAATTATTGGTTATTATAAATAGAAGAAAAAACAAAAGCTGGAAGAAAAGAAAGAAGAAAACATTTAGTAAATACAAGGTGGCGCAAAATTTGAATTTGAATTTTTTATTAATTTTTGTTTATTTTTTTTTTAATTATTATTATTATTTTTTTATTATGTATTACTTATTTTTTTAATATTTTTATTTTTTTTTTACTTATTCTGTTGTTATTTTTTATTTATTAATTGTTTGAATTATTTTTTTATTTTTTTATTTTATTTATTACTTTTTATGATTTTTCAACTATTTTTTATTTTATTATTTTTTACTTTTTTTAATTATTTTTTATTTATTTATTTTTTTTTTTTTGTTTATTTACGATTCTTAGACATTGCACCTAGTATATACATATAAAAGATGCTAATAAGCAATTTTCATTTAGTAATTTAGCTTGTTTTAAGAATTATTTTGCATTATAATGGATTCGTACGTCAAACACACATTTTTGTCACTTGTGAACTAGACAGCTGAAGTATACAATCAGAAAAGCAATGCATCCTGTTAAGGTCAAAATAAAGATGTCCATCATTCGGTGTTTTTTTGTCTTTAGCAAAAAAGTTATTCAAAAGCACATTGGGATGATTAATTTTACGCCACCTTGTATGAAGACCTAGTTAACTTTTAATATTCTGAATTTTAATACGATTTCGCAGTGAGAAGATAACTGAAGACTACAAAACGAGTATTATGGCGCCTTTGGTTAGAAATTAATTATTCGTTATTCTGTTTAAAACTTTGAATTTTATGAATTTTTAATTTAAATTATTCATTTGTTTATTTCGAAGCGAGTGTTGTGCCCCTTTCAGGCCATATACATACATATTTATTAGCGTGATTGTGTAAGTGTGGACTTCAGTGTGATTTTTGTTTTGTCTGGGTCTGGTTTGCAGTTGTTTATGTTTTTTTTTTTTTTCAATTAAAATTTTTTTTATTTATTGTTTTTTTTTTATTTGCTGTAAATTTTTTGAATTTTTAATTCAAATGACTATCAATAGGCTGCCCTGAGGGCGTGTCTGCGAGTTTTAACGTGAATATAAACCTTCCAAATATTACCAGAAAAACGCGAAGTCTACCTGCGTAAATTTTAAATGTTTAAAATAAAGTAATGTTTGATGAATCTAATTGCAATTTTGGCACGATCATCAACCTTGTCCTTATTTAGTTGCATCTACACTTCATTATGATTTCAAAGTCATAAAACCCATTGACCCTTACTTTTTACCCTCACACACTTCTTGAATTTCAACTATATGTAACTAGGCATACAGATTTCAAATATTCATAAGTACTTATTTTCTGCATAAAACATGATGCCAGTGCACGCACAGTCATACAATTGGCATTAATTGAAACATTTCGTTACGCCAACTCGCACACTTCAAAGCACAAAACTAAACGTCAATCAATTGTCAAATTTCTCTGGCAACTGAAAAATAATTCGCAAACGAAAAATAATGCGTCGGCCGCAAATTTTGCCTCACAGCAACGCGCTAATTATCCAAATTGGTAGAGAGCATAGGTATGTTAGAAATATTTACAGAAAAAATTGTACGAAAATGTCTGAAAAAATCGTTAATGCAAAACCAATTGGTGACCCACTTTTTAAAACAATCAAACCGTTAGCAAATGTAAGCGTTGACAGCCGCACTAGTACCGCGTGTACGTATGTAATTGCATTGAACCCAAACCCAATTATATACCTTTTCCTTCATACAAACTCATACATGCACACATACATACATACGCAGATATGCCATCATTTATCATTCACGATTTCTGCTAATAAGACATAAAAATATGCCTGCCATACCTGATATTATTGTTTGTTATTTACATTATTATTTTTTGTTGCTTTTGCAGCTCATTAAATTCATGTTCGTTTGCCAACAAATTGGCTAGGCCTGTGGGCTAACAGCAAACCTCCACGCACAACTGTATCAAAAAAATCCCATTTGTATGCAAATACGCGTGTGCGAACATCTATCATTTGGCCAAGGTGAAAACCGAAATAAACTTTAAATAAAAACTGAAAAGAGGTTAAAACAAATAAAACAATTGAAAAGTTCCCTGCACACATGGCGTAAATGGCAAATAAATAACTTGTCACTGTCTTCAATATCTTTTATTTTTTCGCATAAAACAAAATTCATGATTAATTGAGTTCGCAACATGCGACCTAAAAATATGAAAATGTTTTATTTTTTGCAAGTTTTTTGTCTGCAACCGAAAAATGTCATATGCGCTGTTTCAAAATCTTGTTAAAATTTTCGCGTTGCTCATACGCCATGTAGTTTGCTGTGCGCAAAAGTGATGAAAAGACAACGGCATGTGAGAAATTGCCCCAAAATTGCTTTCTGCTTAGTCAGTGTTTCAGATTATACTGCAGATATGCGGAAGCCACCACCAACCATCGCATGTGTGGCTATTCATTATTATGTTGATATTTTTAGACATTTTATTAGATACATTTTTGATGTCACCTTTTTGTTTGCCGCTAATGCACAGGAAATGGGTCACTCAAGAAAAGTGGTGCTTTTTGTTTACCTTTTGCCTTTAAGTGCGTGAGAACAAACATCCGCTTTTTGATTTTTTTTTTATTCTTCATTGACAATATTAATTTTTATTTAATTTTCTTTGTAAATCGCAAACTGCTATTTTTATCATACTCTAAGTGGTGAGTTTTATAAATACCAACAGCAAAATGCGCGAAAATCGTGTGTGAATATATACAGAATTAATAAACAAATCCACTCGCATATATATGCGCATGCAAAGCAGTCGTCGTGCCTTTGTTTATCCTTTAAATTTGTAAAGCTCTGACACTCACTGAATATCGAAATTTTCCACACGCCATACAGTATAAACAAAGGAAATTTTCGCGCATATAAACTCGGCATTTTATGCTATTATTACCTCAACCTATATATGTACATATATTTGTATAATGTCTGTATATATAATACACTTGGGAAATTCATAGTGCATATATATTTTCGTACGATTTATGTCTGTACATATGTACATATATCGCGTCCAGCAGATAAAATAGTCGTGGAAATGGCAAATAATTCGATATTTTGTGGATGATAGATTTCAGCGAGTTGCGATGTGCGTAAATTGGCCGGGCATAAAATTTGTTTTGATTCAGTCAAGGTGAAGAAAAGTAATCACAAAATTCTTCCATAACTAAAACGCAATAGTTGTATGGTGTTTATTTGGAAGCTGTCGTTTACCTGACTACTTAGCCCAGAAGTGAGAATTTTACACGCTATAAATAATTTCACATACTTGCATTTGAAAACAACCAGTGGGTTGAAAATAAATCAATTTTGTATATTGTAGAGATCATAGTCGGTATGATCTTTAGAGCAAGATAAAGCTTAAGGTCTAAAGTGGTATCAATTCCAGATCATCCTCATAAGATTTGTTAATCTAAAGTAACTACTTAGGTCAATCGAGAAAGATCACTAAGTTTTTACACGACAAAGATGAAGATAAAGATTATGATGAAAATGAAGAGCACAACCAAGCAGTAGCCTCATTTTAATGAGTGGTTAGACGCTTTGCTGGCAGATATCTCATATCACTTCAGCGTCAGCTTCACTCGACTTTCTATAACACTGATCGGAATTTACTTTTTTGCATTTATTTTTTGCTAATATTCTGGCGAACTGCTTTGTGTTTGCCTTTGAAATATTCAAAAAATCTGAAACAATATGCACGTTTTTTGTAGCTTCTTGGGTACACAGGACATTTCAACACTTCCCTAAGTCTATTGGGCATAGAGTTTACCAGTCTCTCAGTATCTCTCAGTAATCCTCTTCCACTCCTCCCACATAACAACTTTCAGGACCTCTTTGCTTGTAATTTTTTGTTTCCTTATATTTCTTTCCCAAAGCACCCATAGGATTTAAATCTGTCAAAACTTCAATAACACAACCAAATATTGACAAATTAAGACTTCTACGTCCTCATTGGGAAGGTATTTAGAAAGCAATATAATACCAGCAAGTACCCACTTTGATCTGAAGGTCTCTTGTGCACTCTATTCATCATAAAATTTTATCCAAACTCAGTTCCCTAAGTAAACTTAAGGGCTGAGTGTATGTGCCACTTTCTTTTGGCAGTTCCAGGCCGATGTGTCCACTCCTTCTTCCTACTATAGCATCATATTCAAGAAGAAGGTGGGTTAGAGCTTCCGAAATTTATAGCAGGAAAGGTATTTCAGGTGATTCAGTTGACAAAATTTTTAAACATTTTTATATCTACTATTAAGCTTAAAGTCTGGGGTGATTTGTTGGCAAACACATTTTTTAGTTTTTTTATAAAATACTCGATCTTTGAAGGTGCTTTGAAATTGTTCCAATTCACATAAATCTTAGTATTTTTACTGAATATTATATATTAACGAAGATAATAAAATAAAAAACCTTATAATTTTGTCGGCATACGGTATCCATTTCTTTTTATATCCAATAGACGTCTTCGATTCATCAAACGTTAGAAGTAGCGAATAGATGAAGCAACTGCTATAAGTAAACTTATGTTGGTAACACTGGAAAGGAGTTACCAAAAATTACATTTATTTGAAGCACTTACTGAGTATTAGTAGGCGCGCGTTCTCACGGCCAACTTTTGTTGTTTCACCTTGTTGCTTGTAATGCTCGTGTACTGCCAACACACTTTGTGCTCTCGTTCTTCTCAATGTGGTTGTTGACTATATACTAAAAACAAAAAATTGCAAGTTGTATGAATACGGCAAGAACATCATAAACAGAATTCGAAAAGTTGAAGCAACAAAATTTGTTCTGTGTGAACGCGGTGTAATGAAACTTGCCTAATAGCAGAAGAGAGATTTGGCAGCAAAAATTGCAAAATAGTGAGTTTTACCAGTTTTATGAGGTGTAACCATACTCGCTTGTCAATCATTTTATTGTTGCTTTCACATGCAAATTTTTCGTGAACCAAGTCTTGCGCCTAATAGTATGGCACCTAATACCATGTTTCTGATTTTTTTTCGAGTCGACTACTTTATATAAAACACTCTTTTAGGTTAAGTATTGTTTCGTTAATTGGTAAATTTATTCGTAAAAAGTTCAATTGCACTGGATCTGAAATTTATTTACTTTTTTATTATTGGTTCTTCAGAAGACACCAAAAATAGTTTATAGTCCATCTAAGGTATACGTAAGGTATTAGATTTGAGCACTTCAATTGTATACTAAAAAATTTTCTCTTTTATTTTTAGGTAAGCACAATTTTTCTATTTTCCTCGCTATGTCACCAAATGCTATGTAAGTCAAAGTTTCAACATTTTCATTTACAAATTCTGCTTCGCCACACAGCTGTACGAGTTTTAACTCTTTCTATTTTGTTTTGACCAGCTTACGCTGCACTTTTGCTACACTTTTGCTACTGATGTATGAACGCATAATAAAGCAAATGAAAAATCAATAAAAGTTATTAAAATAAATTGAGAAATTAAGAAATATGAGAATTTAGCCCCATCAAAGATATCAGTATAAAGTGAAGAATCAAGTGAAATATCAAAGAATATCGAGAAGAATGCAAATGCACAGCACAAGTTTTTCACAGGCAACATCAGATCTATAACTATTCCTCCGTCGAACATTAGCCAGCACATTTGATGAATGAATGAAATCAATGAATTGATAGAGACCATAGAAAATTGTGTGCGTGTGTCTCTATTTGTTCGTAAGTCTATTCATTCATTGCAATAAAGCTCCGGTAGAATACCAGTTGAATCATGCTTACATACACCCAAGACAAGAAACCTAGCAGCTAGTCCTTATTGACTATTAATTTTGGTATTTAATTTTTTTAATTTAATTTTAACAAATTTTCTATGAAAATATAGTTCATGCCTTAAAAAAAAACATGTAAATCAAAGTTACAAACTACATACGAAATTCGGAAAAATTCATTACATTTTCATATAAATCGCACAGTTTTAATCAAGATTTTTAAAAATCTTTTGAGTACACAGTTTGATAGCTTATTCAATTTTACTATAACCAAGTGAGGGTATGAAGCGTCTCTAAAATCGCGTTGATTTTAGATAATTTACAGTGTTGAACTTTTCCTTCATATGAAAAATGTGTGCAAATTCCAACCAAGTGAATTAAAAGCATTTTTTTTATTTGTAATTTTCCAAGTTTTGATGTTTAGAACCTTTTGCACACAAAATAAGGCAATTTTATTCACATAAAATGCGTGTCAACCAACTAAAATGCATTAAAAATATTAACTACACAACAACTGTGTATATAAAATACTTCCCACGTATTGATATAGTACTTTTGAGTCATATTTTAGTAAACCTTAATTTTTTTATATATATAAGCGCATACATACATATACCTACATATATATATGTATAAGAGCCTTCTTGCTGACTATTCAACTGATTAAATCGTTTCAATTTTATTTTTTGCCCTTGAAATATGTTTTTGTTCTTTTTGGTTTTATTGCTTTTGTTTTTGCAGCTTGGTCGCTATCAAATGTTTCTTTCATATTGTTATCAGTGTTTTATTATAATTTTATTTTTCTATACTCTGGCTCCTACTTTTTTATTTCATACTTTATTTTCTTACTTTATAGGGGGCAAATGCCCTGATAAAATTCACAACATCTCCATACACTCTGACTCAGCCACGGGCGTGTGGTCTGCTGCCTCTATAAATATTTTGCTATGCTTATGCTTTTCAATCAATTCATTATTTATTTAAATGTATGGCTGAAGTACTTCAGAATTCTTTAAACTTCAATCAAAAAATTATTTCCTCTATCAAGCAAATTGTATCATCGAAAAATAAATAAATAAATAAACAAAATAGGAATGTGTAGTACTTACATATGGATGTATGTATATATGTATGTATGAATATATATATGCGCTTAAATTAAAGTTTCAACACAGACTTTATCCACACAGTATTGTTGATCGCACTTTTTGGCAAATGTCGCTCAAGTCTTCGGGAGCGCTCGTGTTTCTCTCTGCGAAGCAATGTCTTTCTCCTTAATACAGTCATACTCGCTCGTGTTGCTCTCTTTTACCACATGTAATTATTTTCATTGATTGTAAACAAGGTACATATGTATGTTGAAAGCCGTTAATACTTTACAAAAAATGTTTCGAAGACAAGTGCAAAAGCCTCAATAATATTCGCCTCAAAGCCTAAGAAGTAATCGAGATACAATTTTATTGAATGCGTTTTTTAAAGGGTGTCTTATTACCGTCCTCAGAGCCATAGGTAACATTCTGCACATCCTTCGTAGCAGGCTGAAGCTGGAGGTCACTTTTTAAGTCCCATTAGTTACAGAGTACAGAATGTAGCTTTATAGTGTCAGAGATCGGTTAATAAAATACCAATTACCAAAAAAATGTATGTGCATATGTACGCATCTATCTGTACCTCGAATGTGGCCTACAACTTTCAAAAGCTTTAAAGAAGCCTCTTAAATGTATCAGTATTTTTTATGCATTTCTTTTCCGGGCTTTCTAATAGGGATGGATTGATGTTGGATGGCGCCTCGGACTCTTGGTACCGTGCGAAGTCGCGGAAAGGAGTCGTACTACATACTTAATAGGATATCCTGGTAGATTTTTCATAATTGTTTACACATTTGCTGTCAATTGCACAAAAAATGTCGTGCATTCGTTATATGAAGGAAATGCGCAACAACTCAGCGAAAAAAATATTCAAAAATCGACGCGAAAATTGAACCACTTACAAATTGAACTTTTTATACAAAATTATTTTTGATATAAAATTGAATGGGCTATAAAACGGCGTACCAAGAATTTTTCTAAGAATTCTGACTACAAATTTGCTGAGTTTTTATAAATTTTGCAAAAAGTTTAAAACTTTGCGTTATATGAGTTTTGTTGTAGTATGAACAATATTTTTATAAAAAAAAAAATGTTAAAAAAATTAAAAAAAATTTGTAAAAAAAATAGTCAAACATATATCCATGCATGTTGTTCTTCGCACTATCTTATTCGCTATATATTAAATAAATATTTCAAATAAAAACTGATGTATTAATATCTGGCACTTTCACTTTATTATACCAAAATTTAATGGATTAGAAACTTTACCGGAAAAACATGAAATGAAACTTTACTGCACAATTCAGATTTTTACTAATAATTTTATATAACTTTATCAAAACTGTTTGCTAATTTTCAATAAACTGTTATAATTTTCAATAAACTGCTTTATTTCCGAAATTTAAAATACAGTAGCATATTTTCTACCAGCGATCCAAGTAGGAAAATTAGCCGCCTATTAGTTTCAACCAACTCCATTTAGCTTTCGTCTCAAAAACTCAACGAGCTTACGCGATTTTGGCCGGGTTAAGCAAAGCGTGCCAGACGTTTATTTCTCGTGCTAGTCGGCGTTAGTCACCTGAACTTTCCAATGCATAGGAGGCCTTCCTTTTTCTTTGCTACCAGCAGCTGATATCGCATCGAATACGTTCAGAGGCGGAGCGTTTATATCCTTTCGAACGACAAAGCCCGCTACATCTATGTCGTCGTTAAGCTCATACAGCTCATTGCTCCATCGTCCAGCCTACGATACTCGCCGTAGCCAAGGGTACAAAAATCTTCTGCAGAATGATTTTCTTATGCACTCCATCGTCCAAGCTTCTGCGCTCAAAGTTAATTTCTAATCGCCACAAAACTGTTTTCTGTAAATTAAATTTCTCCCATGGTGAAGAAGTTTTTAAGCCATGTTCGAATTTGGAATTTTAAGCTTTAAGCAACTAAAACTTCAGCTAATGCTGTGTGACCCTGTCACTTATTGAATCATGCTAATTGTCGCTAAAATTAATTTCCCAACAACAAAACGCGCGTTACTATTTTTACAACGTAATCTATTTTTACACTAAAAAAGTTATGCGTGTAAAGTTAATTGTCAAGTCAAGATTCAGTTGTTTGCTTCACGTTTAGTTAATATTAGTGCAGATAGTTACAAAAATTGCTAGTGAGAATCAAAAAGTGGTGAATTACTATAAAACTTAACACAGTGTAAGTATTTTCAAATCACACACATTAATATCCTATATAAAACATACATACATACAATACATATATACATACAGCAACATTATGGCTCGCCATTAGATCATTTCACAGCGTTCTTTGTAATTCAAATACATACATTCGTGGTGATGATTGCTTTATGCGAAGAAACCGAAGAAACTTTGCTCGATTGCGTCAAGCCGAATGCTGTGGAAAGCGTTTGTATAGTAATTTATTGCTCTTTGTTGTAATTTCAACCGCTTGCTAATTAAAGACTAAATGCCGCGTGTGTGCCGACGCTAAGGCAATAAAGTAAATTACAGGAAGATGAACTGACGTCTGTCTATCATCAGCTGCAAACCACATTGATCTCCTTGTGTTATATTTTAAAGAAAGAAAGAAACTCCCCGCCAAACATACATACATATTTTCATATACTACAGCACTCACGACAAAATTTCTGAAATTTTTATGAACTTAGATACTTAATCTCTGCGATTATTATTATACGCTGCTGTTACTAATACAGCTAAAGTGAAGCTGACGCCAATTGCTGCTGCTGCTGCTACTACGTCCGTTCTCCCATCAACATCAACTTGCAGAAAAGCGTCGGCATTGCCGACTTCTCTTGCACCTACATCAAATCGTACACGTGAATGGAAAACCGTAACTAGAGCTAATAGGAAAAAGCTTAAGCAACCTTTAGTTATTGGTTCAAACCAAAATAGTGAATTAAGTGTAGTTCCTAACATGAAGTGGCTGCACATATCGTCCTTCTCAAACACTGTGACAGCTGCCGATATTGTTGATTATGTTGCGAAACATGCAGAAATTGACCGCAAATTTCTTTCCTGCTATATGCTTATCAAAAAGGATACCCTCGTAAAGGATTTCAAGAAAATCAACTTTAAGCTAGGCGTATCTGAATTTTCCTATGATAAGCTTTTAAATGCGGATATATGGCCTACGAACGTAAAAATTCGGCCATTCACTTTTTTTCAAAAAGACGTCACTCCACCTCTAATTCCGTAACTTCTGCAGCTAACTCCATCGCTAGTAATAAGTTATTAAAATTGTATTTTCAAAATATATCTGGACTTCGGACTAAATGCTCCACGGTATATATGAAAAGTTCTTTCTTAGATTTTGATATTTTTGTATTCGTTGAATCTTGGCTGAATGAAAATTTCTTCGACTGTGAAATTTTTGACCTCAATTTGTACGATGTTTTCCGTAAAGACCGTGACCCTGTCAAATCTGGATGTTCCAGAGGAGGTGGTGTTCTCATTGCTGTTCGGAGAAAATTTCGGGCATCATTGGTTACACTTACCAATTCTGACACACTCATCGATCAGCTTTGTGTACGTGTTTATGGCTCATCTGGAACAGTTTATGTGTGTGCATCCTACATTCCGCCGAATAGTCCGGATCATTTATACTTTGCACATTCTGACAATGTTGTGTCATTAGCATCAAGCATAGCTGGTGACAGTCATCTTTGTGTCCTCGGTGATTTTAATTTATGTCGCCTGAATTGGTCCCCACTTAGAAACTCGGCTGCTTTTATGGCTTCTAATGTAAATTCTTCAGCCGAAATTCATGTCATTGATAGCTTTTTAAGCATTGATTTATCACAAATCAATGGTTTTTATAATAGCCTTAATAGAATCCTAGATCTAGTGTTCATTTCAAATAACATCAACTACACATTGTCTGAAGGCATTGCTCCCATATCTTTAACTGATAAACATCATGTTCCTCTTTCTCTTGAGTTGGAATTTTATGAGTTTTCTGAGGTATCCGATGAGCCTAACATCAAATTTAACTACAACTTATGCGACTTCTCAATTTTTAACGAAATTTTATTAAGTATTGACTGGGGTAATGCCTTCCACGACAATGATGTTACCTCTTGTTTTCATTTTTTTAAGACTAAGGTTTCTGAGCTCTGTTTGAAGCACATTCCTATTTATCATAAGAAAGTATATAAGTCACCTTGGCATACCAAACGGCTTAGGCACCTAAAGAATCTAAAAAACAAATTCTCTAAACTGTATAAAAGGTCTGGAGACCCAATGCACTTCTCAAAATTTCAATGCCATTTAAAAGAGTTTAACTGTTTGAACAAGTTCTTATATAGAAATTACATCTTGAATTTCGAAAACAATATTATTTCGGATTCGAAGGCCTTTTGGCAATTCATCAAATCAAAAAAGTCTTGCTCAATGGTGCCAAACAATGTTTTTTATAATGGTAAATATGCAAATTCTGCCATAGAATCTGCCAATTTATTTGCTGACTTTTTTTGCTCTAATTTTGAACCCGACCTAGACTCCGATTCTAGTTTGCCCTCTAATAGTTTTTCACCTCTAAATTTTGGGACTTTGTACCTATCTGTTACTGATGTCGTCAAGGGTATTACGAAGCTTAAGTCTACAACGAAAACTGACTCGGATGGCCTTTCGGGCATTTTGCTGAAGAATTGCTTGTGTCTCGCTGAGCCTCTTACAATTATATTCAATAAATCGTTGTCCTCTGGTATTTTTGTTGACGACTGGAAATTTACTTCCATTACGCCTATATTTAAAAGTGGAAATAAAAACGATGTTAGCAATTACAGACCGATTTCGAAGCTTTCGTCTGTCTCAAAACTTTTTGAGATAACAGTAAATGATAAGTTATATTTTGCTGTCAAAGGCCTAATATCTACCAACCAACATGGTTTCGTTGCAAGTCGCTCCACTGTCACTAACTTGTCTATTTTCAATGATTACTGCATTTCAGCCTTCCAGAACAGATCTCAAGTTGATGCAATTTATACAGACTTCTCTAAAGCGTTTGACAAAGTATCGCACCGAATACTCTTGTCGAAGCTTGCATCATTGGGTATTCACTCCACTTTTTTGTCTTGGATCAAATCATATTTGTCCAACAGACACTGCGTTGTAGCCGTCGATAATACGACATCCCGTGCATTTATTGCATCCTCCGGTGTCCCACAGGGAAGTATTCTAGGACCCCTCCTCTTTATACTCTTTATTAACGATATTGGTTCTTGCTTTTCATTTGCAGAACACTTGTTGTATGCTGATGATCTTAAAATATTTGCGGTGATTAACAGTGTTAGGGACTCTGAAAAGTTGCAAACCGACTTGCACAATGTCCGGAACTGGTGCTATTTAAACCATCTGTCACTAAATATTAGCAAATGCTTTCACGTAAAATATGCTAAATCAAACAACACTTTGCATACTTCGTATAATATTGCTGGCTTACCCTTGCAATCCGTTGAGGAAATTAAAGACTTAGGCGTTATTTTCGACTCTAAGCTGAATTTCACCAGCCATGTTAACCACGTCATAAGACGATCATATGCGATGCTAGCATTCGTTCGCCGAAATTGTTCTGCATTTACCAACCCACACACTCTCAAAACATTGTATTGTGCTTTTGTTAGATCAAGATTAGAGTATGCCGCTATTATTTGGAGACCGTACCAAATAGGTCTGTCTAATCGGATTGAGAGAGTGCAGAAAGTCTTTCTTCGTTTTGCGCTCCGATCTTTAAACTTTTCTGAACCTGTACCATCGTACCGCTCTCGATGTTTACTAATTGACTTAAAACCACTTGATAGCAGACGGTCTATTCTATCGTGCTCATTTATTATTCGTATTATTTCTGGATCTATTGATTGTCCTTCCCTCTTAAGTAAAATTCAATTTAATATACCCAATATGAGGCTCCGACAGTACGAAACCTTTAAAATTGGCTTCTCGAGAACCAACTATGGGATGAATGCTCCGATTCCTAGGGCATGTTCAGATTTAAATATGTTTTTCAATTCTTCTGGTGCTGATTTTACATGGCCGTATGGCATCTTAGTCAATCATCTTAAATCGTTCTTTTCTTAGTAACTAATAAACTATTGTACATTAGCTTAATATAGTCTGTAAGAATGTATCCATTCAAAGACAATAAATAAATAAATAAAAAAAAAAAAAATAAAATAAAAATTCTAAAATTCATTTAACGTATCATACATTTATACCTACTATTGCGCCATACAAAATACTTCGTTGAGCCACGAGGAATTCATTTGCATTTTATGTTCTGCTCTTTTACATTTACTGTATTGCGGCGTGTACCATTTTGTTTTCTTTTCATTTTGGACGGCCGTCTATTTTGAGCGCAGAATATTTTTGCGTTGGTGGATGACGGTACCTACATATTGGTGGTTGGACTATTTTTAATATGCTAATATCTTTATAGCATACGAGTATGTCGTTTTCGAGATATCGAAAACACAGCCAGCCACCTTTCCATATTTGCACATACCGTAGAGCACATGCTGCAAATTGTGGTAATTTCAGAAATTGAAAATATTAACACTAAATATGCGTACTCGTACAGTGATGCTCAAAAGTTTTCTATATCACATCATATTAATATAAAAGTATAAAATACAAGAATAAATTGCCATTAACATTAATTACTGTAAATATTTAATTTAAATTTGAAACAAGATAGATATCAGGGTACTTCAGTTTCTGGCTGGACAAAATTATTCGGCAATTGACACCTATGCATTCGTATGGACATCTATAAAAATTATTATCACGCCGGCTTCTAGCGCTGCCGAAACCAATATTTGCCAATATTGTCTCTCGCTTTCGAGTTAAATTGAGTACGCAAGAGTACGTCATTAAGAGCATTTAGAGTGCCCCTTGTGGCGCGCTGCTTGTGAGCTCCTTTCCATTGCCTTTCTACTCTATGTCCGTCCCTCGCTTGCCCAGTGTATGGCCAATTCACTTCCATATTCGCTGTCGTATTTCAATGTTTATTAGTTTTTATCTGTTTCGGTCAAAGAGTTTTTCATTGAAAATCCAGTTGTCCAGGTCCACCAGATAAGGAGGTTGGTTCTAAGACATCGTCTGACACAAATATTTGCAACTTCACCGTCGCAGATATATAACCTCTTTGAGCCTATTTTCCGCAGATTGCACTAAGTTTTCAGTATTTTTCGCCATTCTTCTAGGACAACAGCTTTTAATTGATTATTGGAAGTTATAACAGTTTTCTTATCCTTCTCTCCAGCTCTTCTCTCTTCTCGCGATTGGGGAGTTATTTTCAGTGCACTAGGTACGTTGTAAAGTATCCAATGTCGCACTATTTTCGGCAGTTCAATTGCAATCCTTTTTAAATTTTCCTATAAAATATTCACGTAGTTTACTTTTTCCATTTTACTTTTAATGAAACCAAGTTCACCAGCCATCACAAGGCCATATCATGACGCCACCTCCCCCATGCTTCTCTGAAGTCCAGAAATGTTTTCGATGTAGCTTAGTATTTCTCTTTCTCCAGACTAGCGTTGTTGTTGTTGTAGCAGCTTATCAAGTCCTGCCAGTGTGGTGTAGTCACCGATCATCATCGTCGATCTCGGTAGACTCAGGAAACATGCAGTTTCCACGGGATCCAGAAGGAGAGTGGTGTTAGGTGAGTGCGTTTAAGAGCGCATATGAATAGTATCGTACGATGTACCTTCATATGCCGGATATATATTGAGTATGTCGGATTCGATAAAAATAAGTAGGAGTTTAACTTACTGCAATACCCAGAACATAACTGAGCCAAAGTTATGCGGATCTTATGAGACAGCTGAAGTTCTTCGACTGCGATAGGAGGTGGTAACAGACTCCCGAGTCGTTTTAAGCGACCAGCGGTGTTACGCCGCTCTCACGAGGCAATTGAAGCTCTTCGTCTACGATGAATGGCTTGTGGACTCCGATGTCGTCGTCCACGGCTCAGTAGTTTAGGAAGGTGGTAAGAGAGTCCCGATGAATGTCCCTTAAAACCAGAATTTTAAATGTTAACTTTACTTTCATTACAAAAAATAGTACGCAATCCCAAAACTGCAGTTTTCTTTATTTAATTAACTTATTAAAGAATTCAATCGGCATATTATTGCATTGCAGCCGGCCTCACTCGGGATCCTCCGTATGGTTCATGAGCTAGCCTCAATGCTATTTCCAAAAAAGTTGCAGCAATGTGTGAGAAACTGGCTTGTTCATCTTTATTACAGAACTAATAATTCTGCGCTTATGGATGCGTGAAAGCTTTGATGACCTTCCGCTTTTTGGTGCATTTTAAAAATGTTCGGCATCTTTTTACCTCTTTATTTTGTCTTGAACGGGTGTTTTCTGGCTTCAAAACACTGTTAGGTATCCCACTACGGTTTTTCCATATTTCCAAATAAATTTTCAATAATTTTCCTTTATTCTGGAGTCGTGTCTTTACCATCTGGCGACATTTTACACTCGATATATTTAGACGATGTGTTTTTTTTATTTTTTTTTTTATTTTGGTTTTGTCAAGTCACACGAAATTAAGGAGGGTTACATTTAGTTTCTTTCAACGGATTTGTCCGAAATCTCTCAATCTATCCCGTGTATTTCAAATTATCGAATATTTTTATAAAGCCAAAAACGGTAGTGACTTAATATTTTTAATTATTTCCAATTTAATTTAAATACTTTTATCAAATAAGATGCATTGATTTGTTCCGTAAAATATGGTTTTTCATTGAACTTTAAAGCAAATATATAATATTTTTGAATAATATTCCGGTATTCGATGCTATTGAGTTATTATATGATGCCATGCCGAAAACTTTTGTCTAGCACTTTATGTATTTTTCGATAATTTCGAAAATGAATGTATTTGTCGTTTGGCTTTTGACTTTTTTCTTTTCATTTTCAAATTTCTTTTTGTTTTTTTATACATTTTTTTTTTGTTTTTTTTTTTAATATTTTTGTTTGTGTTTTTAATTTTTTTTAGTTATTTAAATTTTATGTTTCTTGCTTAAAAATTTCCTCACAAAGTCTTAGTCAAATGGCTGACTTGTTCAAATTTTTCTGCCCAACGTCTGACTTCTCAACTACTTTGCAAAAGCTACTTACAAAACTTTTCTAAAAAGCAGTATTTAGCTTAATAAATTCCTGCTTGCAAAATGAAAAATTACTTGGAAAATTACATAGCACACATTTTCGAACTAATCGAATGTTAACTCAGTTTTGACGTCAGTTTTTGAAATTAATATACAAAATCCCATTTGGGTTTTTCTTATTTCGCTCCAATGCGGATTTTGTCATCTCATGGAAATTTTACCTGAAAATTGATTTTGCACACTTATTCAAAAATAAAAAAAATCATTACCTCACTGACGTATGTCTTGTAAACCAATTAGATTTTGATTTTCCCCTTCGTCAGCATAATTAAAAGTATAAACTATGTAGGAAAAAAATACAACCAACTGATATGAAAAACTGCATTTAGTGCCTCAAAATTGGCGGCATGTCCAGAAAACACCATTTTACCTTCCTTGTTCTACCATTTTTGGCTCATGACTGCCAAAACATCAACAAATATAAATTTTTTCAAGCATAATTGTGTTTTAGTAAATTTTGTTAAGCCAAAATTAGTCGGCCAAAATCGCGAAAGCGGTTAACTCGTCAATCAATAAGAAGAAGAAATTCAGTTAAGAGTTGATAAAAATATTTAATAAATATAATTTTAGAATCTGCCACCATTAGAGATTTTAAAGTAACGGTAAACACAAAAAAAAATCCTTCGTCTCGATATTTCCAATAAATTTTGTGAATTCTCAAAATTTTCTATGCATCCGCAGGTGGCAATTATTTTATTCAATAGCTTCAAAGTTCATTTTTATTGCTTTTAAATTTGTCGACAAAGCTTCTTTGCTTACAAACGTATGCACATTAATCCGAAGAAAGCTTTGAAGTTGCTTTAAATGCCACATTGAAATTGCTAAAGCGCTTTCTTGTCTGCGTTACGCCATCATTGCAACTCCAAATTAAATGCCGCAATAACTAAACTTAAGTAATATTTAAAATGGTTTTCTCTTAGAATATTTATTTTTTTTATTTGTTTTAATTTGCATCAACTTTCGCTTTGAATTCGCCAGTGCTAAAAAGTTTTCATTGATTTGGCAGCCACCTGCTTTATTGCTTTTATATTTTCTTGTTTTTGTCTTTTTTTTCAATTTTACAAATATCTCATAGACGTTTTTACTTTCGCTTTTTCTCATTCTTATATAACCTTGTAACACATAATCACCGGTAAATCTTAGATAATATTCTTAGCGCTATATTATTAATTCGTCAACGAATTTTTTTTTTTAAGTGAAATCAAGATTTTCATTCAACCATGAATGTTGCTGACAAATTTGCAATACATATTTTATGCGCATTTTTTAGGTTAAGGTTACCAAATGTTTGCGGCAAAACTCACTCACATACACACATCCATACATATCTGTCAACGCACATTTGCAATTACGCATTTGAAGGCTAGTGGGCGTGTATCCCACCTTACGACGCACGACACCTTCGTTCGTTTCCATTGGAAACAAACTATTGACCCGCTGATAATTCGTAAGTTGATTGGATAACATCATATCACGTCATAGTTTTAAAATAGTACTTCGAACAACTGAAAACATATAACTCAAATATTTTGTAGCGTTTATTTACGCGCC
This sequence comes from Anastrepha ludens, assembly GCF_028408465.1. NCBI lineage: Eukaryota > Metazoa > Arthropoda > Insecta > Diptera > Tephritidae > Anastrepha > Anastrepha ludens. Next base: position 73,839,727 of record NC_071501.1, read on the forward strand.
GAAAAATCCGGTACAATCCGTCATGCTGTCAGGTACTTTGACAGTTTTAAAAAATGTCTCACATGTTGTGTTTTAGTGAACCTTTTACTCGGTTTTTTTATAAAAAAAAAATTGTTTTTTTTTTTTTGTTATTTTTACAAAAGTCATTATGTTTGGTTTACTTATGCATATTGCCTGCCATTTTCAGCTTCTTGCTTGCCAGTGAGAGCTGACGAAAGTGAATGACGAATGTTGCTATGGCTTCAATTGGCAGTAGGATGTTTTCCTTTCACGTGTATTGGCAGCTCTCATAGGTTTCATTGAAAATTATTGCTCTAGCTAGCTAGACTAATTCAATTGTCGCTGTTTGGGCGAGGAGAAAATGGGTTGAACAACAAATCAAACAAATTGTCGATTTTGTGGTATTTTTGCACGAGTTGCTTCAAGGTGTAAATATTTTTGCAGCACCTTGTTTTACTGTATAAAATTTAAGTCTTGCATATCTTTACAGTGTATTCTTATCGCCATAAGTATGCTAAATTCATGTATTGCTATACAATAAACGGAAAGTAATTTGTAATCGAAGTGTTACATTAGAATTCAAACCTTCCGAGTACTCAAGTAGTTACTTGTAGTTACATGGAAACTTGCAATTAATTAACCTTTGCATTTCATATGCTTAAATTGACCCTTTCTGACCAATTGGTGTTTCTTATTTAGCTAGCGATTTCTAGTTAATATTACGTAGACTTTGTTCAAGAATAGG